>NW_011494865.1:2656111-2660187 GCF_000754665.1 Bison bison bison | reverse complement strand
CCTCAGGACAGGCGGGAGCATGCAGGCGTGCTAAGTCGCTTCAGTGGTATCCGACTCTTTGCGACCCTATGGACTACAGCCTCGGTAGGCTCCTCTGTCCATGGGGATTCTCCAGGCAAAAATACTGGAGTGCGTTCCCACGCCCTCCTCCAGGGGATCTTCCCAGCCCAGGGATAGAACTCTCGTCTCATGTTTCCTGCATTGACAGCCGGGTTCTTTGCCGCTAGTACCACCTGGGAAGGAAGAGTGGGATCCAGAACCGAAACTGAGCTCACGGCTGCCTCCCTCCTTTGTCCAGGCTGCCTGGCTCTAGGCAGATGACCAGAGCGGGCCTGAGGCAAAATCGACAAGGTCAAGGGGCTTCCCTGGGCCAGTGTCAGAAAGGCCAGCTCTTCCCAACAGCCTGCAGGACCACTTACTCTCTCCTGACTGCTGGCCATCACAGCCTGCCCGCCGGAAAGGCTCTGATGACAGTTTGAGCTGCCTCTGGGTAAAGGATGGCACTGCCCTCATGGGCATCCAGACTGGAGGCCAAAGGGAGTGCGGCACGAGGAGAGAAGATGGGTCACTTATCAGGGGTCCAGGGAAACCTGGACTCCACCACTTACTACTTGACATTCACTCACTCATTCTGTAAGTCAACTTACAGTCATTAAGTACCTACTGTGTGAATCACTGGAATTTAAAGGGAAAAAGACAGGGCACTTACCCTCAAAGAGGTGGTGGTGCCTCGAGAGACTGATTAGTGAGAGATAAACATAAAATTATAGTAAGAGAAGGAGAGAGAGATACATACAAACATCACACTTGACAAGGAAAATCTGCCCTTGTCGGGTCTCCTGAGGAGGTGATTCTGATGGTGAGTGGCCTGGGCCCAGAGCCTTACTCCAGGCAGAAGGGACGGGAGCAAAGGCCCCACAGAGGGAGAAAGCAAAGGACCGGGAGCTGAAGGAGCCCTATGGGCTGGGGGCCCAGCACCGTGCTGGAGCTTAATCATAAGTCCAGTGGGGCCTGAACCCTCTGCATCTCAGCTGCCGTGCTTACTCAAGAGGAGGTTAATTTCATTTGATTCACAGGCTGGACTTCAAATGAGAGGGGACTTCCCTGGCAGTCCAGTGGCTAGGACTTTGCCTTCCAATGCAGCGGGGGTTCACTGGTCTGGTCAGGGAGCTAAGATCTCGCGTGCCTCCCGGCCAAAAACAAATTCAATAAAGACTTAAAAAAAAAAAAAATCAAATGAGATAAGGAAGGCAGAGATCCATGTGTGCCCAACACACTGTTGGAACTCCGACAACTGGGAGCTCCTGACGGGTACTGGCGCTCAGAAAGAGTTTTCCTGCAACAGGTGGAGGAGGACAGAAAGAGGTCCTCTCTTCTGAAGGAGGACAAAAAGAAGATTCAGTGCCCCAGAATCTTGTAAGATGAGAACTCTGGATCTATATCCAGTCAAGAGAGCTCCATGAGCTGCCTGACAACCTTCCGGTCTAAGTGTGGGATTTCACAAGGATGTTATGTCAACTCTGTTTTAAAGATAAAAACAGAAAACAACCGTATATCCATCAATAGGGCCTGGTTAGACGAACTATGGTATTGCCAGTTCAAAGGATTACGATGCAACTCTTTAAAACAATGACATGGACCTACATGCAAAGTGTCGATAAAATAAAGTGACCTCTAAAGTGTATAGTTAGAAGGAAGAAAAGTAATAGACACAACAGTGAACAAAGCAGGTGACTAGTGATTAAACACGTAGGCACGTGCATGGGGCTTACTCAAGCCACGCTCATCTCTAGAAAGACAAACCCAAGACTGATCGCTGTTATTGCCTCTGGGACAGAAAATAGATTTCTTTTTCACTGAATATACCCTTTTATGCTACTTGGCTGTTTAGCATGTATGTAACAAGGTTTGCCAAGAGTCCAAATTTTGATAATTTTCAATTGTTTAAAAAAGAAAAATCCAGTCTCTGACGGCACACAAACCCAGATCTGTCACTTCTCACTACAATTCAAAAAACTAAGAAAATTATGAGACAAGAAGAAATTTGAACACTGATATTTGTTGGTATAAATGAATTATTGATAACAGAGGCTGACAATGATATTTGTTTTAATTATACTTGATTGCTCTATCTGTTCTCTTGATTTTTATAGCTATATTCTGAAATGTCTAGAGATGAAATAATGCCTAATATTTGATTCAAAACAATACAGAAGGGGAAAGCAGGTGTTGGGAATCTGAAATAAGATTGACTATGACTGACAATAGTTCAATCAAACCATGGTCACATCAAAGTGTATCACATACCCGCCAACCTTTGGGTGTTATTAACATCTGACATCATAAGAAAGTTTTAAAGCAAAGAAAAAGCTGTTATAAACGTGCACAAAAGGACAAGATGCTCTCAGCAACGTGGTTTGCAGTAGCAAAATAATGGAAACAACCCCAATGTTTATGAACGCAAAGCCAGATTTAAACTAGAGCAGTATTTTCGTTCAACAGAGAATTACAGATTTAACAAAGTGAACAAACTCAGTGGGGCTTTCTCAACCAGGGGTGATTCTGCCCCTGAGCGGACATCTGACAATGTCTGGGGATATACTTGGCTCCTGTGACTGGGGTGGCGGGGGGTTGCTACTGGACTCTAGTGAGTAGAAATTGGGGATGCTGCTACACATCTTATGATACACAGGATGGCCCCCGACAAAGAAGGAAATGGCTCAAAGTATCAAGAGGGCTGCAGTTTAAAATCCCTCTATTACAGTGGCCCTCAACCTTTAGATACCAGGGACTGGTTTCATGGAAGATAATTTTCCCATGGGCCGTGGAGGGGAGGGTGGTTTGGGGATGATTCTTGTAAGGAGCATACAACCTAGATCCCTCTTGTGTGCAGCTCACAGTAGGGTTCCTACTCCTATGAGAACCTAATTCCGCCGCTGATCTGACAGGAGGCAGAGCTCAGCTGCTCATGTGAGCGATGGGGAGTGGCTGTAACACAGATGAAGCTTCACTCACTTGCCCACCAACCACCTGGGTGGCTGGTACCTGGATGGGGGCACCATCTGAGTGGGGGTACCTGGATGCTCTCCCTTTTAATCTCTGTGCTTTTCCATGCCCTCGACATTGATGTAACAGAAGGGTTGCGGGCAGCAGAGGTGGTAGGCAGACAGTGTGGGCAGAAGTTGGGCAAGGCTGGGGCACTCACCGGCCCCCGCAGGTCGATGAGCTCCTGCCGCATCTGGGAGACGAGGGCTTCCTTGGCCACCAGGGCCCGGTGCAGGCGCTCGTTGAACTCGATCAGCTCGCCATGCATCTCCGCCACCTGCAACACACAAGCACCAGACGGTAAAGCTCGGGGGCAGACCCTCCCCACGGCCCATCCCGCCTTCTCTGAGCCCACCACTGGTCAGCTGGCACCGAGAGGTTGTTGAGCTGGAAACAATGAACGCTGCTTCCTTATGGATCAGCTATGCAAATCCACCAATTTAAGCTGAATATGTTTTTGATTTGGTGGAACTGAACATTGTAGTATCAGTGGTCCCAGTTTATAGTCCAGAATATGACTACATCAGGTCATTTTTGGACCTGAGGCTTTTATTCTTAGGAAATGAACACTTGTCTAGCAAAGGCTTTCTTTCTCATCTGAGTTGTGCCTGTCAAGAGCCCCCTGCTAATGGCACAAGTAGAATGGCTGACAACTTCTTTTCTTTCTTTAAAAAAAAACAAAAAACTTATTTGGCTGTAAAATTTATTTTTATTAAATTTATTTGGCTGTAACATGGCACCCCACTCCAGTACTCTTGCCTGGAAAATCCCATGGATGGAGGAGCCTGGTAGGCTGCAGTCCATGGGGTCACTAAGAGTCGGACACGACTGAGCGACTTCACTTTCACTTTTCACTTTCATGCATTGGAGAAGGAAATGGCAACCCACTCCAGTGTTCTTGCCTGGAGAATCCCAGGGACGGGGGAGCCTGGTGGGCTGCCGTCTCTGGGGTCGCACAGAGTCGACATGACTGAAGTGACTTAGCAGCAGCAGCAGCAGCATTTGTTTAGTTGTGGCATGTGGGGTCTTTG
>NW_011494865.1:2654051-2655967 GCF_000754665.1 Bison bison bison | reverse complement strand
GTGACGGACACGCCTGAGGCAGCACAGATGCCCAGTGGCCCCTGCTTGCTCTCTGCTGGGAAGACACCTGAGGTAGGTGGTATTACTCCTGCCACACAGACAGAGGAATGATGTCAGAGGAGTCTCAGGAGCAGGATCAAGGCCACACAGCTAAGGCTGACTCTGGAGTCCTGGCCCTTGATCACTGGGCCACGTGCCACAATCCTGCCCCTCCACTCAGGCCTGCAGAGAGCCTGCAGATTTATCCACACTTCAATACTCTTGGCTGATCCCAAATAAAAAATGGAGGTTGGGATAAGATAGCCTATGACCGATGCACAGAATCAATAACAGATCTTTCCGCGTGTAACATACAAAGGGAACAAGGATATCCTGCATGGTCAAAGCATACAGTAATTCCTCTGATTGTAAGAGTGATCTTGGGACTTCCCTGGCAGTCCAGTGGTTAAAAGACAACACTTCCACTGCAGGGGATACACGTTTGATCCCTTGTCAGAGAACTGAGATCCCACATTCCACGTGATACAGCCAAAAGAAGAAAAAAAGGATTTTTTTTTAAGAAAAGTGATCTTATTGGGGCTTATAATCAAAATAAACTAATTTATTTTAAAAATTTTTTTAGATAAATGTGAGGTATAATCTTGCCATGCTCATCAGAAACCATGAAAAATGACTCTGGCAAGTACCTTACAGAGAACACACCCCCGCCTCCCGCCCAATGTAGAGGTCAAGCAGACCCCAGCCAGCCCCTGTCCCCCTGCCCCTCCCAAGAAATCACCCCTCCTATACCCAAGACTTTAGCCAGGGTCTTACTACATTCAGTATAATGTATAAATAGTATCAGAACATTTATAAGTACTCTAGGTAAAATATAAAACATACTGTTAGAATACAGAAGGGATGTAAGGAGAAGTTTTATGGGCAAAAAAGAGATTAACCTACATCTAGATGCTTCAGAAGGAATAAAGGGAAGCTGTCATTTTATTTTTCTGAATACAATATATATAAAAGGTAAAAGGCACAGGGAGGAAATACAGAAGATACTGACATTAGTCAAGGGATATTTTTTGTTTCCATTCTTTCTACTTTTCCTTACTTTTCAGTTTCTTATTAACGAGCATTCTTTCATTTATCAGAGAGAATAACCACTCAGGCTCTTTAAAAGAATTAAAAATTTTCATGTGCAACTCAAGGAAGCAGCCAGGTGCAGTCAGCATGAAACTTCTCAGGTTCCCCACTGCAATCCTGATGCTTCTGTTAACTTGCTCAGTGGCTCTTCACTCAGATGGCAATCCCTCTGTCTCCCAGGTGCCGAGCCTACTCAAACCGGTGAGAAACGCAAAGTGAAAAAGGCACAGCAGATACTGTGATGGCCACACAATTAACTAATGGAGAATAAGTCACTGAGCCTTTGACCAAACTCTCGTGTCATACAGACCTAAAATCAATATTCCCCGGTTGCCTTATTTCCATATAAAAAAGCTTAAGATGACCATCAGGCCTTTCACAAACAAATACAACATCACTAATAATACCTACTTGATTCCTCCGCACACGCAGAAATCATACAAACCCTCCTCGAGCTTCCTTGGGGCTGAGAATCCATTTACCACACAGTAAGCAGGAAACACATACAACTGCCAATTTTGCTGCTAAATACCTGCTAATATACCCCCACAACATACAAGCTTTAAACAAATGTCACCATCATTTCCAAAGCAAAGTAGGGTTTTGCTTTGTGTTTGTGTTTTGTGTGGCAGTGGAAGCCAGGGTGTTAAAACAATTTTCCATACATGCATAAAACATTGGAACATCCCAGCTGCAAGTGGTGTTTATCACCAACTGTCCAAACCCTGGTTCTGTTTTGCAGCCAGAGAGTAACTTGACCACATCAGACAAAGCTTTCATCTCACTAG
>NW_011494865.1:2648568-2653951 GCF_000754665.1 Bison bison bison | reverse complement strand
TATGGAACCAAGGAGACAAAACCTGACAAACAGTTTCCAGCACTCATTAAAACAGCAATGCTCACTGTTACTAAGTAAGCTCTGAAACCCTGGATTTCTCCATTTCATATCCCCACAAACAGTTATTGATATAAACAGCTTTCACCTTACATAAACCACACTGAGCTTCCTACTCCTCAAATAACTCTTTCCAAACTATAGCATAACTAGAAATAAACTCGAGATTCAGAGCCAGCCTCAGAGGAGAAGCGTGAACCACAAACGGTTCCCATTACCATCAAAATAAAAGGCACCACCACTGCCTGCTGGGATTTCTATGAGGCTCTGAGGGCACTTACAGGTTGCATATGACCTTCCTTCCCTATTTCCAACAGCCGCAGGGAATGAGAGAGAGAGAAATGTCCCCCAGTCCTTCTCCACCAAGGAGCAAGAGTGATCTTCCCAAAGCAACAGCTGATATTGTCACCTGCTGTTTAAAATCTTCAATGCTTCCCACTACCCTAAAGATAAAAATCCATCTCCGTGCAGATCTGGCTTCAGCCTCTCTCCCTAACACCATCTCCTGCCCCTTCCTCTCGTGTTTTCTCCCCAGTCACTCGACCCAGAGGGTTTTCTATGTTCCGTAAACATGCTGAGCTCTGGGAGCTCACCTTATGAACAAAAAGGAGAAAGACACAACCAGCAGAGGAAATGACAGGTGCAAAGGCCCAGAGGATGGCAGGAAAGCAGCCGAAAGAGGTGCTTTGAAAAGGCTCAGACTCTGATGCAAGGCAAGCCTTGGTTGGCTCACTTAATGCGTGCTCTTGCGCAAGTCACTTAACCTCTATGACCCTGAGGCCCGTCATCTACAAAACGGGGATTAAAAACCACACTCACGGACTTCCCTGGTGGCCCACTGGTTAAGAATCTGCCTGCCAATGCAAGGGACAGGGGTTCAATCTCTGGTCTGGAAACAGTCCATATGCTGTTTGTTGGACAACTAAGTCAGTGAGCCACAACTACTGAGTCCATACATACCCTAGAGGTTGGAGCCACAACTAGCGACCCACGCACTGCGACTGCCAAAGCCCGCATGCTCTATCTAGAGCCCATGATCCACAAGAGAAGCCACCACAATGAGAAGTCTGAGTGCCGCAATGAAGAGTAGCCCCCACTCGCGGAAACTAGAGAAAGCCGGTAAGGAGCAATGAAGACCCAGGACAGCCAAAAAATAAGTTCAGTTCAGTTGCTCAGTCGTGTCAGACTCTTTGAGACCCCATGGACTGCAGCCAAAAATAAATTAATTAAAAAAAAAAAGAAAACAACACTCATCTCAGGGGCCGCAGTGTGGATGAAATGAGCTGCGGCCCTTAGCAGGCTCAATACTGTGCCCAAGCGTGGCAAAGGCTCAGTGAATGTGAAGTGGTTGTATGGAGGGTGATCACATTAAAGGGACATGAGAAAGGAAGAAAAGGACAAGCAGATTTCTGGAAGCCAAATGGAAAAGTACCAAGCCGTAACAAGCGGCTCAGAGGGCTGTGGAGAGAGGCTCGCTGTCCCCCAAAGTGGGAGCATCACCCAGAGAACTGCTGACCACTCACCAGGCAATGTTCTCAGTGGTGAGGCACAGGGAAGTCATGGGGTTCACATACTAGAAGTCAGACAAACTGGACTAGCACTCAGGGAGAGAGGAGGACTTGGAAGGAATCAGGAAAGGCCTCGTCCAGAGAAAACACTCAGGAGTCACTTCTCTGATGGGCCTTGACACATGCCAGGCAGCCTCCCATGGCTGACCCATGCCCTAAATCACAGTCAGGCACTCGCTGTGTTCTGGGACCATCAATGCTCAGGGCTGCCTTAAAAGTCAGCCGTGGGATTTGCCTGGTGGTCCAGTGATTAAGAATCCGCCTGCCAAGGCAAGGGGCATAGATTTGATTCCGGGTCCAGAGAGATTCCACATGACAAGGAACAACGAAGCCCCCGAGTTGCAACCACTGAAGCCTGCAAGCCCTAGAGTCCCTGCCCCACAAGAGAAGCCCCTGCAGTGAGACGCCACCACGACTAGAGAGCACTCCCCCACATGGTGCGACTAGAGAGAAGCCTATGCAGCAGCGAAGACCCAGCGCAGCCAAAAATAAATGAATAAATAACACCATGCATGGCTCCCAAGCTGTGTCTGGAAGGTGCACAACTCATGAGCTAATAACGTGTGACTGCTTATCAGTCATCATTTGGGTTTTGCCCTTTAGCATTGAGAGAAGAGGGGAGAAAGATTGAAGAAGTTTAAGTCACAAGACTCTTTGGCAATACATGTCAAACTTTTAAAATCTCTCACCTTGTGTTTAGCAAACCCGTGCTAGGGAGTATCCTGTGTGCTAGGGAGTAAACCTGTGCTCAAGCAGTTTAGCTCCAAATGGCTGGAGTCCACCTAAAAGCCCAACCACAGGGCCTAGTGCAATCTATCAGGTTTTGCTGCTATCCCCCACTTCCTGCTGCTTGGCAGACATCACTAGTCAATCAGGGCTTTCTTCCTCAAGAAGACACTCAGTCACCCCAAACCAATCGATCAGAGGGCTGGCCTACAGGATGACACCTATTTAGTATTCCTGGCAGACGGGGTTGGGGGAAGGAGTCAGAGAAGGCTGACGTCTGAGCTGGGCTAAAGATGATGCCTTTATAAGATGGTGCCTTTATGAAGATGATGCCTTTATAAGATGCTTTTATAAGATGAAGCCTTTGGCGATTCAAAAGGCTGAGCAATCCCTTCCAGCTGGAGCATCAGGAAAGATGCTCTCTGAAAAAAAATGTGTCTGTGAAAAAGCTCTTAAGTCTGTAAAAATCCCAGGAATTATCATAATGACCTGCCAAATCATGAAAAGATTATAATTTTTTAAAAACTGCCTTTGGCATTTCCTTTCATATCACGATGTTCTATCTAATCACATTCAAGTAAATCTTGCTTCGCCCCTCCTCTGGCTGTGGAATGAGACCGGTCCTGATTAATTAGACCAAGATACCTGCAGTTTCCCAGGTGGTACTAGCGGTAAAGAAGCTGCCTGCCAATGCAGGAGAGGTAAAGGACACAGGTTCGATCCCTCGGTCAGGAAGATCCCCTGGAGCAGGAAATGACAACCCACTCCAGTATTCTTGCCTAGAGAATCCCCATGGACAGAAGAGATTGGTGGGCTGCAGTCCACAGGGTGGCAAAGAGTCGGACAAGACTGAAGCGACTTGGCACGTACGCACCCCCAAATTTTAACAGCAACTGACACTCTTCAGGTCACATTCCCAAACTCTCAGAGAATACTGACTTGATGCCTCAGAATCTACCCCGATTTTATAAAATGCGCAGGCTGTGTGTGAGTCCCACTGACAATGGCTGTGGGGAGAGACCTGGAACCTTCCGCTGTGGTAAGGATACTGCAACCACCTTTGAGAGACAAAGCCCTCACCAGTGCCTACCAGTCTTCAAGGGTTTTGTTGTTGTTGTTGCTGTTTTTGACATGGACCATTTTAAAAGCTTTACTGAACTTGTTACAATATTGTTTCTGTTTAATGTTTTGGCTTTTTGCCCAGGAGGCATGTGGGATCCTAGCTCCCCACCAGGGATGGAACTTGCCTCTCCTGCATTGAAAGGTAAAGTCTTAATCTCTGGACCACCAGGGAAGTCCCTTAACACACCTGTGAACGCCAACTATACATCGGGCCTTTTCCGGGCATTAGATCACCCAGCTCGCGACCCTTGCCACCCTCCTGTGAGTGGCAGGGCTTCTTACACATGGGCCCTTGAGGCTCAGAGAGGTCAGGCTATGAGCCAAAGGCACCAGAGTCAGAGCCACTGCCTGTGTCCTCTGCCCTCCACCCTGGGGCACAGCAAGGAGCCAAGCCCTTCAGGGGTTAAGAAGATGAGCCAGTCCCACAGAGTAAACGGTACAGTCCCATGTGGACCAGTGGCTCCCAAAGCAAGCTGATGGTTAGACGCTTGGAGGGCTTCTGAGAAATACCGATTTCTGGGTTTCACTCCCAGAAAGGCTGATTCAACATGGGGGAATCCAGAGTAATACTTTTAAAAGACCCTAGTGACCGTGATGCTCAATCAAACTTGGGAACCACTGGCAAAGACAAGGGGGGAAGAGGGTTCACATACACAGATGTGAACTGCGAGCTTTTCGGTTCAGCATTTGTAGAATCAGGAGGTCATGGAAGCTCCTCCACATGTCAGCTCTCGACTTCTGGATTCTCAAGGAGGTGAACAAAGCCACGGCCAGAGAAAAACCTCATCTAGCCTACCGGCCAATACCAGACAGCGGCAAGCACCCCGGGCAGAACGGCTCCTCCTGCGATGGCACAGGAGTTCCGCAACAGCGCTGCCTGAGGGCGCGGTGAGTGGCAGCTGGCGTGTCAGCTGTCTGCTACCCATCTGAGGCAAGCACAGAAATTCATAGTAAGCATTTCAAAACATTTGAAGCCATCTCATCTTGGTATGAAATCCAGGAATTCTACAGTTTTTCTAGTTTTGGGGGGTTTTGTTTTGGGTTTGTTTTTTTTCCCACATTTTACTAAAGTTCCAGTCTGTAATGAATTAGAAATACTATAAAAAACAAAAAAACAGGTTATTCGCAGATAGTTTCAGAAGCATCTATCTATATCACGCATGCCATCATTGAAACATCTTGCATTAATAATTATTAGAGACAATGACTAATAAAAGGATTTTAGAAAGTCAAAATATGACCATTTTTGGATAAAATTTGTAAAGAGAGTAGAAAGGAAAAATAAGAACCAATGTTATCCACATCTGTTGGTCTTCAGATGTATTTCCCTTGTTACAGTGTCAATGTAGGCTTGAAGACTAAGAAAATCACAAATGTTAACTGAACAACACACGTACAGACCTAGCCCAGGACACAGACATCCTCAAAAAATTACAGTTGATGGCTCAGTAGTGAAGAACCCACCTACCAATGCAGGAGACATGGGTTCCATCTCTGATCTGGGAAGATCCCACATTGCATGGAGCAACTGAGCCCGTGCGCCACAACTACAGAGCCTGCGCTCTCGAGCCCGGGAGTCCGCACGCTGCAGCGACTAAAGCCTGTGTGCCTAGAGCCTGCGCTCTGCACCGAGAGAAGCCAGTGCAACAAGAAGCCTGTGCGCTGCAATGAGTAGCCCCCACTCAGCTAGAGAAGAGTCCACGCAGCAATGAAGACCCCACACAGCTAAAAAATAAAAACCACACTTGCCATTGCCCTAAGACTGACAGTGAGCGTTTCCTACAGCCGCCTGATCATGTCCATTTCCCAGAGAAGGAAGGTAAGGCTCAGGACCTGAGCAGCAAACCAAAAGGAAGGCGGGAGAAGGCAAGCACCCTGCTCAAGGCCACACAGGAAGCAAGCAGCAGAAG
>NW_011494865.1:2644633-2648390 GCF_000754665.1 Bison bison bison | reverse complement strand
TGTGGGGTCATAGCCCGCCAGGCTCAGACTCTTGTGACCCTGTGGGTCATAGCCCGCCAGGCTCAGACTCTTGTGACCCTGTGGGCCATAGCCCGCCAGGCTCAGACTCTTGTGACCCTGTGGGCCATAGCCCGCCAGGCTCAGACTCTTGTGACCCTGTGGGCCATAGCCCGCCAGGCTCAGACTCTTGTGACCCTGTGGGCCATAGCCCGCCAGGCTCAGACTCTGGTGACCCTGTGGGCCATAGCCCGCCAGGCTCCTCTGTCCACGGGATTCTCCAGGCAAGAATACTGGAGTGGGTTGCCATTCTCTTCTCCAAGGGATCTTCTCAACCCACGGATCGAACCCAGGTCTCCTGTGTTGGTAGGCAGATTCTTTACCAGCTGAGCCACCAGGAGAGCCCTAAGCAGCAGAACTGGTTTTCAAATTTCTGGGTCCCGGTTCTGAGGCAGGCTCTCTACCCTGCCCCTCTGCATACACCGTGACCAGGATGCTGAGCTGGCACCTCCAGATGCCAGAGGACCTGGAGGAGGTGAGGAACCTAGGTGGAGCACCGAGAGCATCACCACACACGTGCACAACCCTGGAAAAGGCACTGTCTCTGGGCGTGCCTGAGGCCTAGTCTGGCTTATCACAGACCAGTCTGCCCAACACCCCCCAGTCCCCGAGGAGACCCTGGCAGTTCAGGAAGGAACACCCAGAGTGAACAAGAACCTGAGCAGAGGCAGCCTGACTGTGGCACTCAGGGTCCCAAAGAGGAACCCAGCAACTTGGCCGGCAGCCAAAATGAGACTTGTTTAACGTGGTCTTCGCTTCATACACAGGCACTGCGGAAACCAGCAAAGGAAATGCCAACCGGAGATGCTCCAGGGCCAGTGAGGGACACTTGGGGACGTGCGGCATCAACGAGCCATCCAAGTGAGGCCACCTCTGATCAGGCGCAGAAAGAGGAGGGCTGTGGAGGTCAAACTCGGGTCCCATCCATCTGCTGTCAGGTGGCCTCTGACTCCTGGTATCTTTTCTACAAATGAGGGTCTTGTGCCCTGCAGTCCAGGTTGTCATGAGCAACAAAAACATGATGAGAGCATGGGCAGCACCTGCTGCCTGCCACAGAGTGTGATCCTGAATTCCTCCCAAGGGAGTGCATCCTCTGGCCAGTCAGTGTTCCAGGTACTTACAGGAGCGTGTGCCATGGCCTGGGAGGTTGAGATTTATGTCCATTTTACAGATGAGGAAAGCAAGGCTCAGCAAGGTAAAGTGATGGTTCAAAGCCAATTTGACTGAGGGGTGTGAAATGGATTATTTCCTGCCACACCAATAAACAAGGATGTCATAGCCATCCGTGATTCCGGCCCTCCGAATGTGAATTTCTGAGCCCCGAGGGCACCCAGGAAGAACAATTCTGGGTACCAGACAGCCATCTGAAACTCCCCACAGTGAGCGGTGAGCAAGGAACTGAAGATGTGAAAAACCAAACCAGAGAGCTGAGATCCATATAAAACAAATGATTTCAGTGAGCCCAGACTCCTGCATCTTCCCATAGAAAGGCACTAAATCCCTTAACTTGAAATATCTGATTTTCCTTAACAATAATCTTTTGATGTTCAGACTACCTCCTCCTTATTACAAACTTCTATATAACTTGACTCCTCCCCCCTTCCCACCCCCTCAGAGCAGTTCTCTCAGCGTCACTTGAGATGCTGGATCCCAGGCCTGAAGTCCTAAACTTTCCACCAAATAAAACCTAGGTCATGATTATTTTTAAAGTCGACGTGGGCTCGGGGTCTTGCATCTCCAGAGTCTCCCCAGTTTTCCTGTGCCCTCCAGCCCGCCCTGTGCTCTGATACTGCGGTGGGGCCAGCCCCAAAACGGCGGGCAGGCTTGTCCTGGTGAGGCAGAGCGCTGGGACCTCAGGACTGATCTTCCTGGACATCATACTGCCAAGCCACCAAGCGACAGGCTCACCGGAAGCTGGGGGAGGGCCAGCTCCATCCTGAAGTGCCACCCGGACAGCGCCACGTGGGCTCCACCCGCAGAGCCACTGAGATAAGTTCACACTGAAGAGAGACTCCCTCCCTTCATCTCCTCTGTGTTCAGGAAGTTGAAATTGAGGAGGGGATGCTTAAAAACATTTGCCTGGGATTATGGTTTCCTGAGGGAGAAGGAAACACTCAGAACACTCAGCACTAACAGATTATGGGACACCTCTGAGAACAGATGCTATGTACCTGGTGCGGCCCCACCGCAGGGCTGCAGCGTCCCCGTCCTCAACACTGGCCCTGGCTTCCCCTGACGCCCAATCTTTCTTTCAGACAACACAGCAGGCAAGCCGGAGAAAGGTCGCACACAGCAGCAGCCGATAACCTGCCCAGATGACACCTTCTCTTTCCTGCCTTCCACGAACAGCCCTTAAAGAGCAAAGGCAGGACAGACAGAAATGGCAATAATAAAAGGGCAGCCAACCCCTTCCTGGAGGTCGTTTGAGACAGATGAGTGAAACAGAGGGAAATAAAGCAAACACGAAACCTCTGAGTTCTAGCACTCTGCTGAAAGACATGTTCTCATCAGAAGAACACAAGAGGCATCGTACAGCTACAGAGGTTTTTAAACAGGTTCCATCAACTTTCACACACCCTGGGACTTCCCTGACAATCCAGTGGTTAGGACTCTGCAATTCCACTGCTGGGGGCATGGGTTCGATCCCTGGTTGGGGAACTAAGATCCTGAGTGATGCAGCCAAAAGAAAAAAAAATAAATGACACGGTCACCGATCCTGGGGAAGCATGACCAGAGGGGCTGCACAGCCTGGAATTTAAGCACAAACTCCAGAGCCCAGAGTCTTGGGATTAAAAACCACCCTTTCCCGCTTCCTAGCTGTGACTTTGGGCATATAGCTTACACCAGCCTTGGCCTGGAAACCCAAGTTCGATCCGTGGGTCGGGAAGATCCTCTGGAGAAGGGAATGGCAACCCACTCCAGTATTCTTGCCTGAAGAATTCCATGGACAGAGGAGCCTGGTGGGCTACAGTCCATGGGGTTGCGAAGAGTCGGGAATGACTCAGCAAATAACACTTTGACTTTCAGGCGCCTAGGTGTTAAAGGATCTGCCTGCCAATGCAGGAGATGCAAGAGACTCAGGTTCTTTCCCTGGGTCAGGAAGATCCCCTGGAGTAAGAAACGGGAAGCCGCTCTAGTGTTTCTTGCCTGGGAAATTCCATGGATAGAGGAGCCTGGCGGGCTACAGTCCACGGGGTCATAAAAGCGTCTGACACAAAGCAGCACCAAGGACAGCAAGCCGCGTCACTGGTCCCGCAGAATCTACAGCCTCAGATCTTCAGATCTGTCCCCTCTCTGTCATCTCCGTCACCCCAGTATTGGTTGAGAAGCCCCCCATTTCCCACTGCTCTCTCCTCATCGGCCCCACACACAAGCTGACACTCAAATGGCCTCAGATCAGATCAGATCAGATCAGTCGCTCAGTCGTGTCCGACTCTTTGCGACCCCAGGAATCGCAGCACACCAGGCCTCCCTGTCCATCACCAGCTCCCGGAGTTCACTGAGACTCACGTCCATCGAGTCAGCGATGCCATCCAGCCATCTCATCCTCTGTCGTCCCCTTCTCCTCCTGCCCCCAATCCCTCCCAGCATCACAGTCTTTTCCAATGACTCAACTCTTCGCATGAGGTGGCTGGAGCTTCAGCTTTAGCATCATTCCTTCTAAAGAAATCCCAGAGCTGATCTCCTTCAGAATGGACTG
>NW_011494865.1:2609279-2644533 GCF_000754665.1 Bison bison bison | reverse complement strand
CCTCCCAGCATCACAGTCTTTTCCAATGACTCAACTCTTCGCATGAGGTGGCTGGAGCTTCAGCTTTAGCATCATTCCTTCTAAAGAAATCCCAGAGCTGATCTCCTTCAGAATGGACTGGTTGGATCTCCTTGCAGTCCAAAGGACTCTCAAGAGTCTTCTCCAACACCACAGTTCAAAAGCATCAATTCTTCGGCGCTCAGCCTTCTTCACAGTCCAACTCTCCCTATGACCCAAACTTGAGCACATTCCTTCTCCACTTAAAACCTCTCACTGATGCTGACAGAGAAAATGACCAGAGGTCTGCAATTTGTTTCCAAATGACACGAAGGTCGAGGCACGGAGTACAGCTGGCCTTGGGAACTGGAGCCACCTGAGATGATGTGATGCGTATGGGTAGGGACATGACACTCTTCTGCCCATATTAAAATTCTTCCATAACCCAAACTTTAAAAATTTCTTTCAATGGATTCCCATGAACTTCCCTGGCATGGTATACAAGTGATAGGAAGAGGGGAAAGGGGGGAAGGGGCGGGAAGAGATAGGGAAGGGAGGAAGCAGGAAGAAATATTTCAAAGGAAAAACCGACACTGAGCACGTGAGATTACACGCTGCATCTCCACCTCCCTCCAGGCACATCTCCTGGAATCCTATCTACCCTTCAAAGACAAACTCACATCTCAGTTCTCCTTACTCCCCAGATCTTTTGATACATTTATCCATCTTCTCCATAAATGATTCCTCAAGAGTGTAGGAGCAGTTACGGTTTCATGAGCACTTACTTATTTTCTTGGGGTCCAAAATCACTGCAGCCATGAAATTAAAAGACACTTGCTCCTTGGAAGAAAAGCTATGACCAACCTAGACAGCATATTAAAAAGCAGAGACATCACTTTACCAGCAAAGGTCCACCTAGTCAAAGCTATGCTTTTTCCAGTAGTCAAGTATGGATGTGAGAGTTGGACCATAAAGAA
This sequence comes from Bison bison bison, assembly GCF_000754665.1. Lineage (NCBI taxonomy): Eukaryota > Metazoa > Chordata > Mammalia > Artiodactyla > Bovidae > Bison > Bison bison. The sequence goes on along the minus strand of NW_011494865.1, from coordinate 2,643,559 downwards.
AGCTGAGCACCAAGGAATTGATGCTTTTGCACTGTGGTGCTGGAGAAGACTCTTGAGGGTCCCTTGGACCACAAGGAAATCAAACCAGTCAATCCTAAAGGAAATCAGTCCCAAAAGTTCATTGGAAGAGCTGATGTGGAAGCTGAAGCTCCAATATTTTGGGCCACTTGATGCAAAGAGCCAATTCATTGGAAAAGCCCCTGATGCTGAGAAAGATTGAGGGCAGGAGCAGAAGTGGGTGACAGAGGGTGAGATGGTTGGATGGCATCACTGACTCAACAGATGTGAGTTTGAGCAAGTTCTGGGAGTTGGTGATGGACAGGGAAGCCTGACGTGCTGCGGACAGGGTCGCAAAGAGTCAGCATAACTGAGTGACTGAACTGAACTGAGCACTTACTCCATGTCAAACGCTCTCAGGGCCACACCAGCCACAGCCCCACAAGGGCCTGGTGAGGGGCACGTGGGGCCTAACAAAGCTCCCACGTGGTCCCCAGAGCCACAGGCCCTTGTGCAGTGAACAGCCTACACAACCACACACAGAAGCCTCAGACATTTCACCAGATGCAAACCGCTGCTCCACTTTACAGGAGAGGAAACTGAGGCCCAGAGCAGCTGGACTATTTGCTCATGGACCCACGGAGATGAGGGCAGGGACACCTCAACCCACACTTATTTTGTTACACAAGCCCCACCCTTCACCCCGCTGCCAGGAGGAGATGTGGCCTGGTGGGGCAGCCTCTGCACACAGCAGCACACGACGCTGCTCCCCAGGCCTGTCCTGGAGCACAGGCTCTCATCCAACTCCATGTATCTTCCCAGGGACTGAGGCCAAACCACCAACAAAACCAGACACTTCAGGGCTCATTTCTGCTGGATCAGTGAAGGGTAGGAGGCCACAGAAGGGGAGAGGGTGAAAGTTCCTTTCTGTGAACACAGCAGATTATGTCGTTTACCTGGCAACATACAGTGGTCGTAATTATAACCCATCACCACTACAAAAGCGCTGTGCTCTGCCAGGCTTGTGAAAATGGGTCACGGATTACTTTGAAAGGCTCTGCTGGCCTCTCCTTTCAAAAGCACCTTTGTTACAGGCTTGCTCATGGAGGACAACTATCGATTCCCAGGATCGTGGACTTGGAAGGCAGCTCAGCGCTGGCCTCATCTACCTGTCCAGCACAGGGGGCCTTCTCCAGCCTTCTAGCGTTGAGTGGGGGAAAAAAGGGAAAGGCCCTCGTCATCAAGAATACACATTTGCTGAACACACACCCTGGGACAGACCCAGTTCCCAGCACCGTCCCCCCGTGAGTTCATCCACAGGCAACCTTTGAGGCCCAGCCACAGCATTCTCTCTCCTTCAAAAATTCATCGGGGATTCCCTGGTGACTCAGCGTAAAGAATCCACCTGCTGATGCAGGAGACATGGGTTCAATCCCTGATCTAGGAAGATCCCACATGCCTTGGAGCAACTAAGCCCGAGCAGCACAACCATGGAGCCTGTGCTCTAGAGCCCGGGAGCTGCAACCGCTGCCCCCACGTGCTACAGCTACTGAAGCGAGCCCAGAGCCCTTGCTCCACAACGAGAGAAGCCATCACAACGAGAATCCTGTGCACTGCAAGCAGAGGGCAGTCCCACTGCTCACCACTAGAGAAAAGGCCACACAGCAAAAAAACCAGCACAGCCAAAAATACGTGTATGTTAGTCACTCAGTCGTGTCTGATTCTTTGTGACCCCAAGAACTGTATAGCTTGCCGGGCTCCCCTATCCATGGGATTTCCTAGGCAAGAATCCTGGAGTGGGTTGCCATTTCCTTCTCCAGAGGATCTTCCCGACCCAGGGGTTGAACCTGGGCCTCCTGCATTGTAGGCAAATTCTTCACCATCTGAGATATCAGAGAAGACAGACAAAAATAAGCAAATAAAAATTTTTTTTAAAGAAATTCATCTTCAGTATCCGAAAACGTTCAAAAATTCATTCATTCAACAAATTTCTATTTTGCATTGACCAAGCCCTGTACATCTACCAAGTACTACAGACACAGTAGCAAATGAGAGAGAGAAATCTCTACCTTGGAGGGGGTCTCCATTCTAGCAGGAACACGCCCCCACCAACCCCGACAAGGAGACAGAGGTACAAGGAGGTTCAGTCTTATTTGAGGATGACGAGTTAAGAGCCCAGGCACTGAACCCTGAGTCCAAGCTTACCACCACCAAAAGGGCCTGCCTCTTGCCTCGGGGGTGGTTCATTTATAAAGCTCCTCCTGTCTGCAATTGCATCTGGAATGACTTCCTTCACCCATACAATCATTGGCTTGAGTGCCAGGTGCTGTCCTGGGTGCTGGACATCAGTGGTGACCCTCAGGGAGCTCCCAAGATGCTGATGGTTCCTATACAGCATGACCAATGTGCCAGCGGAACACACTGGGGTCCTGGGGGCATGACAGAAGGCGTTCAGCCTTGGGGGCTGGGGAGGAGTGGCAACAGGGGATGGATCCCAAAGACGGTACCCAAGGTGAGGCTTGTGGGGTGGGAGATCAGCCAGCAGGAGGCAGGAGAGCCAGCTCACACCCAGGCCCAGCTGCTCCTGGGTCCCAGCACTCGAGTACACCCCCTGGGCTGTGCTGCGCTCAGTCATGTCCGACTCTTTGTGACCCCATAGACCGTAGCCCATCAAGCTCCTCTGTCCATGGAAAATTCTAGGTAAGAATACTAGAGTGGGTTGCTATTTCCTACCCAGTTCCCCCAGGCTCCTGGACTATAAAGTGGGGACCCACTGTGCTGGCGGGTGGGAGACCCGGATGGGACAAGAGCTGACCTCAGAGCCCCAGGCTGCCACACAGGCAGGGCAGCTTATTCCCATTCCTAAGAACCAGACACCAGACCCCAGAAGTTACATAATATCACGGACCTGCCACTCACTCCCCCATTCAGAGGTTTTCTCCAGAAAATATTTCACCCTCCAGGGTTGTTTTTACATTTATGGTGCAGGGTGCTCTGGAAAGCGCAGGATTTCATATAAAAATGTAAATCAAGAAATTATGTGGCTCTTTGTCACATTCTAACGTCTTCCAGGAGTCAGGGGAGGCCAGTGCATTTTTAATCACTCCTTCGGAAGGAATACAAAGCACCCTCCTGAATATTTTAAACGGGGCTCAATAAATTACGTCCAAGTTTCCAAAGGAAGACAGTAAATGAAAAACATTAAATTTTATGAGCACCAGAAAATGTTTTTCTCCCTGGATGGTCTCTTTCTCATACCGAACAGCACTGACTTAAAGCTGAGAGGAGCCCCTCCAGGTAGCGACCACCTAGCTTCTCCAGAATAGAGGACAGACTCATGGGAGCAGTGAACTGTGGGCACGGACAACTGGACAGAAGGACGAACGCAGCTTGGGTCCAGGTGGGCAGTGTGGACCCGTGCTGGAGGATGAACCTGGAGTGCCTCCCAAGGTGACGGACACGGACTGTTCTCCAACACTTCCTTTGTCAAAGAAACAGAGTCCTTGCCGAGAGCAAGTTAAACAGGTGATGTCTGGCCTAAAAAATTGATCACCCTCCCATTTGCAAAATGACTCAGCCCCCAAAACACCGGGGAGACACCAAGGTAGAAATCTACTTATGCCGAGAAACAAAACCCATCAGACACTGGGTTTGACAACACACTGAATGTTGTCCACCAGCCTCAGAGGCTCCTCTGGACGTGGCTGCAGAGAGACAACTTTGGCTCCAGGACGCAGCCCATTGGGCTGAAGCAGCTGAGGGCGGGCCGTGGAAGTTCCCCTCTGCTGTTACTCAGCCCCAGAGACTGTCACTCAGCTCTGGTTTTGAAGAAAGATCTGTCTGCTTCCTTGGTGCTCATATTCCAAGGACCTGAGCTGGACTGTTCCAGACGTGGGATGAGCAGCAGCAGCCGGGTCAGGACTGGCAGCTCCAGGTTCTTCCAGGAGGTTGCACGGCTGGACAGACCCCCCCACACACGTCACGTCTCCACTAAATGCCTGGGCGAATGGGCTGGGAGATGCTCCGGAGCTTTCTTCTTCAAAGTGAGATTTTTAAAAGCCTCCTTAGGGTATTTACATGACAAAGGAGTGGAGATTTCCGAAAAGAGAAGCTGGCGGCCTCCTCTGGCTCCTGGACCATAGGGGCTCCAGAGGTGCAGTGGAGGAGTGTGAGGAGACAAAGGTGTACCCCTCGGAAGCAGGAGGGAGAAGCGAGAGGACTCTGGTCCTTTGCGACTGCTTTCATGTGCTGGAGCATGCCTCACCTGCAGCTGTCTCCTTCGGGACATTTTGGAAAGGCGGAAAGGTCAAATTGGTGGCTTAGGGAAAGGGAAGCTTTCCTGGGTGCTTTAAAAGATCGATATCTCATAGTTTTGGGAGCAATGTGGCACTGGGACCTGAAGGGGGCTTTTGGACAGAAGACAAATCTAGACTTGCAACCCATAGTTAGGGAGATTGGGATGGACATGTACACCCCACTGTATTTAAAACAGATAACCAACAAGGACCTAGTGTATAGCATGGGGAATTCTGCTCATATTCTGTAATAACCTAAATAGGAAAAGAATTTGAGAAAGAATAGATGCTTCATAACTGAATCAGTGTGCTATACATCTGAAACTAACACAGCACTGATAACCAACCATACTCCAATATGACCGACTCAATGGACATGAGTCTGAGCAAACTCCAGGAGACAGTGAACGACAGGGAAACCTGGCGTGCTGCAGTCCATGGGGTCACAAGGAGTCAGACACGACTGAGCGACAGAACAACAACTCCAATATAAAATTAAAAATGTAAATGTAGCTTTAAAATAAGTAAGTAAACATAGATTTGTATCCCAGCTCCATCACCTGCTAGCTGGGTGACCTTGAACAGGTGACATAACACATAAGCTCTGTGTCCTGTGTCTTTGTCTATAAAAGGGTCTAATGCTACCGGCCACCTTGGCTGGTTCAGAAGATAAAATGGGAGAAAAAATTCTCCCAGGCCTGGCCAAGGCTGGTGCTAAGTGAACGCTCAGCCCCTTTGCCTTCTGCAGCCGCTTCTAGTACCAGCCCTAGGGGACGGCTGCAGGAAGATGTGGGTTCCTCATACCTTGCTGTTCCACCTCGAAAATGGGACATTGAAGCACGTGTCACCTGCCATCCCTCCAGAAAATACAACGCAAAATGAGCATCAGGAGTTTAAATGCACACTCTGGATAAAGAAAGACAGAGTCTCCTAATATTGATGTGCATGCGTGTTCAGTTGCTCAGTTGTGTCCAACTCTTTGCAACCTTATGGACTGTAGCCCGCCAGGCTCCTCTGTCCATGGGATTTCCCAGGTAAGAACACTGGAGTGGGTTGCTGTTTCCTTCTCCAGGGGATCTTCTCAACCCAGGGATCGAACCTGTGTCTCCTGCATGGGCAGGCAGATTCTTTACCACTGCGCCACCTGGGAAGCCCCCTAATACTGATCCCTGTCCTGTAAAAGGACAGCTTTAAGATACCAGAGTCACCAACACAAACAGCAGTCAGTGGGAAGCGCCAGTGTGGCCGGGCCAACCTGAATGGCGGCGTCACACACACAGGGCAGTGCGAACAGAGCCTCATGTCATGTCACCTGCCTCAGGACTTTTTTTTTTTTTAATTCCTGCCAAGAATGGCTCTGCAGTCAGACTTATTTATGGCTCCCGTGCTGCCTCGAGATGCTGAGCAGACTCTATTTTGAACACCTTCTCTACGTGTGCAACACGGAGTTCCAAACCAGAACTTCCTCCCTAAAGGCTGGAAAGACACAGTATTAAGTCATTTCAACCTTCTGTTAGTTGTTCTGGGAATAATCAGTGCCTCTGGATCTCTGGCGATGGTCTAATTTAATTTGATTTAAAATGAAAATATTATGCTTTTCCATCACCCTCAACACCGATCTGATTCTTCCTCAAAAGCAATCCTGGTTTAACAAAGACAGACAGCACCCTGGTCACTGTTACACACTCAGACCCAGATGGACGGTCTTTGTCGGTCTCAGTCCACGGGAGGCAGGAGAGGGTGGAGGTGGTGAGTCCCACAGCCTGGGTTCATTCCTGACCTTTTTTCTTTTTTTTAATTAATTAATTTATTTTTGGCTGTACTATGTCTTCGTTGCTGCAAACAGGCTTTCTTCTGGTTGCAGTGAGTGGGGCTACCCTCCAGTTGCAGGACGTGTGCTTCTCGTTGCGGTGGCTTCTCTCGTTGCAGAGCACAGGCTCTAGGGCACGCGGGCTTCAGTAGTTGCAGTGTGTGGGCCCAGGAGTCGCAGCTAGTGGACTCTAGAGTGAGGACTCTAGCTGTGGCTCACAGGCTTAGCTGCCTGGCGGCCCGTGGAATCTTCCCCGACCAGGGACTGAACCCTGCACTGGTAGGCAAATGCTTAACCAATGAACCACCAGGGAAGGCTAGTTCATTCCTGATCTTCCCCGCTGAGATGTCTATGAGTTTGCAATGAATCTTGCTGGGCCTTGACTTCTTCATCAGTAAGAGGCATAATCACGGTGACCATCTTAAGGGGCTGCGCTAAGAAATCACTGAAATGGTTTGGCTGAGGTGCCCAGCATGCCGGCCAGCACAAAGGGAAAATGCAAACAGCATTAACTGTTACAATATTGCTGTTACAACATTATGACCACTGAACAGCACGGCTTTAGCCTTTTTGGATAGATGAATTGAATTCTTACACTCCACACAGCCACAGTTTTCAGGTAAAATTAATGATTCTTTTCCACAATGGGAACACACACACACACACACCTGGACTCCCAAGTCCTCGAGGATCTATAACCTGGCCATCAGAGACATGACTGACCATGTGAATCCCCAAAGGAGCCATGCCTCCATGGGGCACTCCTGTGGGAAGCACTGCTGACCCAACCTGGCTGTCTCTCCCCTGCTGCAATTTAAGTCATTTCCCACAGAAGAGGTCGTGAAGCAACAGTCAAGCAACCTCTCAGGCATCTTGGCAGATTTCACTTTCTGGCACAGATTTGCTGAACCAATGACACGTCGGAAAGTTTGCATATGAAATCAAATTGGAGAAAGCGTTGCTTTAAAAAGCCTGGGCAGAAGGGGGCTTCCGTGGTGGCTCAGTGGTAAAAGAATCCACCTGTCAATGCAGAAGACCACGGGTTCGATCCCTGATTCAGGAAGATCCCACATGCCTCGGAGCAACTAAGCCTGTGCGCCACAACTACTGAGTCGGTGCTCCAGAGCCCGGGAGCCGCAAATGCCGACACCCACGCACCCCAGAGCCTGAGCTCCACAACAAGAGGAGCCACCGCCATGAGAAGCCCAGGTGCTGCAACCAGAGAGTAGCCCTGCTCACCACAACTAGAGAAAAGCCTGCACACCAATGAAGAAAAAGCACACTCCTCCCTAAAAAAAAGCCGAGGAAGACTGGATAATGTCAAGTGGGAGGGGAGAAGGAGAGGGGACAAAGGCCTTGAGGGATCAGGAGGGCAAAATCAGAGACAGAAACTGGCCAGGTGGGCTAGAGCTGTGGCCAGGGCGGCTCTTAGATACGGGGCAGCCACTGCTCGGCCCTGGGCGAGCACAGACCTGCTGCTGCTGGATTGCTCCGTGTTCTCCAGATTTTATGGGAAATTCAATGGTGGGTTGCTCAATATCATCAATAAATTCAATCTTTAAAATGGCAGGAGCCAAAAGAAACAGATCTTTGGCCCTGACATGGCCCAGTTGGCCAGATTTCGATCTCTGGTTTAAAGGAGTCCCACAGATGAATTCCACTCCAGGGGCCCGCTGGAATGAAGGCCCGCTCCAGTATTTTGGCCTGCAGAATTCCATGGACTGTTTACTCCATGGGGTCGCAAAGAGCAGGACATGACTGAGCGACTTTCACTTTCACTTCACAAATGAATTCATCTTTGAGGGAAGGAATCTGCTGTCATCAGAACCGTGTCCGCTTTCAGCCATCTGCTGTACAGATCGAGATTAAATGAGATAATTTGTGTTGAGTGCTTTATGCAGTGCCTCGCATATGGTAATGTCCAAATGTGGCTTAGTAATATTTTTCCCTGAAGTGGGACCGTCTACAGAGTAGGAGGGAACCTCACAGAAGCCCAGCCCAGACTTCAGTCTCCAGGGAGTCTCCATCAAAAGGCCATAAACAAGCAACTGCGGGGGAAGCTGATCCAAGAAAAGAGGGAGGGTTCATCTTCCTTCTAAAATCCCCCTCCCAAAGCTCTTCAGACTGCCTATGGTTTTAAATCAACATTCATCATTTCATTACACTTGTCTTCAGTCAAAACTTGAAACTCTAGAGGGGATGGCTTCCGAGGGGACTCTGTCTTTTGAAGCATGGTTTCCTATTTGTTTCCTTTAAGCTGAAAGCAATGATCCATCTTTATTTTTCTTTCTAAAAGGCTACCCCAAAATTAAACAACTGAGATATTTAACAAATCGGCCCATCAGCTACAGCAGGAAACAACAAGCATTCCCGCGAGGGTGCGCTCAGAGCTGTGAAACGACAGCGATAAACGGGGAACGCAGAGGGCTGCGTGCAGCGGGGCCGACAGCTGCTCCCGTCACTCTCGACAGGACCTCTGAGGACAGCCGGACAGGACTTGGCCAAACCCGCTCTTTTCTCAATCAGCCATTCAACACTGTGGGTGTTTCAGCTCCCTGATCCCACCCAGGCCCCCCAAATGAAGGCTCTGTGGGGGATGGGGGTTGTGGTCCAAGTAGGACCTGATCACCTGCTTGGGAAGAAATCCTTATGGCTGATGCGGTACCCTAAAAAAGAACCGACATCCTGGAGTCAGACAGAACTGGATTTAAGCTTGGACTGTGAACCCCCAAAGCGAGAGAGCCTTTTGTTGACAGCTATCTGCCCAGCATGTGCACAGGTGCTGGGGCCATCACAGGCGCTTGATAAAAAAAGAAAGCTGCTGAATGAATGAATGAACCATCAAACTCAGAATGCAACACTTCATCATCACAAGTCATGGGTCAAATTATCGACTCTCTCCAACCTTCAGGTTTCTTGTCTCTCAAACTGGAAAACCATCCCCACCGTCCAGTGACCATACAACATGGCACCCAGAGCATCAGAGGTGTTACCATCCGCACCCCACCCTCCCTTCCTCCATCCGCCCATCTCCTCCCGACTTGGGTGGGCACCCCACAACAACGTGAGCAGGACTCACGTGGGGGCCTTGAAGTTGGCCCAGGGGAGGAGCTGGCTTGGAGCAGAGGCTTGAAGCTGAGGCAGATGTCCTGAGGAGGAAAGAGAGCAGGTGAAGCCCAGAGGAAATAGTAGAAACGCAGACGGGACTGTGAGCACAGAGGAGGAGAGCAGGGTCTGCAGAATCAAGGGTGGGAGCACAGGAGCGACAGAGATCAGGCTGCAAGAGTAACAGAGAGATGGGGGTCCATCCAGGAGCTAGAGATGCGGGCGAACTCGGAAGGTGGGCCTGAAGATGGGAGTTCTCGTGAGCCAAAAGCATTTTTCAAAGGACCAGGGGCTGGGGGACAGGGGGCACAGCCATCCCACCAAGCACCAGGTCCTTCTCATGCTTTGTGGTCATGGCTTTAAAGCCACATCAGGACTGGGGGAGATTTGCTGGCATCATCCAACAGGCAAAAGGGATACGCAGAGAGTAACCCATTTTTAAAATATCACCAATAAAACTGCTTTAACAAGACATTCCTAACAGCCGTGACACTAATGAGCCATCTCGGTGAGAAGCAAATGTTAATTTGCTCAGAATCCAGAGAAAATGATGGCATTTCAAGCAGGGGAAAACCCATGCAATCATTTGGCAATGAGGCCAGGACATGAATAAATGCGTGCACAGGTACACCAGTGCGCATACACCCTGCCTCGGCATTCTAACCCAGACTAAAAGCCCATCTTCCCAGATCCCCACTTCCTTTCTAAGGCGAGACGAGTAATGATATGTTAACAGCACCAGTAACGACAACAAAAGTAACCAACACTGATGCTGTAAATTATTTAATTCTCCAAACACTGTGTGAGAGGTCTTCTGTTGTCCCCAGTTCACAGAGGAGAAAACTGAGGCTCAGAGAGGCTAAGAAACATCACGATCACACAGCATATCTGTGGGGCATCTCCTTTTTACTTCATGGGGCTGTACAGGGTGCCAATCATTCTCAGATCACTTATGCCACTGAAAGATACAATCACCAAAGCCAACAGGAGAGTCCAAGTGAGGATCCAAATTATCTTCATGTGACAAGTTGCTCCAATGCCTGGGATTTATCTGCCAGGCACTCTGCAGGGCGCTGAGACAACAGAACCCATGAGGTCAGAGCTCCTGGCCCCATGGAGCTTAAGAAGATGTCTCCTGTCTGTGTCTACTGGTGACGACACAACCATTTTGTTGGGGAAAACCATGATCTGCCCGCCTCCAGCGCCTATGGCACCGGAGGCTAAGCCAAGTGCCCGGATCTGGCCGGTCTACTGAGTTCTCTCCAAGTGGCCATGGAGACGCCACCGCAGGTCTTCAGCTGGGGTTGCTGAGCCGCTAGTGTAGAAGCCCGAAGTCATGGTGCTGATCCTGCCCCTCCGGATGAAGAGGCCCCTGAGGATACAGTCAGTGAGGAAGACCACTGAGCCAGCAGGGGCAGCGCGGCCTGAGAGCGGCACATCAGCGCCCACATCCAGCCGGGCCTGATGCCGCCTCTCAGAACAGTGTGCGACACGAGCCAGTAAACCCTGCTGAGCGATGCGTAAATCATTTTAAGATGGGTTTCTGGCACTCACAACACAGAGAAAAGTGAGACACAGACATAAAAAATAAGACACAGGGACTGTGATAGAAATGTACTCCAAAAAACAGAGTGCCCAGGGGAAGGGATGTACGTTCCTCCTCACAAAAGACTTGAGCGTGGTGACATTACAGGAAGGTGACTGATGAGTCAGAGAGTCTGGTCCTCTGGAGACGGACACCCACAAATCCCGGGCACCAGGAATCGGCCATGCTCCAGGAAGTCACCATCTGCAGTCTCACTCCAGCCAAGAGTCAAGTGCTTCGAGGCCGGGGCCACAGTCTGTGCTTCTGTTTCCCAACAGTTGTTGCCAGAATGAAAAACAGTCACTGGGGATGTCAATCAGCCCAGACCCTGCTACTGAGCTTGTGGAAGAATTTCCTTTCCTAAAATTTAGCTCGAAGATTCTTGAGAACGCCACTGAGTCTGTTTCAGAATTAGCCACTTTAATAAACAATCTTGATCTGAAAGACTGAGAGATACTAACAAACCAGAAACATCTTTGGCTGAGGGTATGGCTCAGACCCTAAAGAGTGTGCCTGCAGTGCACAAGACCCAGGTTCAATTCCTGGGTCAGGAAGATCCCTTGGAGAAGGAAATGACAATCCACTTCAGTATTGGTGCCTGGCAAATTCCACGGACAGAGGAGCCTGGGAGACTATAGTCCATGGGGTCGCAAAGAGTTGGACATGACTGCGCGACTAACACTTTCACTTTTCACTCATAATTATAGTAGTCAAACAACAAGAGCAATACAGACAGACCTCAGAGATGTTGTAGGTTTGGTTCCAGACCACCACAACAATGCAAATCACACAGGGTCAGGGTTTTCGGTTCCCCAGTACGTATAAAAGTTACGTTCACATTGTCCTGCAGTCTACTTAAAGGACACAATAGCACTGTGTCTTTGAGAAAAAAAACAAAAACAAAAAAACCTTAGTTAAAAAATACTTGATGGCTAAAAAATGCTAACCAGCATCTGAGCCTTCAGCGAGTCATAATCGTTTTGCAACAGTCCCATCAAAAGCACTGATCACGGATCACCATAACAGATATGATAATAATGAAATAGGGATTTCCCTGGTGGTGCAGTGGTTAAGAATCCCTCTGCCAATGGAAGGGACATGGGTTCGATCCCTGCTCCAGGAGATTCCACACGGTATGGAGTAACTGAGCTCATGTGCCACAGATACTAAGCCCGCACACCCACGGCCTGTGCTCCATAACAACAGAGGCCACGACAATGAGAAGACCGTGCACCGCAACGCAGCAGCCCCAGCTCGCCACAACTAGAGAAAGTCTGCTCAGCAATGAAGACCCAGCGCAGCCAAAAATAAACTTTAAAAAACGGTAAAAGAGTTTAAAATATTTGGGGAATTACCCAAATGTCACACAGAGTCAGGAAGTGAGCAGACGCTGTTGGAAAATGGCACTGATAGGCTTGCTCGACATGGGGCTGCCACCAACCTTTGATTTGTAAAAACGCAGCATTGGTGAAGCTCAATAGAGCGAGGTATGACTGTAGCTGTCATAATAGAACAGCCTCAGTTCACAAAGTATACCGTGTACGAGGATTATAAATACTCTACATGCCGATTCTCACTACATTGTCCCAAGACTCTAAGATAGGTATATGCAACTCCATTTTACAGGTGAGAAGACTGAGGCTTCGGAAAGCAGAGCCTGCCCAGGGGTACAGCTCGAGTTCACGATGCTGCTCTTGCCGCTGTCTGGCTGTGACGCTGTGTGAATATGGTCCCTGAGTGGGGCTGAGCTCCATGGGAAGGTCCTACAGAAGTCGAGAGGCTCGTGACTCATCACGAAGGGCCCTGGCTGCCTGACACTCAGTAAGATGGTGCTAGGACCTCAACCAAAACAGCCACCTCCCTGGAGCAAGCCCAGCACGTGGCCCAATTTAGCGGCCTTCCTGAGTCCTCCCTGCACCCACCGGTGCCCTGCAATCTCTGATTCCCGGACACTTTCTCTCACTCACACACTCGGTTTGCATGTGCCTAGAGACTCCACCTGTTAGGATCAGAACTGTGTTCTCACCAAATTCACATAGTGGAATGAAATCCTAAGTCCCAGGATATCAGAATGTGACTGAATTGGAAATAGGTCACCAGGGTGGCCCTAGGCCAATATGACTGGTGTCCTTAGAAGAGATCAGGACATGGACATGGCCAGAGGGGAGACCATGCAGGGAAGGCCGCTGTCTATAAGCCAAGCAGAGAGGCCCCAGAGGAAAGTGACTCTGCTGACACCCCAGTCTCAGACACCCCAGCCTCCAGAGTTGAGAGAAAATATAAACATGTCATTTAAGCCACCCAGCCTGTGACATTTGGTCATGGTGGCCTGAGCCAATTAATATTCCCTCCAATCTCCCCAAATTAGAGGCGCTCCCAACCTGCTGCCAAGGCTGATGGCTCAGAAGCTTAATATGAACCCAGTGATCTGAGTTGGACCATAAGGAAGACTGAGCATCAAAGAATTGATGCTTTCAAACTGCGGCATTGGAGAAGACTCTTGAGAGTCCCTTGGACAGCAAGGAGATCAAACCAGTCAATCCCAAAGGAAATCAACCCTGAATATTCACTGGAAGGACTGATGCTGAAGCTCCAGTATTTTGGCTACCTTATGCATAGAGCTGACTCACTGGAAAAGACCCTGATGCTGGGAAAGACTGAGGGCAGCAGAAGGGGGTGGCAGAGGATGAGATGTTTGGATGGCATCACCGACTCGATGGACATCAGCTTAAGCAAATTCCAGGAGATAGTGAAGGACAGGAAAGCCTGGTGTGCTACACTCATGGGGTCACAAAGAGTCGAACTTGACTAGCATGTAACAACAACAAATATGATCTACAAACAAAGCTGCCCAGGGGCTGTTTCAGCATCAACGCTGGCCACACAGGTGACTCACACAGAAGACATGAAATCCCGAGTCCCCTAGTTTTTTAACACAACAGCCCAGAGGCCCATCAACCCTACAAGAAGCCTCAAGTACGTCTCCCCACTCTTAGCAGCTGCCTCCAGCCCAGTCCAGTGTTTCCCAAATGTCTCTGACAATGGTCCACAGTAATAAATGCACCAAGTTCCAGCCTCCACTGACCCCAGCCACGATCACCACAACACCCCCACCCCACCCACTATACACACACAGCTTCCAGGCCCTGTGCCCCCTTCACTGTGAGGCCGGGTACATTATTACCTCCATTTAACTCCAAAAAACTGAAAGCACTAGCTCAGGCTTGCAGACTTGCAAGTGACCTAGCTTCAAACCCAGGCCATCTGACTCCAGACTCCAGTTGGCGTTGACAGACTATGGCCCGTGGGCCGCAGCCAGCCTTGCTGTTTTTGTACAGCAAGTCTCTTTGGAACACAGCCCTGCCGAGTCCTTTCTGTGACATCCACAAAGATGAGCAGATGCCACAGTGACCAACAACGTGGCTGTAAAGCTGAACAAATTATGTGGCCCTTTACAGAGCAGAGAGCCTGCCATGGACTTCCCTAGTGGTCCAGTGGTTAAGAGTCCAGCGGCCAATGTTGGTGACAGGGTTCAATCCCTGACCCAGGAAGAGTCTACACGCTGCAGAGCAACTAAGCCCGCTCTGGGGCCCACGAGCCGCAACTACTCCAGAGCCCAGGAGCTGCAACCGCTGAAGCCCGAGTGTCCCAGAGCCTGTGCTCCACAAGGGAAGCGACCACAGCGTGAAGTCCGCGCACTGCAGTGAAGCGGCCCTCATTCGCTACAACTCGATAAAAGCTCACATTTGACTCGGTTCTAATGAGGTGGACAAACCTAGAGCCTATTATACAGCATGAAGTAAGTCAGAGAAAGATAAATGTCGTATACTGATGCATATATATATGGAATCTAGAAGGATGGTACTGATCAATTTATGTGCTGGGCAGCAATGGAGAAACAGACATAGAGAAGAGACTTATGGATGGGGGGGAGGGGAGAAAGGAGAGGGTAGGGTATATGAGAGAGTAACACGGAAACTTACATCACCATATGTAAAATAGATAGCCAACAGGAATTTGCTGTATGATTCTGGGAACTCAAACAGGGGCTCTGTAACAACCTAGAGGAATGGGATGGGGAGGGAGATGGGAGGGAGGTTCAGGAGGGAGGGGATGTATGTATACCTATGGCTGATTCACGTTGAGGTTTGACAGAAAACAGCAAAATTCTGTAAAGCAATTATCCTTCAATTAAAAGATAAATAAAGTGCCAAATAATAAGGAGAAGAAGAAACTCTGTTTCATGGTAAAAAGAAAAAAGAAAAGCCCTTGCAGAAACAAATACCCAGCCCAGCCAAAAATAATAAATAATATATATTTTTTTAATGGGAGCTTGCCAACCTTGCTATCGGCTCTTGACCTCACACCAAGCCCGCCCCATTCAACCCTTCCAGGTCTCTCCCCAACTCTGATTGCCCTTCATACCCTGACAGGAGAAAAGATACAAAAGAGGAAAAAATTGTATTTAAATATAATCCTCCTGATAAAATAAAGAACAAATCAAATTCTCTGCAGTTCTTTTGTCCTCAGGCACTGCCAAGATGTCAACCTCATACAAGATAATAAATAAGAAGAACCAGCAAAGTGCTTCCCAAATATTTAATTAATGCATTTTATCTGCTTCACCACCTGGGAACAATGGGCCACAGGTTGGAAGATCAAGTCTAAGCCTTACTGTTGAATGCTTGGTTTTATAAAGTGCTTGTCACAACCTTGATATTACTTAAATGTAGCTTTTTTTTTTTCCTGTTATTATTAATTAGATTTTTTCCTAACAGTCGGTATCACAATTAACCTTCAAAGAAGAGCTGCTGGGATGCATGTAACTAATTTTTACAAAGCAAACCTTTCCCAAGTCACCCCGTGCCGGCTTTCTATTCCTCCCTCTTTTGGCAGATTTCCTTGTCAAATTAAGATCCGCTCTTGATACCATGCAAATAAATGCCTGCGACATTCTAACAATGCTGCCGTTCTTACCAATGACATTCTGAGGGGTCGACTGGAGTGGAGACAGTCAAAATGGAGGCATTCTTAGTCTTTGACTCTCTTTTCCCAGGGCAAAATTTTGCAAAGGAAAGTCAGTTGAAACTTGGGTGTTATCATATGGTTTCTGTTACTTTCACAAGGCAGTTGCTTTGCAATCTTGGTGTAACACACTCACCATCAGGGAGGATTATGTAAGCGGCCAGAGGGAGAGAAGGAGCCTTCTGGGGGAAGTCACTCAGAGCTTGTGTCCTGGTTGAAACTTTGCTGTTGCTTTCTCTGCTTCTCTAATTTCTCTCAACATCTTTCATTACCTGATGGAGTTACTGGGGCTTTAAAAATGAATGTCCAGGCAGCCTGGGAGGTTTCAGCAACTTCCCAGAGAAATGGATTGCTGGGTGAGGAGGACCATTTATCAGCTCTGAGCTGAGTTCATGGCACATTGGTCACCATCAGAGGGGCTAGGAGATGAGCGAAGAACCAACACTTAAGCTTCAAGGTCAGCTAACTGTACTGTGTGCTCAGTCGCTCAGTCGTGTCTGACTCTTTGCGACCTTAGAGACTGTAGCCCGCCAGGCTCCTCTGTCCCTGGGATTCTCCAGGCAAGAACACTGCAGTGGTTGCCGTTTCCTTCTCCAGGGAATCTTCCCGACCCAGGGATTAAACCCGAGTCTCCTGCACTGGCAGGCAGATTCTATGCTTCTGAGCCACCTGGGAAGCCCCCCTTAAGGTGAGCTATATGGGGGCAAAAGTACTAGACAGAATTACTTCACCAGATGAACTCAGGCCAGGGATTACAAACAGGCTTTGCTCACTCTGTAACCTACAGAAGGAAAACATTAGCCAGGTGCCAACATGTAAATGCCAAAAGCATTTCCCAGGGCAAGAGTCAGCTGGCACTGACCCAGGGTCATCCTCTCTGGACACTCCCGTCTCCCACACAGTCCTCCCACCCATCCAATTCCCAGCCTGGACCTCGTTGGGGTCTGCGTTGGTGAGGCCACCTTCACAGTACCCAGGGACCAGTTGGTGATGAGCTGCTCTGTTTTCTTAGACTCCAAAGATACGGTCCTCAACACTAAAGAGTTGCCTAAAAACCCATGGAATGCTGAGAAAATGGACTGAGTCATGAAGAAAAAAATGGGATGGCTCAAATAACCAACCAATAATACAAGCTTGTATCTATCAACTGTGGGTTATGTGGAGAATTTGAAAATCCGATTCTGTCTACCTCAGCAAACCTAGGAGGTAGGCCCATATTACAGATGGGAAAACTGAGGCAGGGGAGAGAAGCGATAAAGTCAGTATTCAAACTCATATACATCCCTCTCAAGAGCACAAGCCCTTAGCCACCCTACTAGCGTCTCCCCAAGCAGGGAACTCTGAACCCAGGGTCATTTTCTGCAGAGTCTGGACACCAGAGAGCAACACTGAGCTCCAAAGACAAAGTTCTCCCCTGAATACATTCTCGGTCTCTCTGAAGATTCAGCGTGGTGCTCATCTCCCAATTCACCTCTGGGCAGGCAACAGTTTCTGGCCAGCTGTTTTGTATTCATCATGGTATTTGCAGTTGTTTTCTCTTGAGAGCGAAGGACAGTACTGGTTTTACTTATAAATAAATTTACGTTAGGCAAAAACTGAGAACCAATTTAGAGAAAATATTAAATTGGTACTGGTGGGCAGATACGGCAAAAATCATGACAGTCAAATAGGAATGACTCAACTCAAGGTGACGGCATGAAGATACGCGGCGGGTGATGACTCAGCCTTAGGTGAGTGCATCTTCATGCGGGTTGTCGGAACAGGGTGCTCAAGACAATCCCCAGGGACACAGAAAGAAACATGGGTGCTTCAATTCAGATCTGGTTCTACCTGACATTTTAAAAGCTTTCAGGGTTCTGCTTTGTCTCATAAATAATCTATGCATATTGCAAGCAAAGATGTACACTGCAGATTTCTTTTTGTCAACTGGGGTATTCCATCAAAGCAGCTCAGCTACCCAAGACCAGACTTCCACTTTCCCAAGGGGCAGGATCCCACGAGATCCGCAGTGATCACCTGGTGCCCCCCGCCCCCCAGCATCCATTCCCTGGCCTTCCGTGATGGCCTCTGACTTCCACTGGCGACCCCACGTAATTCTGGGCAAGAGGCTCCTCTCCTGGCTCCAGGGTGGAGCACATGATGGGTTAGACCGTCAGGGAACTCCCCGCTGCACTGCCACCACCAGCATGACTGGGACGACGGGTTCCGGCTCAGGTCCTGGGCGGGAACACCGGGACAAACGCTTGTCCTCTGCGTCTGCTCCATCTGCTTCTTCACAAGTCAGTCTCTCCGTACCTCACAGAGCAAAAGGACAAGCCAACGGGTCAGCCTAGAGCCACCAGTTTTCCTCAGTGTTGGCTCATCTAGTGAGCTGGGCTCAGCTATGGAACAGCAGCGGCTCCTGGGGAGCAGGTGAGGCCAGTGATGAGCGAAGCCTGCAGCTGGCAGGAGGGGCGTTTCAGCCTGCACCCTGACCTCCTCCTGGTCGGAGCTACAGAAACCTGCCCCGACAGACTCACGACGGCCGAGCCCAAGCAGTCTTCCCCAGGAAAACTTCTAAGAGAGAGAATGCTAGTTCCTCCTTCTTCCTGATTTAAATGCCTCCACAGTCCACAGAGCCAGGAAGAACCCCTCCCTCCAGGGCTGTTACAGGAGGGATCTGAGCCAGCACGTGCCGAGCACAGAGCGGACACCTCCTGGGACTGCTGCCCATACCCCTTCTCTAAGCAGCTGAGGCTTAGAGAGTTTCAGGAACGAGTCCAGGGTCGTCCGGTTAATAATGCATACTTGATTCATTTCATATTTGTTCCACGTTTATTAAGTGTCCACTGTATGCAAGCCACCATATATACAATGGTGCCTAATACAGACAGGTACCTTCACCCTACATTCACAGTGAAAGTGAAAGTGTGAGTCACTCCATCGTGTCTGACTCTTTGTGACCCCATGCACTGCAGCCAGCCAGGCTCCTCTGTCCATGGGATTCTCCAGGCAAGATTACAGGAGTGGGCTGTCGTCCACTTCTCCAGGGATCTTCCCAACCCAGGGATCGAACCCAAGTCTCCTGCATTGCAGGTGGATTCTTACTGTCAGAGCCACCTGGGAAGCCCTCACAGACGGTGGCAGGTATTAAACAATTAAATGTGCACTGGATTGCTCACAAAGTGAAATGAGCACCTGAAGTGCTCTCTGTGGCTCGACAAGCAGTGCCTCCCACCTTCAGGGGATGGAAGGGCAGCTGTCACTGTGAGTCTCCAGACAGAACCCAGGAAAGGCCAGCAGGTACTCGAGTGGTCCCTGGGTCTGGGGCCTGGCTGCTCAAACTCCCCAGCATCTCTAGATGAGTCACTAAGCCTCATCATACAGGAAAGGGACAGGGGTGGGGGGAATTCCCTGGTGGTCAAGTGGTTAAGAACCCACCTGCCAATGCTGGAGACACAGGTTTGATCCCCAGTCTGGGACAATCCCACATGCCATGGAACAACAAAGCCCGTGTGCCACAACTAATGAGCCAGTGCTCTAGAGCCCAGGAGTTGCAACAACTGAGCCCACGGGCAGCAACTCCTGAAGTCCACATGTCAAGAGCCCATGCCCTGCAACAGGAGAAGCCACCGTGATGAGAAGCTTAAGCATTGCAACGAAGAGTATTCCCTGCTCGCCACAATTAGACAAAGCCCGTGGACAGCAATGAAGACCCAGCACAGCAAAAAATAATTTAAAAAAAAAAAAAAAAGCGGGACAGGAAAACAAAAGATGGGCAGTTCATGAGGATCATGGGAAAGAGCCATGACAGAAAGCTGTCAGGGGATGAGGAGACGATGGAGGAAGGGGAGCACCAACTCAGGGGGCAGGACCCGAGATGGGAAAGGTGGACAGCATCACACATGGAGGCCTGTGGCCAAGCACGGCTGCTGCCTGCCTACAATCTGTGCATGGACTCCCTTCCCTGGAGAAGCCCTGGGCTCCTGGGAACGACACTTCCTTGCTTTGTGAGCAATCCAGTGCACATTTAATTGTTTAATACCTGACACTGTCTGTGAGGGCTTCTCTGGTGGCTCAGACAGTAAAGAATGCACCTGCAATGCAGGAGAAGCCTGGGAATAACAGGTAGAGAAAGAAACTTCTGGAGGACAAGGGCAGGCGGGAAGGGAATGACTATGATTAGATTTCCTCCAAACAAAGCAGGTAGGAAGCAAGCTGAGCCCAAAGTGTACAGGTCAAATTTCATTTAATAGTTTAAAAAAAGAATCAAATAATAAAGTGAGATGTGTCTAATCCCGAGGGACATGGGGCTTCTGCCCTGGCCACCACTTCATGGTCTACTTTCCACTCGACAGCCAGAGGAGCCTTTTAAACCCTGCCTCTGCTCAGAGCCCTCTGATGACTTTGCACGTGGCCTTGGAAGCGCTCACTTCCTGCCATCTTCCAAGCTCACCACGCAGCGGACTTGTCTTCATCATTCTGTCCACCTGGAGGCTGCGGGAAAAGCCAAGACGGAGGAGCACACACGGGAACCGGGAGAAGGAAGGAATGGAAGGCAGAGAAGGGGTCATGCCTGTGTGAGCCCACGGGGGCAGTCGGGGTGGGGCGCAGCAGTGGGAATGGAGGGAGTAACCCCAGGCGGGCTGGCCCTGAAGTAACAGGGAGGAAGGCCTGATGCCCGCAGAGGCGCCTCCTGCAGGTGACTCCAGTGGACAACAAGTCAGCCCCTCCCTGGGACAAGTGCCCTGGACCCTTCCACGCCTGCGGCTACTGCCAGGCTCCGACCTACCAAGCTCGATCCCACCTCTGGCCTCTGGCTGGCTGTCTGCCTGGGACGCTACACTCCTAGACCTTGAACTTCAAGCATTACCTCCTCAGGGGACCCCTGACCATTTTTCCCTGCCCCTCACCCAGCTGTCACCCGTCACATTACCCGGTTCTTTGCAGAGTAGGGAGCTCTACCTGGAATCAGCTTGGCTGTGTATCTGTGCCTTTGTTGACTGTCTCCCCAACGAGAATGTCACCTCCACTCCAGCAGAGAATGTGTGCCCCGTGCCCTTCTTAGGCCCCCAGCACCTGGCCCAGAACATGTGATCCAAAACTTCTACTGCTTTCTTTAGTGCTGACAGCCCTCCACTGTCTGTTTTTGTAAATACAGTTTTATTGGCATTGGCTCCGTCTCCTAGGGCTGCCATGACAACATGCCACAGACAGGGAGGCTTAAGTAACAGAAACTAACTGTTCCCAGTTCTGGAGGCTGGCAGTGCACGGTCACGGTGTCAGGGGCTGGCCTCTCCTGAGGCCCCTCTCGGCTCACAGATGGCCACCTTCTCGCTGTGGCCCCGTGTGCCTTTCCTCTGTGAGCGCATGGCCCTGGTATCTCTGTGTGTGTCCAAATTTCCTCTTCGTACAAAGACATCAGCCTTACTGGTGGCTCGGGCACCTACTCTTATGACCTCATGCTTAGTCAGTCAATCATGTCCGATTCTTTGCAATCCCATGAACTGTGGCCCACCAGGCTCTTCTGTCCATGGGATTCTCTGGGCATACTGGAATGAGTTGGCATTTTCTACTCCAGGGGACTTGCCCATCCCAGGGACTGAACTCAGATTCTCTGTGTCTCCCGCACTGGCAGGCGGATTCTTTACTCACTGAGCCATCGGGAATCTACTTATGGGCCTGTGTCCACTACAGTCACACTGCGGTGGGGCAGGGCTTCAACACAGGAATTTGGGGCAGGAGGTGGGAACACAACTCAGTAGAGAAGAGAAGACAGCCACACCCATGCTTGACACGTGGCTCTGGCCGCTACCACGCTTCAGCAGCAGAGTTTGGTTGTGACACAGACCAGTACATCTGCACGGCCTGGAACACTCCCCAAGCAGCCCTGCACAGAAGCTTGCTGACCCCTGGTCTAGAGCAGGGCTCCTGTTATGTTTACTGTATCACAGTGATCCTCATTTTTCCCAAGACCCACCATCAGAAGACCCCAGAGAAACCCGGCGCAGAGCGCTGCGACATGTTCTCCAGCTTCACTACCACCAGTAATCTCATCACTCCCCTGGGTCGGTGACTGAGGCACCCCTGATTGCAAAGTATGATACCAGAGATAAAAAACCCAAGCCCGCAAAGCCACAATTAAGATACACCCAGGAAACAAGGGAAGAGAATTACCTGTCAAATGCCAGCCCTCCGGCAATCTGTGAGGATACACAGTTTGCTAACAGCATCTGCAGTGTAATTCAGAAACCACGCGAGGACCATTCGGAGGACAGAGGGGTCTGGTGTTCCAGGAGGACACGAAGCGACACTAGAGGTGTCACCTTTTATCCACGAAGAGCTCCCAAGGGCCCGAGACATGCCTGGCTTCTATTCCTCCTGTGGCTTTTTCTCCCTTTCGGTTCAACCACAATTTCAATTACAGTCAAAGAACCTCAGTTTCAAAAGCTCAGGGGAAGAAGATGCTGAAGACGCAACTTTAGTTTTTTTAAAAAACAAATCTTAGATAGTGTTTCCCATGTTCCAGGCACTGTTCTAAACCTTTCGTCTCCATTAACTCACTCAATCCTCATGACAAAATGACGGTGGGGGGACAGGGTGAGATGCTATGATCTTCATTGTACAGGTAAGGAAACAGACTCAGAAAAGGTAAGTAGCTCAGCCGAGACCACACAGCTACAAAGTCAAGGGGCTGAGATTGCAACCCAGGCCATCTGGCTCAAGTCTGCCCCCAAGCATCACTCGGTATTCCTTCTTTCAGGTGGATATATCTCATCTGCGGTTCAGTCATCCACAAATGCTATGATATATCATATAATTCTAGGAATATATATATAGCAGCAAACGAAGACTACATATAGAAGTCTAAAAGGAAGAATGACTAGCTTAGACACCAAAGAGCTAAGATCATAAACACTCTCTACATTATAAGAAACCACTGTTGCGAGATTCCATTTACTGAGACTCTGTTCCTTATGTAATCATTCTCTGAACCAGTATCAGTGGGGAAGCTACTCCACACCCAGCACTGGGTGAGGCACAAAGAATATAATGGTGATGAAAACTGACACCACCCTGCCTTCACGGGACTTGCAGTCATGAAACAGACAGAAAACAAACGCTCACACAGATAATCACCGATTAAGACCAGAGACAATGAGAAACAGGATAGGAACTGTCCTCGTTCATACTGGTGGGCCATGGAAGGGTCCTTCTCAAGCCCCACAGGAATGTACCAGGTCACACTTGGCAGGGGTTTTCCCAGAAGACAGAAGGGCATGTGCAAAGGTCCTAAGGTCAGCCTGTGGTTGGGCACCACCATTTTACCCTGGCACAGACCATGAGGGAGGGGTCATCATACTTATTTCACAGAGGTATCACCTGAGCGGTTAAGACTCAGGGTCTCAAAGCTCCTATGTGACAAAGCCATACCTTCCTGATTCCAAAGGCCATCTTGTCCCCAATGGGCCATGCCATCCTCTGTGAGAGGGCTTTTAAAGCCAATACACTTACTGGTTTTCTTATTCTTTGGATCCCACAGGAATGTCTCAGGGGCAACTTTGTAAAAGTTCTTCTATTTCCATCTTCTAAGAGTTGATAACACACACATCTAGGAAATCGTTTCCATCCGTAACACAGAAGTTATTTGGCCTATAAATTTTTAAAATAATAGAGCCCTATGGAAGCATCTCCTCCACCCCTTGGTCCCCAGGAAAGCAGCAAAGGATGTTCCTGAGGAGGACGAGATGATAAGGCACTAGATCCTGAGCTCCAAAGAAACAGGAGGCTCTGGGCTCCCCTGCCCTGCGCACCTCAACTCTGCTCCTGGGACAAAACCACCTGCCTCATGGGACACTTCATTTTCAGCTGCATTCACAGGAAAAGCTCTTTGTGCTCATTGACAGAGCTTTCTTAAAGACAGACCCCCAACTCCCACCAACAGGCACAGAGCTAAGGGAAAACCTTTACTATACAGGTGATGGGTTTTCATTCAACTTATGCTCTGCGTCTGTTACGCACCAGCCCCTGGCCAAGCACTGGGAATTTGGAAGTAGATAAGCCATAAATAAATTACAACGCTGTTAATGTTGTGATAGAAAGATGCTCAAGGGGCTGGGAGGGGAGGGGGCATTCACTCATTTATTCATTTATTCAACAAACAGTGATCAAGCACTGTAACAATATCCTTTCTGCTTTAAAGTAATAAAGCTAATAAGTCGTACTAGACACATGGCTGCCAGAGAGACTATGTTTCCCATCATCCCTTGCAGCTCAGCATGGCCATGGGACTAAGTTCCACCCAGTGAGATGTGAACAAGTGATGTGAGCAACTCCTGGGTCTCAGAGTCAAGGAGCTGCCTCTCCCTTTCCCCTTCTCGAGGGCCAGCAGAGCAACAAGACAGAAGGAGCCTGGGGACTTCCCTGGTGGTCCAGTGGCTAAGATTCCGCACTCCCAATGGAGGGGGTCCAGGTTCCATTCCCGGTCAGGGAACTAGATTCTGCATGTTGCAACTAAAGACATCACATGCCACAACAAAGATCAAAGAGCAGTCAGATGAATAAGTAATTTTTTTAAAGTAAGCTTTAAAAAAAAAAATGAAGGAACCTGGGTCCCTAAATCATCTCATGGAGAAGAGCTGCATACCAACTCCAGCTCTCATGTAAGACAGAAGTAATTTTTTCTGGTGATCCCAAAGATAATCTGTCTGTATTAAGCTCATTATAACAAGCCCCACCCGTTTTTGTTGTTGTTCAGTCAAGTCATGTCTGCCTCTTTGCCACCCCATGGACTGCAGCACACCAGGCTCCCCTATCCTTCACTATCTCCTGGAGTTTGCTCAAACTTATGTTTATTGAGTTGGTGATGCCATCCAGCTATCTCATTCTCTGCTGCCCCTTCTCATGTTGCCTTCAATTTTCCCAGCATCAGGGTCTTTTCCAGTGAGTCAGCTCTATGCATAAGGTAGTCAAAATACTGGAGCTTCAGCTTCAGCATCAGTCCTTCCAATGAATATTAAGGGTTTATTTCCTTTAGGATTGACTGGTTTGGGCAGCCCATCTGCTCTAGGTGCCAGGAATACAGCAGTGACAGTCGAAGTCTCTGCCCCACAGAGCTCACATCGTAACCACAGGCAGACGTCAACAAGTACTTCAGACCGTGTTGCTTCAAAGGAAGGAAGGCAAAGGGTTTGAGATTCACCTCTGTTAGCATGTGTGCTCAAAAACACCCGCTCTAGGAAGTGAGAGCTCAGACCTGAAGGCTGAGAGCTGCCGGCCCTGGGAAGAAACTTACAGGCAGAGGTGGCTTTGGGAAGACATAAAAGAAGGCCGGTGCAGGGCTGTCCAGTGAGCAGAGGGGAGAATGAGACCAGAAATGAGGCTGGAGGAAGGCACCTAAACCAGCCCAGAAGTCCAGGAGGACTGCCTGGAGGAAACGCCACCTGGTGGTCGTTGTTCAGTCACTCAGTCATGTCCCACTCTTTGAGACTGAACAACAGACAGACGGTCAGGATATCAATTGATGTTCACAAGCAAGAAGGTGTGCTTCCAGCAGAGGGAACTGCATAACAGAAGGAGCTCAGGAGGTAGCGCTCAGAATCTTCAGCTCCCATCTGTCCCTTTTGTGATGGAACCTGCAGACACAGGTCCAGCAACCCTGGGCAAGAGAAGCACTGAAGGGCTGGAAAGAATCAGCAGGTTCCTAGCTCAGGGGGATTTCAGAAAGCCAGAAAGGAACTCCTCTGAACCCCTGATAGGGTTTCAAATGAAGAGTTCGATTGTTTAATGATGTATCCTTGCATCCTTGCCCTGTGGAGTTGATTATAAACGACCAGCGCTGGCTTATAACTTTCTTATCTAAAGGAAGCCTTGCTTTATTTTTAATACAATTTATAACTAGGTGATGGTCCTCCCAGGGAAGCTTCATCTCATTATATGCCTCCTCTCCTCCTTCCACAGTGGTTACTGAAGAACCATCCAACTTCCCCTCCAGGTTTCCATGAGGGTGGTCCATGGAGAGACTCCAGTGGACATTTGTGGGCAGAAATGTAGCAAGCAGCCCTTTCATAGCTCACGTGCCTTCTTGCTCACTGCTGACTCATGACTTTGGGTGAAGCAACAGCTGGGTCTGCAACTCCTCCATCCTCTCTGGTCCTCCTGGGGGTCACCCCGTCCTGGGCAGGGCTGTGGGTCTATCTCTGTGATGAAGGACCCAGCCACTTTGGGGCACCCACAGCACCCTGGGGGAGGAACGAGAATGAACCTGGCCTTGGCCCAGGCATGGTGCCAGCCTGCTCTTCACCCCACACTTCAGGTCGTCTGTCCTTGATGGCAGCCGCCGGGAGGACTTCAGGCTCCAGCATCAGTGGTGAAAACAACGGCCCTACAGAGGTTCAGCCTGCTTCCGCAATCGTGTCAGACCAAGCTCCCAGACCAGATTCTAGAACATCCGTGTGTACAGATTACTTGGCGGTTCTGCTTCTTTCTCAGAACTCCAACTGCTGCATGTTTGACTTTAGAAGTATGAGGACAAAATATGACCCAGCACCGAGCCGGACGTGAGCTGTGCAGATGAAAGGGGTGTGCGTGGATTCCAGGCCAAGGGCAGGGAGACGATCGAAGGCAGCATGACACGCTCGCTGGAGTCTCAACCCCTGCCCTTTCTAGGCGACACTCTTCCAGCGTCTCCAAACCGCACCGCACCTCTAGCCTGGCAGCGATGGACACGGGTGATCAGAAGCTGTGAGTTGGCCCTGCCTCCTCGTCACCGCCAGGGTCGGAGAGCGGCCAGGTGAGGACGACGGCACCCACCTCCGCAGGCCTCATGATGGTCCTTCGACACACATCTACAAAGGACCTATTATGTGCCAGGAACCATGGAGGCTCTGGGATACCAAGCTCCCAGACCAGATTCCAGAACATCTGTGCATACAGATTTCTTGGTGCACGGAGCAGCCTCTGCTCTCATGGAGAGGATGCATAAGCCGAGAAAGGCACAGGGAACACACATCAGCATATGTGCGGGGGCAGGGAAGACAATTGAGGGGAGGATGGGTACAGTGCACAGAGCACCGTGGGAGGAGGCGGGGCACTCTGGAGACGAGGATCAGGGAGAAGGGTCTTCCTGAGAGGCAGGTCTCTGAGCAGGGACCATGAGACCTTCAGGACAGTGAACGCTGGCAGGCTGTCGGCAACTGTCACAGCATCAGCTACAGGCACGGGCAGGGCTGTGGGGACCGTGAGTTAGATGTGTATCTTTGCATGCCTCCGCCTGAGCACCTTGGGCATAGGATGAGACTCGCTGTTCTGCAGATAACAAGTGCTCTGTCTATACCATGCGTCTTAACTGAGCATGACTCCAGCGGACCCAAAACCCTCAGGGGAGCCCATCACTTCACTCCCCTCTCTCAGGGTACACAAGAAATCAGAGTGGAGCCTCAGAAACTAAAAGCACTCCCAAGCACAATGGTGGATCGTCTTATCTTGGAGCAGTTTCTGTTGATGCTAATGCCCCAAAGAGAAACGACCTTTCCGTCCTAGCAAGGCTGCCTTTTACACAAAATCTCTGCCATAAACACACGTTTGAACCTTTATCCCCAGTCAACTGTGACCTGCATTTCTTCTCTTCTCCACACACAGCAGGTTAATGATCTTCTAATGGGTCTGGACATAATCGACAGCTTACATAATTACACTTATAATTGTTGTACCCTGTCATTTTTGCTCACGAGACAAATAAATCCTTAGGTGTTGTCAAGACTCTCCAGCTGAGAAATTGATGGAACTGTCTTTAATTTGTACCTGTCCAGGAACATCACTTATGTGGAAATAGCAACAGCAGATATTACACAGCCATGGCAGCCATCAGCCTTGGACCCATTAAGTCAAGGCTTTTCTCCTGTTTTGTTCACTGTGAACCCCTGGCACTCAGAGCAGTGACTGGCATGTAGTAGGTCCTCAGGACATATGTGGAGGATAAGCGAGCAGGCGTGCCGAGGTTTGAGAGCTGTGCCTGTCCGGACCCACGTGGTGTGGCGCCCCGGTGATCACCCAGCAAACCTGAGGCAGGAATCAAGTCCGGGACCCCCCCAGACCCTGCGGGGAAATGGTCACAAGGCCACACAGTCAGTACAGACAGAGCAGAGGCTGCAGGTGTCAGAAGCCACCCGGCGAGGGGACCAGGTGGAGTGCCAGATGGTGGAGGATGAGCAAGAGCAGGCGCTTGCCTGCCAAGGCCAGTCAGGTGTCACCTCTGCTGCTGGCTGAACAACACACTCAGAGCAGTGGAGGCGGAGGGTCTGAGAGTCCCGAGGGTCAAGATCACTGGGGAGGTGAAGGACGACACGGAGGGCTGGCAGCAGCACTCCGCAGACACCTGGGGTTGTATCTGATCATATGAACGACTAGCCTGGCCACACCGGTGCTCAATCCGAGTCCTGACAGAAGGCAGCCGGGCACTGCCCGCTGTGCACACAGGCCCCTGGGAATCCCAGAGCCACTCGGGCTGTGATACTGGCAGATGGCTCAGGAGCCTGAAGGCCCCCATAGAGTCTACACTGACAGCCTCCTGCCTCATCCTCTCTAGACAGGCACCCAGCAAATGCTTACAGATGCCAGGCTGCACAAAACTGTGCCAGACACTTGGGGTAAGACGGTGAGGAAAATGGACCCTGACCAGCACTCGTGAGACGCGTGAGGTCTCAGCACGGGTCCTCACTTGTGCATCGGCTTCCCCATTTGTGAGACACATGCGTGGTGACAGTTCCATGAATTGGAACATCGCTCCATTCATAACGTCACAGCATCCTCACTGCCGCGAGAACAAACCCATCCCCAGTCCCCTCACCACCACATCCCACTAATCCCCACACCCTCGGTCTGCTGGGCCCCATATGTGTAACCGTTCACCCCCAAGACAGCATGCAGCCAGCATCACGAGCCCACTCGATGGAGGAGAAAACTCAGACTTGAGGCAGCTCTGAGCACCGCAAATCTGAACTTGCATCTTTCTGTTAAAGCCATCCCAGTGGCTGGAGCTCTTTTCTGAAACCCACTCTTCAACTATTTAAAGGCAAGGAACCTGGGGTGCAGAGGGGCTCAGGGGCCACGTCCCCATGATCCCAACATTCTCAGTCTTTTTCTCTTTTTTATTGTATTTTTCCTAGGTTTTTTTTCTAGGTCTTGGTTTGTTATTTAACTTATTTAGTTAGTTTTAAATCATTTATTTATTTTTAAATGGGCGACAAGGCATGTGGGATCTTAATTCCCTGACCAGGGATCGAACCTGCACCCCCTGCACGGAAAGTGCTGAGTCTTAACCACTGGACCGCCAGGGACGTCCCCCTATGTTCTTGGTCTTAAGACAAAGTTTAGAAGAGCAGCGATTCTCACCACTCCCACCAAGACCAACGCTTCACCTCCTCTGGATGCAGGGGCTCCTGGTGAGCTTGACAGAACAGCCTGGCGGATAAGTCTGTCCTTTGCTGTCACGTCTCTAATAACTCTTGAAGCGTCTCCAAAGTGCTGGGGAAGCAGAGTGGAGCATCCCACCGTGACCCCCAAAGGCCAGGCCGCTGCCTCGGGAGTTCTGCCATCAGCAGTGCGCTGCCGCAAGCCATCAGTGCCAAACATAGGTTCCCTTCAATTCCAACTGGAGGGAGTGTGGTTGTAAAGGCAGCAGAACGTGCGTTCAAAGACATTTACACGCACGCTAGCCTCAGCCAGAACAGGACGAAGATGTCAAAAGCTCTGTAATATTCCAATTCTCCAGCCAAAGAGTCTGCTGTTCCAACAAATCTCAAGATACATTTAAAGGCTTGTTATGAGTCCTGACAGGTTACAGCCTGTAGCTACTCTGCCTCGTGTGTGTGTGTTCAGTTGCTTTAGCCGTGTCCGACTCTGCGAGTCTACGAACTTTAGCCCCCAAGGCTCCTCTGTCCCGGAGATTCTCCAGGCAAGAACATCGGAGTGGGTTGCCATGCCCTCCTCCAGGGGATCTTCCTGACCCAGGGGTTGAGACCGAGTCTCTTATATCTCTTGAACTGGCAGGTGGATTCTTTACTGGTTCCTCCCAGTGCCATCTGGGAAGCCCAGCTACTCTGCCTTGCCACATACCAATAAAAAAAGCAAGAAATTGGACCACATTCTAGTGGAAACACTGTCTTTTCCTCTCCAAAACCCAGAGATGTGAAATTCGGAAACTGTAATTGCAGTGTCTGAGGTTTTCAGAGCCTGGATAGGCCCAAGATCAAGAGCAATCTGCTTTTCAGGGTGGGCCTAGGGTGACTAGGAGCCCAGTGAAAAATTTAAGAAAGCACCAAAAAAATCAGGCATCAAGATAAGTCATGTTTTTGTTTGGTTGGTTTTGTTTTTCTATGCTTATTAGCATGTGAGATCTTCCCCAACAGGGACTGAACTCATGCCCTTGCACTGAAAGCACAGTCTTAACCACTGGACCACCAGGGAGGTCCACTAAGTCATGTTTTTGTGCAACATTCTGAAAAATCAAGATGAATGCAAAAAAATCTATAATGAAAAGAACAGCATGATTTTTCATCAAGACGAGATGAGTAATACTGATTTGTCCTATCACCTCAGACTGTGATGTGGCTGGGCTCAACACAGCTGCCCCATCTCTTGAAGGATGTATTTAACTTCCTTGTACCTTGGCTTCCTCATCTAGAAGATGGAACGTACAAAAATTACCTTCCCTCTGAGAGCTGCCATGAGGACTGAATGAGACAGTAAGTGTGAAGCATGTAGAACACAGTGCCCGGCCCAGAAATGCTCAGTAAACGCTGAATGCAGCATCCCCACCACTTACTCCATCGGTAACATCTCCATCAACATCAACATTTTCCATCAGTAACGTTTCCACCACCATCTCCATCAATGACACCTCAAGCGCCATCACCTATTCCATCAATAAGGCCTCTGCTGCTGCTGCTGCTGCTAAGTCACTTCAGTCGTGTCCGACTCTGAGCGACCCCATAGACGGCAGCCCACCAGGCTCCCCTGTCCCTGGGATTCTCCAGGCAAGAACACTGGAGTGAGTTGCCATTTCCTTCTCCAATGCATGACAGTGAAAAGTGAAAGTGAAGTCGCTCAGTCGTGTCCGACTCTTAGCGACCCCATGGACTGCAGCCCACCAGGCTCCTCCGTCCATGGGATTTTCTAGGCAAGAGTACTGGAGTGGGGTGCCATTGCCTTCTCCGCAATAAGGCCTCTCTACCCCTACCTCTTCCCCCACCAAAAACAGCCCCACCACCATCACATCCTTCTTCAATACATTTCATCAATATACCCTCAGTAGAAACCACCTCCATCGTTAGCACCTCCTCCTCCACCGCCTCCCCTGTCAGCGTGAGGAGAAAGATGGAAAAAACAGATAAGCCCCTTCAACAAACCAGGCTGTTCTGGGCCTTCTGAGATCCTCCCAAGCCCCATTCCACTTCCTCCGTGCTTCTCAGTGGAAGAATCACTTCCTGGAACAGTGACTCCCTTCATTACCCACTTCATGCTCAGGTAAGAGACCAAACTGTGCTGCTAAAGCATTTAACACTTAGGAAAAAAAAAAAAAATCTAATTATTCCTGAATTTTTTGCATCGAGCCAGAAACGGCAAAGACTTCTCCAGCATGCAGCACATGGCAGGAACTACTAATAGCTGGTGAATGTTTGGAGAACCAAACTCTTCCTACCATACGCTTGCCCTTTCCTGACACTCATCAGCCATGAAGCCATGTATGAACTACTCATATGAGGGCAGGGGGATTGAAAGACCATTATATACACTGCATGCATTGACTCTAAATTCTAGTTCCTACAGATTTCAAATAATCAGAAAGCTGAAATAACCAGCTTTTTTTTTTTTTATATAGTGTCACATTATATAACTGATGTTCGTAATTATGGCCTTGAGGCAAGGCAAGCTCCTTAACTGCCTTCTAAATTATCGAATATCAAATTATGTTCAGTTGCATTTCAGCGTTAAGTGTATTTTAATTATATTCTCATTCTTGGAAAATTAGTAACCCACATGACTGGAAAAGATGATCAAGACAGCTTTGTGAATAAAATACTCTGGATAAAGCTCAGATTTCCAGAATGCTCTCATGAACCCGTATTCTGCTATTCTAGGTAAATGAGAATTGTTTACATGCTCTTTTTCCAAAAATAATATGGCCACTTACAAACAGGTATCTTAAAGAACAGTATTTTATACTTAAGTGAGGAAATAAAGGAGGGAGGAGAGGCAAGAGAACAGGCGAAGCCAACGGCAAGCTTAAACAGAAAACTCACACTACAATGTCTCCACTATGGACAGCTCCATCCAGATGAGCCCACATTTGCCTCTGAGCTTCCTAGCAGCCAAGGCAAAGAAGAAAACATGATCAGTGGCAATATTTGTTACATCCATAAGACTTAACTGCGTAGTCAAGAGAATCATTCCTGGGACTTTTAACTCTGAGAAGTTTCTCTCACATAGAAATTACTCACGTTCTAAGTGAGAGAAATTTCTCACTTTACGCACAGTGTGTTGTAAGTGGTCACCAACATTCTTACCTACGTGCTTGTAGAAAACACAACAAGATTCTCAGCAGGCTGCATCTCCTGAAACTCCAAGGGTGGGGGACAAAAACTCAAATGCCACTGAAAACACATGAGATAGGCTGAGCCTTGGGAACACCAGGGAGGAGCGGGCGGTTAAGGACTGTAATAAGCAGGCAAGTTTGCACAGAGCATCTAAAGGAGGCAGTGGGAACTCAGCTCCACCTTGAAACCGTGAACAAACCACTGTGTCCTCGTCTTTCGAAGTAAAATGATGCAGACTCAAGAGTTAATGACTGGGAAATGTGAAGACGTTGAAACAAAGACGAGCTTTGGGGCTAGGGGACTGGTAACAATTCAGACTGTATTTCTGCTACATAGCAGAACCAAAGAACTCCCAGTTTCCTGAAACATAAAGCCTGGCACACAGTCCTGAGTTGCTTTTACAGGAAGCAGACCCCCTCCAGATGAAAACTGCTGACCACAGAACACAGACCCTGGACTGGTGGAAACTAGAAGGTTGATGATCCTTAAACTTCATCCTGATGCCAACCAATCCAAGAACTGTCCACGAACTGGTCACACCCTGCCCCTCGAACACTATAAAACTCCTCACTGCACTCTCCAGGGTGGGTCACACGGTCTTCAGGGCATTAGCCCACTGTGGCCCCCTTTGCCTAGCAAAGCAATAAAAGCTACAGTTTGCTATTTCACCCGAAACTCTGTCTCTGCGTTTCTATTCGGCACCAGTGAACTGAGGCTGAGTTTCGGCAACAGCCTGACAGTTGCTGTGTGTGAATATGGGCCCAGTGGCTCCAGAAAATTCAACTTTGTAATTTATGAAATAGTTCAAGCATACAAAGAAAGGAATATCATACATACATAGAGGAGATAAGTAACAGTAACAAAACAAATACCCGCGCACCCACTCACTGCCTGTATCACTTAAGATACAGAAACATCCGGTACTTTTAAGAACCTCTCCCCTGTAAGCACTGCCCTGACTTCCGTACCTGTCATCCCTTTGGTTTTCTGTGTATCTCGTCACGTCCGACTCTGCGACCCCATGCACTACAGCCCACCAGGCTCCTCTGTCCATGGGGTTTCCCAGGCAAGAACACGAGTGGGGTGCCACTTTCTACTCCAGGGGATCTTCCCGACCCAGGGATCGAATCCAGGTCTCGTGCATTGCAGGCAGATTCTTTACCAACTGAACCACCATGGAAGGTTTTTCTGGATGGCTTACCACATAGGTGAATTCCTAATCTACCTCCTCTTCCACGCCACTCCTGTTCCCTCATCTTTATCTAAGTGTGTTCTGTTATTTGCCAACTAATATTCCTGAGGCCCGGCCACACTGACGTGCACAGCTGAGGCTCGTCCAGTATCACAGCTGTATTGATCTCTATGCCACACCTTTTAAAAGATCTTCTCTCTTGTTGATGGATGTCCGAGTTGCACCGAGTGCTCTGTCATTACGAGCAACGCCATGGGCATGGCTGTCTGTGTCCCTCCTGGTGTGTGTGGCCAACTGTTTCACTAGGGTGCGGCCCAAACCTGGATTTTAACACTGGCCAAAATAATTCAATTTAGAAAAAGCATTTGGGGACTTCCCTGGTGGTCCAGTGGTGAAGAATTTGCCTTTCAATGCAGGAGATTCAAGTTCGATTTCTGGTCGGGGAACTAAGATCCCACATGCAATGGGCCCACTAACCCCGCCCACCATAACTACCGAATCCGGGTGACACAACTAGGCAAGCCCTCAGGCCATGATTAAGACTCAGTGCAGGCAAATTAAAAAAAAAAAAAAAACACTGGCAATTATTAATAAAAAACTGCATCAACTCTAAATGTGCAAAGAAAATACACCCATGGACTAGATGCTGCTTGTGGGCTGCTGGTCTGCAGCCTTCAACAGAGACTGACAGGTCCAT
>NW_011494865.1:2602696-2609179 GCF_000754665.1 Bison bison bison | reverse complement strand
CATGGTAAACTGCAAAGGAATGATTCCCCAAGCAGGAAGACGATTAATGCTGCCTGTGCTCCTGCCATGAAATGGCTTAACTCAAGGTCAAAGGGCTCAAGTGGACAGACCATCTGACCTTCAGGCAGGGGTTTGTGAATATAACTTTTTTTTAAATGAGCTTCTGGAGTCTTTTAGATGGAACAACATGTGACTTGGTACTCACTCATACAAACCCAGAGGGAAGACAAATGGGCTACTGACCAAGGACAGATTTGTACCCTTTCACAGGCTGTTGTGTTGAAACTCTGACCATCCATGAGCAGGGCACACTGTGCACTATAAGTGGCTCTACCGAACCTCCCATCACTGACAACGCCTCCAGAGTAGAAATTTGACTTCAATGATAAAAGTTATAAACTCAGCAGAGAGTATGATGCCAGGTTTGAAAAACTCTATACATTCCAGTCAAAAACAAGCAATGTGACAGACAACGTCTATATTTATATGTCCATTATGGAAGCAAAATGTTGTCCTAACAGATCCTAAAGTGTCAACAGTGATCGTCTCTGGGATGAATTGCAAGTGAATTTTTTTTAAAGTTTTACTTGTCTGTAATTTTTTTCAACGATCCTATGTTACTTTTATTCCTGGTGATACAAGAGTGTTACTAATCAAATTACCTTGATTTGCAATGGCCACTCTTAAGCGCATTTTCCACGTGGTGCTAGTGGTAAAGAACCTGCCTGCCAATGCAGGTGACATAAGAGAAGCAGGTTCAATCCCTGAGTCAGGAAGATCCCCTGGAGAAGGGCATGGCAACCCACTCCAGTATTCTTGCCTGGAGAATCCCATGGACAGGGGAGCCTGGCAGGCTACAGTCCATAGGGTCGCAAAGAGTCAGACACAACAGAAGTGACTTAGCATACACGCGTGCGCACACACACTCTCCTAAAGAACCCAGAATGGACCCTCTTGAATTAGGAAAGCTTTGGGAACATGGGGAGATTTCAAAACATATTCACTTTCAGATGTGACGCCAAGATAGTCCACTGTGCTTTGTAAAAGGCACTGCTTAACAGAAAGCTTCCAAAACGACAGAAGAGCAAATAACACAACTGACAACAACCTGACGCTGGGAAAGACTGAGAGCAGGAGGAGAAGGGCGCGGCAGAGGATGAGATGGTTGGAGGGCATCACCAACTCAATGGATACGAGTCTGAGCAAGCTCCAGAAGACAGTGAAGGCAATGGAAACCTGGCCTGCTGCAGTGCATGTGACTGCAAAGAGCTGGACACGATTTAGCCGATGAACAACAACAAAGTAGCAATACTCACACCAGTGATGAACATGCATTTTGCCCGGCACAGGACAGGCACTGGAACAGGGTCCGACTCTGATAGCACGGTGATTCCCTCTTCACCACTACTACTGTTATCATCAAGTAGGAGAATCTTCTAGACCAGGGGCTGGCACATTCTTACCTGCTGGCCAAATATGGCCCACTACCTGATTTGATAAATAAAGTTTTATTGGAACACAGCCACATCCATTTGTTTACTTATTGTGAGTTGTCTGAGGCTGCCTGCACACAACAACGGGAGGGGTGAGTAGATACAGCAGAGACTATGTGCTCTACAATCTACAATGCCTAAAATACGTATCATTTGACAGGGGGAAAAAAAAAGACATTTGCTGACCGATGATGGAGAAACTGTGAAGTGCTTATACCAGAAAAGCAAGTTATAATTCTGATGTGTCAAAAAAAAAAAAAAAAAATTCCGGAAATTTACTTTTCTTTCCCTAGATATATAAAAGCTGTTGACACAAAGTTTCAGATGCAAAATGGCATTTTAGCTGATGGCCAATTTAATCCACTTGATTTCATCACTTTTCATCCAAATTGACCACCACTTTGCTTTAAAGTACACACCATCAAAGCAGCTCAAACCTCAAACACCAGGAAGGCGGTTGTTATGTTATTTACAGAGAAACCGATATCTTGCTCTCCTCCTGAGTTGCAGCAAAGGGCTGGGGAATTTTCCATTAATTTTAAAAGCTCTTAACTACCAAAGCAAAAAAGATTTTTCAAGAAGACAAAAAAGGCAATATTTTTGGCATTTAAATCCAGTTTTCTCCACAGAAGGAAAATAATTTCTACATGGTAGGAACTGGGTTGTTACATATTTCATTTAGAGGAGAATTACGGAATTTAGAAGATTCATGTTCAGAAGCATTCATCTCAGGCACCTGGAAATGAAAGAGCTGGGGCACAGAAGCTGGTCTTTGTAGGAAAAAAGAATTTCCAAGTTTTTGGAAGACTGGCCTGCCTTCTCTCTCTTTACACTGTTAAAAATGGATCTTTTTTTTAAAAACCACCTGGAGGGCGTGGAGGGAAAAAGAATCAAGAGAACCCAATTTTGATCTCCTTTGCTAAAAAAGTCGTATTCTTTGCCCTAAGCATGCCACAGAGCTGTCTGTATGACCCAGAGAAGTTGGATCAGGGTATTTTAAAGGTTCTGTGAAGGAGAAAGAAACTTTTAAGAAGGACTTGTCACTGTAAAGGAGGCTGACAGCTTGCCCTGGAGAAGCTGGGTTTTCAGTACAGAAATGGAACCTGTGAGTCACGTCGGGAAGGCAGGGTGTACTCAGGTCTGAGTTTCGCCGGGTACAGAGGTAAAATGTACCTGCGTCAACGGAAGCGGCAGAAAAAGCAGGATGCTGATGGCGAAAAAAATTTGCCATGAAGGATGCTGTGAGACAGAGTTGCTTTCTGATAAACAAAACGCAGAGAGCTGTCGGCAACTTAGCCAGCAAAAGTTCTGAGTTGGGGAGGAGGGGGAGGAAGGGCTAGGGACTCTGGCAGCCCCTCCAGACAGTATGAGTGAGGACTCTCCTGAGTATCACAGCTGGACCTCCCTGGCCGTCCGATGGTTAATACTCTGTGCTTCCACTGTGGGGGCTGATGTTGTTCCGTCACTAAACTGAAGACTTCCCTGTCCTTCACCATCTCCCAGAGCTTGCTCAAATTCATGTCCATGGAGTCACTGATGCCATCCAACCATCTTATCCTCTGTTGCCCTCTTCTCCTCTTGCCTTCAATCATTCCCAGCATCAGGGTCTTGTCCAATGAGTCAGCTCTTCTCATCAGGTGGCCAAAGTATTAGAGCTTCAGCTTCAATCTTTCTAATGAACATTCAAGATTGATCTCCTTTAGGATTGACTGGTTTGATCTCCTTGAGAGGGGGTCGGGTGGGGAGTTGGGGGTGGATTCAATTTCTGGCTGGGGAACTAAGATCTCTCCCTTTTCGACATGGCCAAAAAAACCCCACAAAAACCAGAAAGCATCACAGTAAATTCCAAGAGACGCAGGAGGCAGACTACACTGCCCTGTGGTGGGGTGTGGGGTTCCCTAAAGAGGATCAATGATCCCACTGCTCCTCATCCTGGTCAGGTCAATCCCAGGAAAGGCGGCACGGAGAACCAAGAAGGGGAGGATGCAGAAACATCTTCTCCCTGGGGCTCTGATAGCACTGGGAGCAGTGGTCTAGACCCAGCGTGGTCTAGAGCAGCTCCAGTGGTAGAAGCTGTCCTCAGCCCTGTGACAGCAAGCCACAGGAGGCAAGGAGCCAGCCTGGGGAGACAGGCTGTGGAAGCACCTGGGCTGGCCCAGACAGGAAGCATGGACTCACTTCCTAGAAGAGGATCAGGGCAAGAAGCCACGCCCAGTCATCAGAAAACATGCTTTCTGCAGTTGCCAAGGCAGCAGGAGGCCACAGCTGCCCAGGTTCCTACACAAACAGGAATGGAGTGATGACCACGGACTTTCCTGACCTTGGGTGAAGGGGCTTGTCCTTTTGTCCTTGGAAACCAAAACGACTCACCCTCCCTCCCTGCGTGCTCTTACCAGCCCGTCTCGGCCCTGGGGCGCATGGGCTGTTCATGAGGAGTGTCACTGTCGCTCCCCTCGTAGGAAGCAGTGTAAATGATGCCTTGACTGATCTGTAAACATCAGAATCAACATTCCCAGGCTACAGATGAGGACAAGTCCCAGAGGCTGGGTAGCAGGGCCGGGTAACATAGCTAGGGCCAACACTGGGACCCTCACACTCTGGCCAACAATGAGATAAACCACCTCTGCCAGCTCCTTTAGT
This sequence comes from Bison bison bison, assembly GCF_000754665.1. Lineage (NCBI taxonomy): Eukaryota > Metazoa > Chordata > Mammalia > Artiodactyla > Bovidae > Bison > Bison bison. The sequence continues at coordinate 2,605,046 of NW_011494865.1, read as the reverse complement.
TCAGATTCAAGGTGCTTTTCAACAGGGAGCAGTTACGAGCTCTGGGCCTGGAATTTCATCCCAGCTCTCCTACCAGTTACCTATGTGACCTAAAACATTAGCCACTTCCCCATGCCTCACCTTTCTCCTCTAAAAAACAGAGATAAGAGTTAAGACCACTTAGGATCAAGTGAGATAAAGTGCTCAGAAAACTGCCTGGCTCCTACAAGCACAGAACAGACAATAAGTCAGGCAGCTTGAAAGGATCTGAACCATCACTGAGAAAGACACCTGCCCCCAAGAACAGAACGGTTCACCATTAATTGACACAAAGGATTCTTTGTGCTTTTGATTTTTCAATCCACTCAAATGTGCCCCCAAAGCGGATTAAATAAAAACCGTTCAACTCATTCTTTCTACACAGTCATTGGATCAAGGCAAGTTATTAGCTGGGCTACATAATTCATTTGATTAATTTCCACCGCCAGGAGCCGGGAGAAGCATCAAAATCCCAAAGTGGCTTCGAGTCCAACTTCGAGTCTATTTCAAGCTTTGGAAGAGTATTCCACTGAAGACCCCCATAAAATGTGCCAGGAAATAGAGACCATGTGCTTAACCTCCACGGAGCACCGACACTTCTCACAGTAACATCTCTGTACATGAAAGCACCGGCTGAATGGGAGGTGGCGGGATCTCAGCCCTTGCTGCCATCGGAATGGCTCAAAAAAAAAAAAAAACCAATGCTGCAGGGGGTGGTGAAAGTGAAGTAAAAGTGTTAATCACTCAGTCGTGTCTGACTTTTTGCAACCCTGTGGACTGTAGCCCCACCAGGGTCCTCCGTCCATGAGATTCTTCAGGCAAGAATACTGGAGTGGGTAGCCATTCCCTTCTCGAGGGGATCTTCCCAACCCAGGGATCGAACCTGGGTCTCTTACATTGAAGGCAAATTCTTTACCATCTGAGCCACAGAGGAAGAGGAGCGGGTGGTGGGGAGAGAGAAATCAGACGTGTGGGATCAACATATACATATTAGTATATATAAAAGAGGAAGACAACAAGGGCCCGAGTAGAAAACAGGGAACTAAACCCAATATCTTGTAATCAGATCAGATCAGATCAGTCACTCAGTCATGTCTGACTCTTTGCCACCCCATGAATCGCAGCACGCCAGGCCTCCCTGTCCATCACCAACTCCCGGAGTTCACTCAGACTCACGTCCATCGAGTCAGTGATGCCATCCAGCCATCTCATCCTCTGTTGTCCCCTTCTCCTTCTGCCCCCAATCCCTCCCAGCATCACAGTCTTTTCCAATGAGTCAACTCTTTGCATGAGGTGGCCAAAGTACTGGAGTTTCAGCTTTAGCATCATTCCTTCCAAAGAAATCCCAGGGCTGATCTCCTTCAGAATGGACTGGTTGGATCTCCTTGCAGTCCAAGGGACTCTCAAGAGTCTTCTCCAACACCACAGTTCAAAAGCATCAATTCTTCGGTGCTCAGCCTTCTTCACAGTCCAACTCTCGCATCCATACATGACCACAGGAAAAACCATAGCCTTGACTAGACGGACCTTTGTTGACAAAGTAATGTCTCTGCTTTTGAACATGCTATCTAGGTTGGTCATAACTTTCCTTCCAAGGAGTATGCGTCTTTTAATTTCATGGCTGCAGTCACCATCTGTAGTGATTTTGAAGCCCAGAAAAATAAAGTCTGACACTGTTTCCACTGTTTCTCCATCTATTTCCCATGAAGTGGTGGGACCGGATGCCATGATCTTCGTTTTCTGAATGTTGAGCTTTAAGCCAACTTTTTCCCTCTCACTTTCACTTTCATCAAGAGGCTTTTGAGTTCCTCTTCACTTTCTGCCATGAGGGTGGTGTCATCTGCATATCTGAGGTTACTGATATTTCTCCCGGCAATCTTGATTCCAGCCTGTGTTTCTTTCAGTCCAGCGTTTCTCATGATGTACTCTGCATATAAGTTAAATAAACAGGGTGACAATATACAGCCTTGACGAACTCCTTTTCCTATTTGGAACCAGTCTGTTGTTCCATGTCCAGTTCTAACTGCTGCTTCCTGACCTGCATACACATTTCTCAAGAGGCAGATCAGGTGGTCTGGTATTACCATCTCTTTCGGAATTGTCCACAGTTTATTGTGATCCACACAGTCAAAGGCTTTGGCATAGTCAATAAAGCAGAAATAGATGTTTTTCTGGAACTCTTGCTTTTTCCATGATCCAGCGGATGTTGGCAATTTGATCTCTGGTTCCTCTGCCTTTTCTAAAATCAGCTTGAACATCAGGAAGTTCACGGTTCACGTATTGCTGAAGCCTGGCTTGAAGAATTTTGAGCATTACTTTACTAGTGTGTGAG
>NW_011494865.1:2601537-2602596 GCF_000754665.1 Bison bison bison | reverse complement strand
GGAATTCCATCACCTCCACTAGCTTTGTTCGTAGTGATGCTCTCTAAGGCCCACTTGACTTCACATTCCAGGATGTCTGGCTCTAGGTCAGTGATCACACCATCGTGATTATCTGGGTCGTGAAGATCTTTTGTGAACAGTTCTTCTGTGTATTCTTGCCATCTCTTCTTAATGCCTTCTGCTTCTGTTAGGTCCATACCATTTCTGTCCTTTATCGAGCTCATCTTTGCATGAAATGTTCCTTTGGTATCTCTGATTTTCTTGAAGAGATCCCTAGTCTTTCCCATTCTGTTGTTTTCCTCTATTTCTTTGCATTGATCACTGAAGAAGGCTTTCTTATCTCTTCTTGCTATTCTTTCGAACTCTGCATTCAAATGTTTATATCCTTCCTTTTCTCCTTTGCTTTTCTCTTCTTTTCACTGCTATTTGTAAGGCCTCCCCAGACAGCCATTTTGCTTTTTTGCATTTCTTTTCTATGGGAATGGTCTTGATCCCTGTCTCCTGTACAATGTCACGAACCTCATTCCATAGTTCATCAGGCACTCTATCTATCAGATCTAGGCCCTTAAATCTACTTCTCACTTCCACTGTATAATCATAAGGGATTTTATTTAGGTCATACCTGAATGGTCTAGTGGTTTTCCCTACTTTCTTCAATTTCAGTCTGAATTTGGCAATAAGGAGTTCATGGTCTGAGCCACAGTCAGCTCCTGGTCTTGTTTCTGCTGACTGTATAGAGCTTCTCCATCTTTGGCTGCAAAGAATATAATCAGTCTGATTTCGGTGTTGACCATCTGGTGATGTCCATGTATAGAGTCTTCTCTTGTGTTGTTGGAAGAGGGTGCTTGTTATGGCCAGTGCATTTTCTTGGCAAAACTCTATTAATCTTTGCCCTGCTTCATTCCATATTCCAAGGCCAAATTTGCCTGTTACTCCAGGTGTTTCTTGACTTCCTACTTTTGCATTCCAATCCCCTATAATGAAAAGGACATCTTTTTTGGGTGTTAGTTCTAAAAGGTCTTGTAGGTCTTCATAGAACTGTTCAACTTCAGCTTCTTC
>NW_011494865.1:2600964-2601437 GCF_000754665.1 Bison bison bison | reverse complement strand
CCTTGGAAATGAACAGAGATCATTCTGTCGTTTTTGAGATTGCATCCAAGTACTGCATTTCGGACTCTTTTGTTGACCATGATGGCCACTCCATTTCTTCTAAGGGATTCCTGCCCGCAGTAGTAGATATAATGGTCATCTGAGTTAAATTCACCCATTCCAGTCCATTTCAGTTCACTGATTCCTAGAATGTCAACATTCATTCTTGCCATTTCTTGTTTGACCACTTCCAATTTGCCTTGATTCATGGACCTGACATTCCAGGTTCCTATGCAATACTGCTCTTTACAGCATCAGACCTTGCTTCTATCACCAGTCACATCCACAGCTGGGTATTGTTTTTGCTTTGGCTCCCTCCCTTCATTCTTTCTGGAGTTATTTCTCCACTGATCTCCAGTAGCATCTTGGGCACCTACTGACCTGGGGAGTTTCTCTTTCAGTATCCTATCTATTTTGCCTTTTCATACTGTTCA
>NW_011494865.1:2590718-2600864 GCF_000754665.1 Bison bison bison | reverse complement strand
GGTTCTCAAGGCAAGAATACTGAAGTGGTTTGCCATTCCATTCTCCAGTGGACCACATTCTGTCAAATCTCTCCACCATGACCCGCCCATCTTGGGTTGCCCCATGGGCATGGCTTAGTTTCATTGAGTTAGACAAGGCTGTGGTCCTAGTGTGATTAATGTAAAGCAAACAAACACTACACTGTAACTAAACCTCAACTGGAAAAAGAAAAAAAAAAACTATTCTACCACTTCTCTACTGTGTGACTTAGGATATTTGACTCACCCTTTCTGAGCCTAGTTTCTGATCTCTTAGTAAAAAGTATTTGAGAGGATGCATGTGATGCCCCTGTCTAGTTTTTGACACATAGCAGGCACTGGATGGGAGAAGGCAATGGCACCCCACTCCAGTGCTCTTGCCTGGCAAACCCCATGGACGGAGGAGCCTGGTAGGCTGCAGTCCATGTGGTTGCTATGAGTCGACACGGCTGAGCGACTTCACTTTCACTTTTCACTTTCATGCATTGGAGAAGGAAATGGCAACCCACTCCAGTCAGTGTTCTTCCCTGGAGAATCCCAGGGACGGGGGAGCCTGGTGGGCTGCCATCTATGGGGTCGCACAGAGTCACACACGACTGAAACGACTTAGCAGCAGCAGCAGGCACTGGATGTGAACATCTGACTCACTGGGAAAGACCCTGATGCTGGGAAAGATTGAAGGCAGGAGGAGAAGGGGGTGACAGAGGATGACATGGTTGGACGGCATCACCAATTCAATAGACATGAATTTGGGCAGACTCCAGGAGATGGTGAGGGACAGGGAGGCCTGGTGTGCTACGGCCCATTGGGTTGCAAAGAGTTGGATACGACTTGGCATCTGAACACACACACAGGCACTTATTAAATGGTATCAACTGAATTATTTTGTACTTAGTAATCATTCATTCACTTCCAGGTGAGTGAACCACTTTGGGCGTAACTGACTTATTCCACATAAGAAAGTTGTTCAGATAGATGGTAGCAGCAATGTTCACATACAAGCTTGGACAGAGTTGGTCAAACCTTGGCTTTTGCAAGCCTATCACCAGAGCCACTGTGCTATGCGTTGGCCTCTAGGTGCAAGAAGACAGACAGGTGATGGAAAGTTTTAGATCCTTTAAATAAAACAAGCAAGAGCATCAAGCTATTTGGAGGCAAAGTCCCAGGTCTGGAGAAGTTCCACTTCTAAAATGATGGACACCCTCAGGCAATGCTTTTCACAGGATATGTCCCAATCACACCCAAGAAAACTGCTATTAATACAAATCTTCACGCTGGAAGCCTTCAGGTACTTTCCTGAGGACCCAACTGCAGAGAAACAAGTTTCTCAGCACCACTGGCTTGACCCACAAAACTACACCTTCTTGAGAAGGTCAGAGATGACTGGCTGGACTTTAGAAAGGAATTTCTATCCAGAGGCTGAGGGCAGAGAGGGGATGGGATGTGTGGCAGTCCACGTGTCCTGGTGTCAGGGAAAATCAGGCGGGCAGGAGAAGGCAAAAGAAAGATACAGCTGCCCCACTGTACAGAGTGCAGAAAAATAAACATTAACCGTAGCACCTGAAGAGGAAAAGACTCTAAGAGGAATGAAAAATGGAGAGTGCTGATAAAAAGAAAACCTGAAGACGCCTGCCTCCATCTCACTCTATTCTGTATCAGTTAATCGCCTCCTGAGAACTTGGTCAAGCCTTTGCTCATGCTGTGCCTGCAACCCGGATTGCCCTGTCCTTCCTTATCTTTCTGGCAAACTCCTTTTCTACCTTCAGAACCCAACTTAGAAATGAACGGTTCCATGATACTGTCTCTGAGACACCCTGAGCCATGCCCCTCCACGACCACCAGTTCTGATGAATTCCCCCCTTTCCTGTGTGACTTTTTTTGATTTCCTGATCACTTGCTACTATTGACTACTCCTTTATGATGCCAACTCCCCTGACAGGTTTCAAGCCCCCTGGAGCAGGAGAGAGGGTAAGTCATCAATGTATCCACTAATCTGGCACTCATTCATTCATTCATTCATTCATGCACACATTTAAACATTCACTGAGCACTGAAGCAGATCTTGGTCACCTGCCCCTATGGTGCCTATTTCCTGTCTAACAACAGTCTCAGTGTTCACTGAGGATCCACCGCACACCCCAGCCTTCATTCTCATGTCTGAACTGGGCTCTTCCCTTGGCCTTGACACATGAGAGGTATCCTGCCATTGGTTGAAGAGGGAGAGGGAAGCTAAGCTGGCTCTATCAGAAGGAACTCAAGGCTTTCCCCAGGAATCAAGAAAGAGACTCTTTTCCCCCTGAAATGTGAACCTGGAAGAACTATCCACCCAGGGGTTATCACAGCCAGCTGTGACCAGGAGGAGGATAAACCCACCAAAATGATATCAACCCAGACATGGTAGAGGTCAGGAAGAGAGACAGACAGACAGAGACAAGAGCCTCGTAACAGAGCCTGGCATCTTCCAATATGCCAAGATTCAGCCACACCAAAAGCCAAACTCTCCCTTCAATCAAGAAATTCTCCTTCTAGGCAGAATCAGAGTAGGCTATGCTCTGCTGTAATAACAAGCAAACCCTGATATTTTAGCAGCTGCACAGATATGGTCCATTCCTGCTCTCCCAAAGTCTGCGGCAGGCCTGGCAGCATGATGGGGCCAATTCCTTCCAGGCAGTGACGCAGGGATACAGGTGAGCATCACCCCGTAGCTACGCCACAGGAAGCACATGGCTCCCGGGGCCATCACGGCAAGGATAATAAGAATGAAGGGAATTCATACCAGCTTTCTCTGCTTCAGCCTTGGAGGGCACTCATCACTTCTACTCAGAGCCCACTGGCCAGAACGAGTCCCATGGCCCCAGTCTAACCTAAGGGAGACTGGGAAACGCACCAGCCCTGCTCATCCAGGGAGAGCGAAGTGAGACAAGCTTGATGAACACACAGCACAGTCTCTGCCACCACAGGATCAGCCATGCTGTTTGTCACCTGTAGCCAAAAGACTCTGAAATTACATCAGCACCAGCCGGGTGCCAGGGATCACAGGAGACACTAGGACCACAAGAGCGAACAGGACGATAAGGGGACCTGCCACAGCGGAACCCACAGCACAGTGAGAGGCGGGGGAAGGAATGAGGGAAACAAGCACAGACGAGACAGCAAACATACACCCTGGCACAGTCACGACGAGGAGCGGAGATGCGGGGTGGCGGGGGAGGGTGGGTGAAGAGGGCAGGAGAAGCAGGACACCTGGTGAAAGCAGCTCGGCCTTTGGGAGTGCAGAGGGTGGCTGGGGGCGGCTTCTCAGGTGAGCTCTGAAAGCTCAGAGGTCAGTCCAGGAAAACGGGGAGGGGAGGGAATAAGGAGAAAGAACAGGGTTCCAGGTAAGAAACCAACAGGTGGCAAGGTCCAAAGACGAGTGAGGCCACGTGCGTGTGGACACTGACACCAGCTCATGGTGAGCTGGGAAATATGGGCAAAGGCGGAGGCAGGAGCCATGGCACACAGCGTCTCCTGGCAACATACGGAAAGGGGCTACACCAATGCTCACTGCAGCACTGTTTACAGCAGCCAAGACATGAAAGCAATCTAAGTGTCCACTGACAGAGGACTGGATAAAGCAGATGCGGCATGTACGTGCATATGTATACATATATAAACATACATATAATAATACATTAAAAAGAAATAATGCCATATACCGCAACCTGGATGGACCTAGAGATTGTTATACTGAGTGAAGTTAAGTCAGAGAAGGGGAAATATCAGATGGCATCCCTTATATGTGGAATCTAAAAAGAAATGATACAAATGAACTTATGAAAGAGATGTTTCTGACAGAGAATGAACTTACATTTACCCAGGGGCAAAGATAGTTAGGGAGTTTGGGATCAACGTGTATACTCTGCTATATTTAAACTATATAACCAACAAAGACCTGCTGTATTAGCCCAAGACACTCTGCCCAATGTTATGTGGCAGCCTGGATGGGAGGAAGTTTGGGGGGAAAATGGATCCATGTATATGTATGGCTGAGTCCCTTTGCTGTCCACCTGAAACTATCACAACATTGTCAATCTGCTATAGTCCAATATAAAATAAAACGTCTTAAAAAGGGAGCGGGGACTACATTTAAGCAACTCAAACGCCAAAGAGGAGCCACTGGAATTTTAAGCTGGGAGATAGCCCTGTGGTAGTTTTTCATTATTCCGTCCACGTTCATTAAACTCACCACCTCCCTCCCCACAACTCGGCATCTGCCTGCCCTCACCCGGGCACCTCCACTTTCCGTGGCTCCCCACTGTTGAGGACACCCCCTAGATGCTCCTGGTGGGTGGATCCACGTGGGACAGCCCTGCCCCTTACTCCACACGGAGCCCGAACCTGACAGCACAGTGCTTCCTGCACCCCTCCACCCAGACCACACAACTCCTCCCCAGGAGGCAGCTTCATGAAGCCACTTCCCACCTCAAGAGGGAAAGCAAATATAAAACAGACCCAAAATAGTGCGGGTCTGAAAAGCTGAAAACCAGCCACCATAATTACAAGTATTTTTATCCCTTGCCCAAAAAGGAGTAGCAGATCATTTTCCAAGTGTCTCTCTAAGGAGCTTCATCTGTTCCATCTCAAGTGCTGCGGGCTCCAGAGACGCCACCAGAAAGGAGGCTGTAGCAGGAAAGGAGCCAAAGAGAAATCCCAGGGTGGAGACACCAAGCGAAAACAGGGCCTATGGTATCATCATCCATGGAGGGCGGGGGCCACACCATGAGATGGAGAAGAGAAGTCCAAAGATCCACGAGAGGGACCAGGAGATGATGGACCAGGAGATGGGCAGGGACGTGAGAGAGCTAACAAGGCTGGGATGTGGGCGTGTCTGCACAGGAGCCCGGCTGCCCTGCTCAACACCCCTGGCCAACTGCATTGAGTGATGAAGGGCCAGGGGACCTGCAAGAAATAAAGAGGTCCCACTCGGCGAGAAGGGCATGCTGCCCCAAGTGGAACCTTCCCCTCTGCTACCCTGGAGGGTCGCCTGAGCACAGGAATGGTTTGGGACATATGACGAGCAAAAGAGGCATCAGAAGAGGCCATCTAAGCCAGCACTTGGGCTTTCAGCAGTGACTATATCAGCCACAATTTCTTCCTATTATCCCTCCTCATCCCTTCATTAAGTCCCTCAGGCTTGACAAGCTCAGAGCTAGCATGCTGGGCAACGCTTTCATAGCCATCATCCCCCTTAGAGTGAAAAGTTGAACCAGCCAGCTAGGAAGGCCTGGTTCCTGCTTCTAGCCAACATGATACAAAGAGCACTAACTCTGGAGTCAGACAGCCAAGGCCATAACCTCATTCAATATGTGAAGCCTGGTGACTGTGGGCAGGTGGCTTGTCATCTCCATGCCTCAGTTTCCTCATCTGTAAAGACACAGCTGTAGTTTTCCAGTAGTCATGTACAGATGTGAAAGTTGGACCATAAAGGAGGCTGAGCATGAAGAATTGACACTTTCAATCTGTGGTGTTGGAGAAGACTCTTGAGAGTCCCTTGGACTGCAAAGAGACGCAAGCCATCAATACTAAAGGAAATAACCCTGAATATTCATTGGAAGGACTGAAGCTGAAGCTCCAAGACTTTGGCCACCTGATGCAAAAAGCTGACTCGCTGGAAAAGACCCTGATGCTGGGAAAGGTTGAGGGCAGGAGGAGAAGGGGGTGACAGAGGATGACAGATGGTTGGATGGCATCACTGACTCAATGGGCATGAGTTTGAGCAAACTCCAGGAGAGAGTGAAGGACAGGGAAGCCTGGCGTGCTGCAGTCCATGGGATCGCAAAGAGTCGGACACCACTCACTGACTGAACAACAACAACAAAAGACGCAGCAAACATTAGATCAGACAGTCCAACGTGACACAGTGAGCACAGGGCTAAAGAAGAGAACAAGCCCTCAACTTGGGCTGACTGCTCTTACCATCACTGTCTCCGACGTCAGGGCTTGCTTTTCTCTAAGAAAATGCCACCAAAAGCCTAAGAGAGGTCACAGAGTACCAGGCACATAACAGACCCTCACAAAACACTGGGGCGAGAAATTCTCCAGGACCAACAATCTAATTTCTTCCACGAATAAACTTCAACTAAAGATTAAATGGAGAGGGGACTTCCCTGGTGGTCCAGTGGTTGAGAATTTGCCTTTTAGAGCAGGGGGTGCGGGTTGGCTCCTTGGTTGGGGAACTAAGATCCCAGATGCACAGAGCAACTAAGCCTGCGCGCTGCAACTACGCGTCACAACGAAGACCCACGGCAGCCAACGTAAAATAAAAATAAATAAAATCAATTAAAAAAAAAAAGCAGGGAATAAGAGAAAAAACAGTTGGGAAATCTGTAGACTCAAGGAGGCTGAAGCAGTCTATTAAGAGCTCACAATGTGTGGACAGACCCTGTTTGGAACCCTATTCAAGTGTTTGTTTGAAAATCTGAATACTCACCAGATATTTGATAATGTTAAGACATTACTGCTAATTTTTAGGAGTGATATCATAGGACTTTCTTTTTTCTTCTAAAAAGTAGAAGGGCCCTTATGCTTTATTAGAGACAATTTTCCAAATACTTTGGGAGGAAAACAACACCGTGGCTTGGATGAGCCTCAGTGCACCGAAGAGCAGCTGGGGAAGGGGGCACGGACACGGCCAGACTGGCTGCGACGGCCACCGCTGCAGCTGGGCGGCAGTGGGCACCTGAAGGCTCATTATGCTCTTCTGTCTATTCTGATATTCGAAGTTTCCATAATAAAAATACATTTTAAATAAGGGAAGAGAAACTGAAGAAGAAAGAACACGTATATATACATATATTCACACACACACATATACATACACACCTGTATGTATAATTGAATCGCTATGCTATACACCTAAAACTGACAAGATACTGCAAATGAACTATACTTCAATTTTAAAAGATAGCGTTCTTTTTAAAAAAAAATACAAAAAATAAGTACTTTGAAAAAACGGACTGCCTATGACCTTTATCATGGAACTAGTTCATTTGTGCACAAGGGCACAGGGAGAGCCTCGAAACCACATCTCCTTCTCTCCAACCTGCTTCATATCCAAGGGTCAATGCAGCTGTCCTGGAGACAGGGCTGTGGCTGATATTAACTGGAACTAATGTAGAAAGCCAAGCAAAGGGGAGGAAAGGCCTGGGCTTAGCATCTCCCATGAATCAGGTGCTAAGGTTCCTTCCTCAGCAAAGTGAAGAGGGTGAACAGAAAGCTACAGGCCCTGCAATACTGTTACTCATAAGAAATAGGAGGAGGAGTGGGCGGCAGAGGATGAGACGGTTAGATAGCATCACTGACTCAACAGACATGGATCTGAGTAAACTCTGGGAAATAGTGAAGGACAGGGAAGCCTGGTGTGCTGCAGTCCATGGGGTTGCAGAGTTGGATACAACTTCATGACTGAACATACATACGAAATATACATTTGGTCTTGGGCCACAGTTCTCAGTTCCCAAAACATGTAGAATTTCTTAAGTGTTGAAAATAAACACTTAGAAAGAACACTTAGAACGCCTTAGAAAGGCATCTTTTGTTATATCAATGAGGTGACTTTCAGAATCACCTAATGATGGGGGCTGGGAGCGAGAAGAACCAACCCCATGATTACAGGGTTAGAACTTCTTGTCCTACCTCCTGGCCTCCAGCGAGGGGAGAGGGGCCAGAGGTTGAGTCAATCATCCATGGTCAATGATTTCATCACTCCTGCTCTGTAATGAAGCTTCTGTTTTTAATGGAGAGGACAGGGTTCTGAAAGCTTCCAGGGTGGTGGACACATGGGTCTGGGGAGAGCAGAGTGGCTGGAGAGGGCATGGATGCCCTATTCTCTTTCTGCATATCTTGTCCTACATGTCTCTTCCATCTGGCTGTTTCTAATTTACACTGTTCTACAATAAACCAGATATCTAGTGAGTAAAATGTATGAGTTCTGTGAGCCGCTCTAGCACATTAGGGCTTTCCTGGTGGCTCAGATAATAAAGAATCTGCCTGCAAGGCAGGAGACCCATGTTCTATCCCTGGGTTGGGAAGATCCCCTGGAGAAGGGAACGGCAACCCACTCCAGTATTCTTGCCTGGAGAATCCCATGGAGAGAGGAGCCTGGTGGGCTACAGTCCATAGCGTCACACAGAGTTGGACACAACTGAGTGACTAGCACACGCACACACAAACACACATCTTTTACAGATAGGGCTTCCCAGGTGGTGCTAGTGGTAATGAATCCTCCTGCCAATGCAGGAGATGCAAGAGCCTCGGGTTTAATCCCTGGGTTGGGAATATGCCCTGGAGAAGGAAATGGCAGCCCACTCCAGTATTCTTGCCTGGAGAATCCCATGGACAGAGGAGACTGGCAGGCTGCAGTCCATTGGACTGCAAAGAGTCAGACATGACTAAGCTGCTGAGCACATCTTTTATAGCTACAGCCTGAAATACTTAGAAGTGGAATGATATGAAAACTCAAAATACCACGAGAAACTGGAGAGTAGGACGACATAGAGATGAAGCAAGACTGGCCAGGAGTTATTATACCAACTGTCAAAGCCACATTATGGGTGTTTGGAGGCTGATGAAACTCTTCCATTTTGGTGCCTTTCTATAATAAAAAGATTTTAAGAATTCCTTGGAAATTTAGCCTTGTTAGTCATTTACACTTTATTGAGAATTATCCCTAGCCCTCCAGAAAGGAGGATTCCTCACCAGTATTCATTCACACATAACAACTGCACTTCAATACCCAGTTCTGAAGGGTAAGCAATCGTTCTTCCTCTTAGGAAGTAAGAGCATAGTCTCAATCCACCCAGCAACATGGAATATTAAAACACAAAAACATGTTCATGGATCAGAAGAATTAATATAGTGAAAATGAGTATACTACCCAAAGCAATCAATAGATTCAATGCAATCCCTATCAATCTACCAATGGCATTTTTCACAGAGCTAGAACAAATAATTTCACAATTTGTATGGAAATACAAAAAACCTCAAATAGCCAAAGAAATCTTGAGACAGAAGAATGGAACTAGAGGATTCAGCCTGCCTGACTTCAGGCTCTACTACAAAGCCATAGTCATCAAGACAGTATGGTACTGGCACAAAGACAGAAATACAGATCAATGGAACAAAATAGAAAGCCCAGAGATAAATCCACACACCTATGGACACCTTATCTTTGACAAAGGAGGCAAGAATATACAATGGAGAAAAGACAATCTCTTTAACAAGTGGTGCTGGGAAAACTGGTCAACCACTTGTGAAAGAATGAAACTAGAACACTTTCTGACACCATACACCAAAATAAACTCAAAATAGATTAAAGATCTAAACGTAAGACCAGAAACTATAAAACTGCTAGAGGAGTACATAGGCAAAACACTCTCCGACATAAATCACAGCAGGATCCTCTATGACCCACCTCCCAGAATATTGGAAATAAAAGCAAAAATAAACAAATGGGACCTAATTAAAATCAAAAGCTTCTGCACAACAAAGGAAAATAAAAGCAAGGTGAAAAGACAGCCTTCAGAATGGGAGAAAATAATAGCAAATGAAGCAACTGATAAAAAATTAATCTCAAAAATATACAAGCAACTCCTGAAGCTCAGTTCCAGAAAAATAAATGACCCAGCAAAAAATGGGCCAAAGAACTAAACAGACATTTCTCCAAAGAAGACATACAGATGGCTAACAAACACATGAAAAGATGCTCAACATCACTCATTATCAGATAAATGCAAATCAAAACCACAATGAGGTACCATTTCACCCCAGTCAGAATGGCTGCGATCCAAAAGTCTACAAGCAATAAATGCTGGAGAGGGTGTGGAGAAAAGGGAACCCTCTTACACTGTTGGTGGGAATGCAAACTAGTACAGCCACTATGGAGAACAGTGTGGAGATTCCTTAAAAAAACTGGAAATAGAACTGCCTTATGACCCAGCAATCCCACTGCTGGGCATACACATCGAGGAAACCAGAATTGAAAGAGACACCCCAATGTTCATCGCAGCACTGTTTATAATAGCAAGAACATGGAAGCAACCTAGATGTCCATCAGCAGATGAATGGATAAGAAAGCTGTGGTACATACAT
>NW_011494865.1:2569407-2589986 GCF_000754665.1 Bison bison bison | reverse complement strand
GAGGTTACTGATATTTCTCCCGGCAATCTTGATTCCAGCTTGTGTTTCTTCCAGTCCAGCGTTTCTCATGATGTACTCTGCATATAAGTTAAATAAACAGGGTGACAATATACAGCCTTGACAAACTCCTTTTCCTACTTGGAACCAGTCTGTTGTTCCGTGTCCAGTTCTAACTGCTGCTTCCTGACCTGCATACAAATTTCTCAAGAGGCAGATCAGGTGGTCTGGTATTCCCATCTCTTTCAGAATTTTCCACAGTTTATTGTGATCCATGCAGTCAAAGGCTTTGGCATAGTCAATAAAGCAGAAATAGATGTTTTTCTGGAACTCTCTTGCTTTTTCTATGATCCAGTGGATGTTGGCAATTTGATCTCTGGTTCCTCTGCAATACAGTATACTAACGCATATATATGGAATTTAGAAAAATGGTAACGATAACCCTGTATGCGAGACAGCAAAAGAGACAGATGTATAGAACAGTCTTTTGGACTTTGTGGGAGAGGGAGAGGGTGGGATGATTTGGGAGAATGGCATTGAAACATGTATAATATCATATAAGAAACGAATCGCCAGTCCAGGTTTGATGCAGGATACAGGATGCTTGGGGCTGGTGCACTGGGATGACCCAGAGGGATGGTACGGGGAGTGGGGCGGGAGGGGGGATCAGGATGGGGAGCACGTGTACACCCGTGGTGGATTCATGTATGGCAAAACCAATACAGTATTGTAAAGTAATTAGCATCCAATTAAAATAAATAAATTTAAATTTAAAAAATAAATAAAAATAAAACACAAATACAAACCCACACAAAATGTTTCATTTTGAGGAACAGTTTAATGGAGATCTCAGCTCAGAGTTTGGTATTCTGAACCCTTACACAGAACACAGGCTTCTATTTAAAAGTCTGTTTTTGTTTGTATAAAAATGACTCTCAGATCCATCAAGAGTGTTGGAACCCACTGGTGCCGATTTACGAAGCCAACCCTGCTGGTATAACTCCTCCCAAGGTCCTAGCTGCTTCAGGAACTCTTCCGTTTTATTAAAATGATGATCACATTCACAGTTATCCACAGCATGTGATTATGAATGTATTTTTTACCAGCTTGATGCTTAAGCTTACTTTTCCATTAATAGTAACTCTGCCTTTATAATGAGAACAAATGCCACTAATATACATTTATTTCACCCATGAGCAAAAATTCAGGGACTAACTACATTCACACAGTAAATGATAAGTATCCTATAATTTGAAAAATCAATCAACAGCTAGCTGAGTCCTTCCACACAGGAGGAAGTAAAGATCTGTTTGCTGAGGACGGACTGGCAGCATCGTACACAGCACACAGGCAGGCAGACGGCGGGGAAGCGGGGCTGTGAGCAAGACCTAGGCCAGCGTGGAGAAGGCAGAACAGAGGAGCCTGGATGGACAGACAGGGAAGGGGGAGGCATCTGTGCGTCACTGACACTTTCAAAGCTTCGTATCAACTAAGGCAGCGGCCCCCAGCCTTTCTGGCACCAGAGGCAGGTTTCACGGAAGATAATTTTTCTACAGACTGGGGGTCAGGGGGTGATGATGGTTTGGGGATGATTCGAGTGCATTACATTTATTTATATGTGCACTTTATTTCTATTATTGTTACATCCGCTCCACCTCAGATCATCAGGCATTAGATCGCTGAGGTCGGGGACCCCTGAGCTAAGGTACTTCGGAAGTAAGAGAGACAGATTCTAACCTGAGCTACAAAAGAATTACTGTCAACAGTCAAGAAATTGGGAGAACTTGACCCAGAGAAGGAAATGAAGCCAGAATAGCTCTGGCCAGTTCCCATAGGAGCAAACAGAAAGTCATCAGGACCTGGCTGTTGAATAAATGGCCTCTCAAGCATTCTTGCCATTCTTGGTCAATTCAGGAGCTAAAGCCCCAACTGCCATGGCTCAGCTCACAGGCCTGCCCCCAGGCCAAAGGAGGCAGAGTTTACCCCCCAACTGAGATGGCAGGACATGGTGGGGCCACCATTCTCCAAAGAACGTCAGCACAGAAGGGAAGAAGCGAGCACAAGGGAACCTCCTGTCCACTCCAGGCACTGAAGTGGATTCTTTACATTTAATCCTCAAAGCAACTCGACCAGTAGGTATTACCTGCCCAGTTTTACTGACAGCAACACTGAGGTGTAGAGAGGTCAGGTGACCTGCTCAGGGGTACACGGTGGTGAGAGGGCCAAGCTGAACTCAGTCTGACGCAGGACACCTGTGCTCTCCAAGCCACCAGGCTATAGGAGGCGATGTGGGTCCAAAGTCTGAATGCTATCAACATTCTCCATTTTTCTTGATGGCAACTGCTAGGGAAAAAGTGGGAAATGAGTCCAAAGCAAGAGAACTGTATTTGAAAGTGTTAAGAATCTTAGAGCAGATCCATCTTGGACACATCCAGTATCTTTTACCCTCAAAGCCCTTGGTGAGAACAAATCCATTTCCTCTGATGCTGAGATCTTCAGGAGGGATGGGAAGCGGACAAAAGAAATTTCTGAGCATCATCATTGACAGTCCCAAAGAAAAGGAGAGGAACATTTGAGAAGCTCCAAGTAGACTGAAGCAACTTAGCAGCAGCAGCAGCAGCAGCAGAAAGTAGACACCCAAACTGCAAAACTGCCAAGGACATAGCTCAAGGAGCCCATGAGGCAGGTGTCACTCTATGCCTGCACCTCTGGCCCTTCAAACCTGTTTCTTAATGATCATAATGGACATGTCTTCCTCACCCCCTACCCAGGTGAGCTTCCCCAGGGGCAGATACTGTGTCTTGTTCATCTGTGTAACCGACACCGATGAGCCTTGGTTATACAGATGCTTCCCATGGATGAAACATCACTGACTCTGCAGTCAAAAATGAAGGAAAACTCAGTCTAGGCAAGAAGAAGCCATTTGAGAAATGTCTCTGCTTCAGACTCACATCTCTGTTGGCTCACTTTCTAGAGTTATCAATTCTACTGCTCCTGGGGGAAGGGAAGCCGCTGAAGGTAAGAGAACAGGAAGCTGAAGGCTGGACACTCAGGAGGGACTCAGTAAATATGTGCTGGATGAGCTGGTACCACCCATCTGTCACTCAAAGTCCCCTCCAGACTCTCTAAGCTAAAACTCCTCCTAAAACTGACAGCAGAAAAATGTGCATCTCCTCCAAAGAGCCCTGATTCCTCTTATTAGATATGGAATCCCCTCCACCAGGACGCTCTGAGTAGAAGGCGTGCCCGGTACAACTCCCTCTCTCACCCTGAGCAGTGAGAGAAGTCCGTCTACCACTCTTTGAACATGACCCTGAGTAGCTGAACCCACTTGACTGGCTGTCATCCCATTCAATACTTACAAAGCTCCTACTGTGTGCTGGAGCCGAACTGGGCAATAAATATACCCTGAAAAAGTCAATAGCCACAGGTCGCCAGAGAAGCTCCCAGCCTGGCATACTTCTGCTAGTCGCTTCAGAAGCAGGTTGGTACCAGAGCCGATAGAACGAGTTTCTTCCTCACGCGGTAAGTGAGGGTGTGAACGAAGGCCCCTCCAGCAGGTTCAAAATGGCTGACAGGCCACACGTCTGTCAGCTACTGCTGGGGACCCCCTCATCTCCCTCCAGGTCTGGCTCAATGGGACCACTGCCTAGCCCTTCTCTTCAAAGACTCTTTTCCTCAGGGAGCCCAGCCTTCAAGTACACAACTGGAAGATGAGTCTGGGCCCTGGGGCTAGATGCCCTGAGGGATTCAAACTCAGCCCTGCTTCTTTTCAGCTGGGGAACCCCAGACAAGCTACTTCACGTCTCAAAATCTCATCAGTGGACAGCAGCTTCCTCAAGGAACTCGGCTGAAGACCGCGAGGGTGCAGACTTGACGCCTCAGTGCAGCAAGCAGAACTGAAAGTACACGCTGCCAGCAGGCTGCCAGGATTACCGCGGCTCTTACACGATGTTTGATATTAGTATTCTTTCCTGCCAGATTAACCTACGCCTGCCAGGACTCTCTTCCATCCTGATTTCAAAAGTTGACCATCACAGGGTGTCAGGAACTATCTTTGCACACTCCTTCCAATCTGGGGCCCCTGAGTCTTACCAGCCACTATGTACGGTGTTGCTCTGGCTTCTGAGCTTTTGGTGCAGCTGTGTGCAGGTGGGTGGAATGGTTTTAATGCTTTGAAAGACACCTAGAGAAAGAAGGCTCGGGAACTCCAATTTCACTGGGATGAATCAGAGGAGAGTCATTCAACTGCTGGGGTGTTTTAAATAGTCATATTACTTCAAACAAAATGTTTTTGCTTCTTTTGCCCTTTTGAAATGGAAAGAGAACATGTGGACTCTTCCCCCACATCCTTTCATTACTCCACTCCAACGTGTGTTTACAACTCTTCTTGGTAAAAATCGACCCATTAATAAAATGACAGACGAGCATCACGAAGAATGGGCTTGATTAAGGCCAACAGAGAGGGTTTGGCAGAAGTCGTGATAAAATGCAGCTCGAAGGCTATTCACAAATGAAAGATGGCTGACAGCACCTCACTTTGCAAACAAAAACAATGAAAAATGAGTGCAGGGTAGTGAATGCCACGGGAGGACCATCTCCACTCCAACCTCACCTCTCATCGAGCTCACTGACCAGAGACACTGACTCCTCTTCTCCCAGGGGTAACAAAGACATGGAGAAGGTTTAAGGCTGGCACAATCAATCTACCCTGACTGCCATTCCCTCTGATGTAGGAGTTCAGCACTGATCTCGCTCGCAGGCAACAAGAGCAATGATGTCAGGGGGTGGGACACCAACTTCACATCAGACACCTAGATCTTTCCTGCCCGTCAATGCTGGAACACAGGGAGGTTGTGAGACCCTCTCACAGTCACAGGAGGTGGGGAGAGGGCACCCAACAAACACTGAATCAACCAGCCAACCAACCGAGCAGTCAGCCCATGAATGGACTGTGGTGCTTCCTCAGTGGGTCAGGCAGTTACTTCCTCCTGACCCCCTTTCAAGTTTTAGCTTCCGATGAGCATGTCAGCCCCCTAGATCGCCGCCCCAGGCCCAGAGTCCAAAGGAATCCGGGGACACGAACGCTGGTCTCTACACTTGGTGGGTCTGTCGACATCCATACAAGTGGACACCTTATCCTGGTTTCCCTGAAGGGACAGAAGCTCCCAAGCCCTTTCCCCCTGGCCAGAACCCTTCACCCTTCCTAGCTCAGTGACTCTTCATTCATTCAGCAACCAGAGATGTCCCTGTCCCAGGAGAATTTTAAATACTTTCATTCTAGGACTATTTAGCTAAAGTCACCACTTGGCAACAAACAGTCAGTGAGAATAGAGATCGAAGAGAGCCTCTGCCACCCAGAGACTCAGAATTCGCCAGCTCCTGAGAGTAAGGGGCTTGTTCCTCTCTCCACTTGGGCTTTCTACCAACAGCCAATTCTGGTCTCATGACCCCACAGAATGAGGGTCCACAGATGGGCGTGGTGGTGGCAGAGATGCTCCGGGTGTTAGAGGAACCACTGACCGAAACCACCCACCCTGGCCAGGTGCCATAGTAACTCACCTGCATGAGTTATCTTAAGCAGGAGGTCCTGGGAAGGAACATGGAACTAACAAGCTACCACCAACCAGAAGAATTCAGGAAAGATCAAAAGGAAAGAGAAGACACCAGCCCACAAGTCCCACCAACCTCCCAGAAGGCTTCCCACTGGAATCCTTCTTGGCTAAGTGATGCGCATGCCACCAGGAAGGTCCCAGAGTCGGAGAGACTGGCCAGAGACGACCCAGAAACTAACCGCATCATGTGATTCTAGCAGTCCACTGCATCGATATTATCCCATTTCTCAGCACAACGTTGGATGTGATACTCTCTTCTGTTCTAAATATTCTCCAAATCCAAGAGTACAATTGTTTTCTTATTCTTCACATGATATGTGTTTTCTCTCTTACCACAGGTTTCTCATTAAATGATACCTTTCAAAGAACCACGTCTTAGGGTTCTATATCAATTACAATGTGGTTTAACCATTTTACGATTTGTTTGTTGGTGGGGGAGGTGGTGGGGCAGTGGCCACTGGTTGTTTTGCCAACATCTGTCTAACACACTAGGGCCGTGTCTGAAAAGTCCTCTAGGCAACCAATGTCGGAGATACACATCAACGCCATCAGCCTTACCTCGATGAGCTTTCTTTCATAGGAGCTTGCGAGTTCCTCGGCAACTTCTCCGGGTTTCTGCTCAGGGACTGTAACTTCTCCATCAATGTTCCAAAGATTTGGGACAACTTTTGGGAAAAGAAAGACTTCTGTAAGTAACTTAATCAACTATAATTTCCTCAATTAAATTTTTTTTCTGTAGAATTTTTTTCTGAAGAAAAAAATTGTTTTTCTTCTTTTCCAAATGGCTTCTCTGGAAAGAAAGCTCTTGTTAAAGAAGAAAAAAAAAAAAAATCACAATTACTAACTACTTCCACATTGCATCATTTTCACACAAGTACAATAAAGTGAATGATAAGCTATATTTAAAAATGGAATAACTGTCCTCGAGATAGACGCACAGACGTCTAGGGAACAATCTTGTCGCTACTTTCCATTTCAGGGGAAACAGATGATGCTTTGACAAGATATAAGAGCCTACATGTGCATCTTCTATGTTGGTTAATTTTCTTTTTCTCCACCAAAAAGTTTTTCAGGGAGGTAGTACCTGCCTACAGCATGAAGTGAGATGGCAGTAGGGCCGCTCAGGCAGCATCTAGAATCAAGGAAGCTTCTGGAAAAACTCCAAAGCCAGTGCACAATGATAATGCAAAGACATCTCCACGAGATACGGGCTCTCAGATCAGCACAAGAATTAGCACAGTATTGTAAGAAACCTTCACACTGTCCTCCATAATGCCTGCAACAAGTTACACTCCCACCAGTGGTACAGGAGGGCTCCCATGTTCCCACACCATCTTCAGCATTCACAATTTGTAGACTTATTGATGGCCATTTTGACTGTTGTGAGGTGATAACTCATCATAGTTTTGATTTGTATTTCTATAATAATTAGTGATATTGATTCTTTTCATGTGTCTGTTGACCATCTGTATGTCTTCTTTGGAGAACTATCTGTTTAGGTCTTCAGCTCATTTTTGATTGGGTTGTTTTTTCCATATTAAGCTGTATGAGCTAAAAATAGAGTTACCATAGGATCCTGCAAGTCTAGACCCTGGGCCTCTACCCAGAGGAAACTTTTAATTTGAAAGGATACATGCATCCCAATTGACAGCAGCATGATTTACAACAGCCAGGACATGGAAGCAACCTAAATGTCCATTGGCAGATGAATGGTAAAGACGACGGGGTACATATACAAATGAAATACTATTCAGCCATAAAAAGGACTGAAATAATGCCATTTGCAGCAACACGTATGGATCCAGAGATTGTCATACTAAATGCAGTAAGTCATACAGAGAAAGACAAATGCCATAGGGTATCATTTATATGTGGAATCAAAAAAACTGAGGTACGTGAACTTCTCAGCAAAACAAAAATAGATTCACAAAGAAAAAAAACTTATGATTACCAAAGGTGGTAGTTCAGTGGTGGCTATATCAGGAGTTTGGGATTAACATATACACATGACTGTATATAAAATAGGAAAACAACAAGGGCCTACCGTATAATACAAGGAGCTACACTTGCTATCTTAAAGTGACCTATAATGGAAAAGAATCTGAAAAGATATATATGCACAACTGAATTACTCTGCTATATCCTTGAAGCTAACACAACACTGTAAATCAACTAGACTTCAATAAAAAAAATCTGCACAGTAGATGCCCATGGAAATTGCTTCTACAATAGAAACTGATAAAATACGACAGAAGTAGATAAAACCTGGAAAAGAGCCAGATAATTCCAAGATAAGCAGGAGAACAAGAGTAGGAAAAATGGCCACATGAGCAGTTAAGAAAATCCAGTGGTGTGATTTAAGACTGTAGACTCTTGCCGGGTCTGAAAACAAGCATCAGGGCTGCAGAGGCCTGTGTCCTGAGATGAGACTCCTGGATGCGCCAGTCAAGTGTGATGAGACGGCAATGAGGCAAAACAGGAAGCTACGCATAGTCCTCCAGCCACGGGGATGTGGGAGGCACAGATGCTGGTCAGGCACTCAGGCAGAAGTCAACACTGGGAAAGACTGAGCAAAATGGGAGTGGCTTCTGGGCCTGAACTGATCCATGGCTCCACCTTCAGCCCTTCATGGAGCCTCCATCAGGCTACAGCTGGTCCAGGCATCTGAGTGACCATACAGAACATGCTTGAATAAAACTGTAAGGCATTTCCCATCAGGAAGCTTCCATAAGCCTCATTCTTATCCATCAGAGGGCAAACAGAATGGAAACCACAATCACTGAAAACTAATCAAACTGATCACATGGATCACAGCCTCATCTAACTCAATGAAACTATGAGCCATGCTGTGTAGGGCTGCCCAAGCTGGACGGGCCATGGTGGAGAGTTCTGACAAAACACAGTCTACTGGAGAACGGGATGGCAAACCACTTCAGTATTCTTGCCTTGAGAACCCCATGAACAGTGTGAAAAGGCAAAAAGATACGACACTGAAAGATGAACTCCCCGGGTCGAAAGGTGCCAGATATGCTACTGGAGAAGAGTGGACAAATAACTCCAGAAAGAATGAAGAGACGGAGGCAAAGCGAAAACAATGCCCAGCTGTGGATGTGACTGGTGATGGCAATAAAGTCCAATGCTATAAAGAACAATATTGCATAGGAACCTGGAATGTTAGGTCCATGAGTCAAGGTAAACTGGATGTGGTCAACCAGGAGATGGCATGACTGAACATCGACATTTTAGGAACCAGTGAACTAAAATGGACCGGAATGGGTGAATTTAATTCAGATGACCATTATATCTACCACTGTGGGCAAGAATCCCTTAGAAGAAATGGAGTAGCTCTCATAGTCAACAAGAGTCTGAAATGCAGTACTTGGGTACCATCTCAAAAGTGACAGAATGATCTCTACTTGTTTCCAAGACAAGCCATTCAATATCACAGTAATCCAAGTCTATGCCCCAATCATTAATGCTGAAGAAGTTGAAGGTGAACGGTTCTATGAGGACCTACAAGACCTTCTAGAACTAATACCAAAAAAAAATGTCCTTTTCATCATAGAGGACTGGAATGCAAAGGTAGAAAGTCAAAAGATATCTAGAGTAACAGGCAAGTAAGAAATTAGAATACAAAATGAAGCAGGGCAAAAGCTAACAGACTTTTGCCAAGAGAATACACTGATCATAGCAAACACCCTCTTCCAACAACACAAGAGAAAACTCTACACATGGACATCACCAGATGGTCAATACCGAAATCAGATTGATTATATTCTTTGCAGCCAAAGATAAAGAAACTCTATACAGTCAGCAAAAACAAGACCAGGAGCTGACTGTGGCTCAGACCATGAACTCCTTATTGCCAAATTCAGACTTCAACTGAAGAAAGTAGGGAAAACCACTAGACCATTCAGGTATGACCTAAATCAAATCCCTTATGATTACATACTGGAAGTGACAAATGGATTCAAGGGATTAGATCTGATAGACAGAGTGCCTAAAGAACTATGGACGGAGGTTCATTACATTGTACAGGAGGCAGTGATCAAGACTATCCCCAAGAAAAAGAAATGCAAAAAGGCAAAACAGTTTCCTGAGGAGGCCTTACAAATGGCTGAGAAAAGAAGAGAAGCAAAATGCAAAGGAGAAAAGGAAAGATATACCTAAATGAATGCAGAGTTCCAAAGAATAGCAAGAAGAGATAAGACATCATTCCTAAGTGATCAATGCAAACAAATCAAGGAAAACAAGAGAATGGGAAAGACTATAGATCTCTTCCAGAAAATTAGAGATACCAAGGGAACAATTTCATGCAGAGATAGGCACAATAAAGGACAGAAATGGTGTGGACCTAACAGAAGCAGAAGATATTAAGAAAAGGTGGCAAGAATACACAGAAGAACTATACAAAAAAGATCTTCATGACCTAGATAACCATGATGGAGTGATCACTCAGCTAGACTCAGACATCCTGGAATTCGAACTCAAGTGGGCCTTAGGAAGCATCACTACAAACAAAGCCAGTGGAGGTGATGGAATTCCAGTTGAGCTATTTCAAATCCTAAAAGATGATGCTGTGAAAGTGCTGCACTCAATATGCCAGCAAATTTGGAAAACTCAGCAGTGGCTACAGGACTGGAAAAGGTCAGTTTTCATTATTCCAATCCCAAAGAAAGGCAATGCCAAAGAATGCTCAAACTACCACACAATTGCACTCATCTCACACGGTAGTAAAGTGATGCTTAAAATTCTCCAAGCCAGGCTTCAGCAACACATAAACCGTGAACTTCCTGATGTTCAAGCTGGTTTTAGAAAAGGCAGAGGAACCAGAGACCAAACTGCCAATATCCGCTGGATCATTGAAAAAGCAACAGAGTTCCAGAAAAACATCTATTTCTGCTTTATTGACTATGCCAAAGCTTTTGACTGTGTGGATCACAACAAACTGTGGAAAATTCTGAAAGAGACGGGAATACCAGACCACCTGACCTGCCTTCTGAAAAATGTGTATGCAGGTCAAGAAGCAACAGTTAGAATTGGACATGGAACAACGGACTGGTTCCAAATTAGAAAAGGAGTACATCAAGATTGTATATTGTCACCCTGCTTATTTAACTTATATGTAGAGTACATCATGTGAAATGTTGGGCTGGATGAAGCACAAGCTGGAATCAAGATATTCGCTGGGAGAAATATCAATAACCTCAGATATGCAGATGACACCATCCTTGTGGCAGAAGATGAAGAGGAACTAAAGAGCCCTTTAGATGAAAGTGGAAGAGGAGACTGAAAAAGCTGGCTTAAAACTCAACATTCAAAAAAGGAAGATCATGGCATCTGGTCCCATCACTTCATGGGAAGTAGGTGGGAAACAATGGGAACAGTGAGAGACTTTATTTTGGGGGGTTCCAAAATCACTACAGATGGTGACTGCAGCCATGAAGTTAAAATATGCTTGCTCCTTTGAAGAAAAGCTATGACAAAACTAGAGAGCATATTAAAAAACACAGACGTTATTTTGCCAACCAAGGTCTGTCTAGTCAAAGCTCGGTTTCTCCAGTAGTCAAGTATGGATGTGAGGGTCAACCCGTAAACAAACCCGTAAACAAAACACCATGGTTTTGAACCGTGGTGTTGGAGAAGACTCTTGAGAGTCCCTTTGACTGCTGGGAGATCAAACAGTCAATTCTAAAGGAAATCAGTCCTGACTATTCTTTGGAAGAACTGATGCTGAAGCTCCAATACTTTGGCCACCTGATGCAAAGAGTCAACGCATTGGAAAAGACCTTGATGCTGGGAAAGACTAAAGGCAGGAGGAGAAGCGGGCAACAGAGGATGAGATGGCATCACTGACTCAATGGACTTGAATTTGAGCAAATTCTGGGAGATGGTGAAGGACAGGGAAGCCTGGCATGCAGCAGTCCATGGGGTTGCAAAGATCAGACACGACTTAGCGAATGAACAAGGACATCACAACAGAGACACGATAAAGAGTAAGTATTGATTTTTTTTTAGTCTTTCTAAAGGCACCACCCTTACAAAAAATGAGAATCAGAAAGAAAACACAACAAAATTTTAAAAGCTGAGAAGTAGACCAGCAACTGGTGAATAATTTGACAGACCTGAGAAAATTTCATTCTCAGCTGCAAGTGGGCAATTCCAAAATACACTCTGATTAAAATGAACAACTTGTTTAAACTGCTAAACGAGACACTTCTAGGAGTAAGGGTGAGCACCAGCTAACAGTCCAAAGAAGGGATTAACGAGTCGGTCTTAAGAAGCAACTAGCAGATGACAAAAGAGCTTAGTCTTTGGAAAAGGTGAAAAAAAAAAAAAATAGTAGCTGTGCCTGAATTGAAGGCAGGGGTATCTTACTCACAATAGAGGTAAAAATAATACATAATAAACTTTTGCAGTTCTCCCATTTTTCTCCCCTTCACAACTCCCAGTGTGTTAGTCACTCAGTCGTGTCCAACTCTTTGGGACCCCATGGACTACAGCCCACAAGGCTCCTCTGTCCATGGATTTCTCTAGGCAAGAATACTGGCATGGGTTGCCATGCCCTTCTCCGACCCAGGGACTGAACCTGGGTCTCCCACGTTGCAGGCAGATTCTTTACCATCTGAGCCACCACCCACCCACCCACCTCCGAGAGGAGCAGGCATATACCTCTAGGCAAGGGAACTGATAGCCCGATCCTAAGAATCTACCAGCCAAAGAGAAAAGCCCTAAAGGGCTCAATGTGGGAGGCTTTTCAGGGAAATGGCACAGCCCCACCACCCCACCAGGAAATGATCAGGGGTAGTTTTTAATCAGTGTTTTAGCGTCCCATTCTTGCGTGTGAGAAGAGAGCCAGGATTCACCTTTTATTTAAGGCAAGCCCCTAAAATGAAAGACAGGGACTAGAATAAACAAACAGAGAAATCAAGCTGTAGGAAAGGAAAATTATTAAGCAAGAAGAACACTTCAAAAGCAAGCTATGTGTCACACTCCCAGAGAGAAGAAAAGGAGCAAGTTGAGAAATGGAAGAGAAGGATATTTGGAAAAAACCCACAGAGTGTAAGAAAGCCCTTTGGAAAGCAAAACCATGACAGCAGAAATGCAACATCAGGCACAAGGGAACAGAAGGCAAAGAAACTTCTAGAGAGCAGAGCCAAAGGATGACAAAACAGAGAACCAAAGAGGAAATCACGCATTACCAAGTGAGAAGAGCTCAAGAAAGAAAAAACAAAATAATAGAGGAGGAGGAAGTCAAAGACACAATTCAAAAAATGTCCCAGAACTAAAATGTCCCAGACATGAGTGCTGAGGTCGAAGAGCTCAGTAGGAAAGAGCTCCATGAGGACAAGCTCGGTGAGCACAAGCTAACAGTGAAGTTCCAGAACACCAGAGACGAAGATGAGAGGGTGTAAGTGCCCAGAGTGGAAGGAGAATTTTTACAAAGGATACAAAATTAGCCAGGACATGGAAACAACCTACATGTCCATCAGCAGATGAATGGATAAGAAAGCTGTGGTACATATACACAATGGAGTATTACTCAGCCATTAAAAAGAATACATTTGAATCAGTTCTAATGAGATGGATGAAACCGGAGCCTATTATACAGAGTGAAGTAAGCCAGAAAAAAAAACACCAATACAGTACACTAATGCATATATATGGAATTTAGAAAGATGGTAACGATAACCTTGTATGCGAGACAGCAAAAGAGACACAGATGTATAGAACAGTCTTTTGGACTCTGTGGGAGAGGGAAGCAGGGATGATTTGGGAGAATGGCATTAAAACATGTATAATATCTTATAAGAAATGAATCGTCAGTCCAGGTTCGATGCAGGATACAGGAAGCTTGGGGATGGTGCACTGGGATGACCCAGAGGGATGGTATGGGGAGGGAGGTGGGAGGGGTGTTCAGGATGGGGAACACGTGTACACCCATGGCGGATGCATGTTGATGTATGGCAAAACCAATACAATACTGTAAAGTAAAATAATAATAATAAATAAATAAATATTTATGCTTAAAAAAAATTAGAAATGGCATAGGATTTCTAAACAGCATCAGTGTAAGCTAGAAAACAATAAAGGGCTATCTTCAACACCCTGAGAGGAATGATTTCCAACCTAGAATTATCTACGGAGCCAAACCACGTGAGAAATGCTAAGGACGTTTACAGACAAGCAACGTCTCAAAAATTTTATCTCCCACCCAAAGAAGAGAAGAAATCTAAAATGAGGAACACAGAGATGCCAAGATATCAGGGACCCAACACAAAAGTGAGTTGTGGGAAAATCCTTCATGACAACCAAAGTGGAAGAAACCCACAGGGCCATCATGGATAAATGGATAAACAAAGTGTAGTGTGCCAACACAATGGATCATTGTGTCAAAATGTGAAAGTGAAAGTCGCTCAGTCGTGTCTGACTCTTTGCAACCCCATGGACTGTAGTCCATGGAATTCTCCAGGCCAGAATACTAGAGTGGGTAGCCTTTCCCTTCTCCAGGGGGTCTTCCCAACCCAGGGATGGAACCTAGGTCTCCTGCATTGCAGGTGAATTCTTTACCAGCTGAGCACAAGGGAAGCCCAATGGATTATTATTTAGCTTTAAAAGGGAATGAAGTGCTGACCCTTGCCACAATATGGAGGTACCTTGAAAACATGCTGCTGAGTGAAAGAAACCAGCCACAGAGGACTCACACTGTATGACATCATGAAACGTGCAGAGCAGGTACTGGTTTCCAGAAGTCTGGAGGAAGGAGGGGTGGGGAGTGACTGCTCATGAGTCTTGGGTTTCTTTCTGGGGTAATAAAAGTGTTCTAGAAAATGATGCTTGGACAACCTTGCAAACGTCCCAAGAAGCAGTGAACTGTGCACGGTAAGGGGTGACTGGTGCAGCATGTGAATCACACTGCAATAAACGAGGAGTGAACTGGAAAGAACAGGCGCACAGAGGAGTCAGGCTGCTTCCAGCTGAAGGTCAGAGGACTCCAGGAGACACCATCTCAGGACGACACTGATGACTCAAGTGTTTGAAAATACTGAGATTTATACAACTGAGAGAGCCTCTGGAGTTGAATTAGTGAAAAGTACACATAATACCAAAAAAATTTTTAAACTCAAAACAGTTAAGCATTAACTTTGAAGAAATGTAAAAGTTGTCCAAAAATACTGATCATGTATGTATGTATCTCATGGCTGAGCTGTGGAGAGCATTTTCAGAGTCATAATAATGTAATCACGGACCACTGACTGAACCAAAATGATTACGTGACTGCGCTAGATTATATGACAACTGGAGGGTGTGTGCTTGTGTGTGTTTGTGTGTGTGTGTGTGTGTGTGTACACACATACTTCAAGGGTGTGAAGGACCAGAGAATGCTACCCTTCATCTTCCACAATAAGAAGTCAATAAACAGGAGGAGAGGGGGACCATAGAGGATGAGACGGTTGGATGACATCACCAACTCGATGGACCGGAGTTTGAGCAAGCTCTGGGAGTTGGTGATGGGCAGGGAAGCCCGGCATGCTGAAGTCCAAGAGGTCACAAAGAGTCGGACATGACTGAGCAACTGAACTGAACTGAACAACTTAAAAAAAAAAAAAAATCAACAAGAAACAATAGACAAATTATTCAGAGATATCAAGGTAACTACTGAAAGAATCAGTTAAAAAGCTTAAAGTAGGAATTCCCTGGTGGCACAGTGGGTAAGAACTGTGGGTAAGGAACACAGGTTTGACCCTGGCCTGGAAAGATTCTACATGCCTCAGAGCAGCTAAGCCCGGGAGCCACAGCTACTGTAGCATGTGGGCCTACAGCCCGTGCTTTGCAGCAACAGAAGCCACTGCGATGAGAAGCTACAGCGAAGAACAGCCCCCACTTGCCGCAACTAGAGAAAGCCTGCTTGCCACAATGTAGACCCAGCAGAGCCAAAAATAATAAATTAGTTTTTTAGAAAATGGTTTAAAGCGTTTGCTTGTGAGTAGTAGGAAGTGGGGGAAGATGGTGGCTGGAAGCATAGGTCTTTTATCGACAAAGCTCATATTGTACTAAAATTCAATTCTCTGAAAAACTAAATTCAATTTTATTTGGTGAAAAAAATTTTTAGTTTTCAAATAAAAAGCTGAATGCATTTAATCTAAGATCAAGAATAAAATAAGGATTCCCACTCACCACTTTTGTTCAGCATAGCACTGGAAGTCCTAGCCATGGTAATCAGACAGGAAAGAGAAATAAAAGGAATCCAAATTGGAAAGGAAGAAGTAACACTGTCACAGTTTGCTGATGACATGATATTATATATAGAAAATCCAGAAGATACCACTAAATACCTACTAGAGTTCATTAATGAACTCAGTAAAGTTACAGGATACAAAAATAATATTCATAAATCTATTGTATTTCAATACATTACTAATGAACCATAAAAAAAGATAAATTTAAAAAACAATTCCACTTACTGTCACATAAAAAAGAATAAAATACCTAGGAATAAATCTAGCCAAGATGGTAAAAAATCTGTACTCAGAAAACTATAAAACACCTATGGAAGAAACTGAAGACAACAGGAACAGGTAGAAAGATACACTGTGTCCATGAAATGGAAAAACTAATATTGTTAAAATGACCATAACACTCAAGGCAATCTACAGATTCAATGCTGCTGCTGCTGCTAAGTCGCGTCAGTTGTGTCCGACTCTGTGTGACCCATAGACGGCAGCCCACCAGGCTCCCCCGTCCCTGGGATTCTCCAGGCAAGAACACCGGAGTGGGTTGCCATTTCCTTCTCCAATGTGTGAAAGTGAAAAGTGAAAGTGAAGTCGCTCAGTTGTGTCCAACTCTTCGCGACCCCATGGACTGCAGCCTACCAGGCTCCTCCACCCATGGGATTTTCCAGGCAAGAGTACTGGAGTGGGGTGCCATTGCCTTCTCAGACAGATTCAATGCAGTCCCTATCAAAATACCAATGGCATTCGTCACAGAACTAAAATTCTTCTAAGGACCCAAATAAACAAAACAATCTTAAGAAAGAACAGAGCTGGAGGCATCACACTCCCTTGATTTCAGACAATACTACAAAGCTACAGCAATCAAAACAGTATGGTACTCACATAAAAAAGGACAGCAGGATCAAGAGAACAGAATAGAAAGCCCAGAAATAAACCCACACTTTAGGTCAATTAATCTAAAACAAAGGAGGCAAGAATATACAATGGGGGAAAGATAGTTTTTTCAACTACTGATGCTGGGAAAACTGGACAGATACATGTATAAGAATGAAATTAGAACATTCTCTCATACCATGTACAAAAATAAATGCAAAATGGATTAAAGAACTAAATATAAAACCAGAAAGTACAAAACTCCTAAAAGAAAACATAGGCAGAACACTGTTCAACATAAAGTGCAGCAATATTTTTTCAATGTTCCTAAGACAAAGGAAGCAAAGCAAAAAATAAACAAACGGGATCTAATTAAACTTAGAAGCTTTTGCACAACAAAGGAAACCATCAGCTACAACAGAAAAGACAAGCTACCAAAAGGAGAAAATATTTGCAAATAATATAACCAATTTTTTATTTGTATCAGGACTTCCCTAATAGCTCAGTTGGTAAAGAATCCACTTGCAATGCAGGAAACCCCAGGTCGATTCCTGGGTCGGGAAGATCAGGTGGAGAGGGATAGGCTACCCACTACAGTATTCTTGGGCTTCCCTGTGGCTCAGCTGGTAAAGAATCCTCCTACAATGCAGAAGACCAGGGTTCAATTCCTGGGTTGGGAAAATCCCCTGGAGAAGGGAAAGGCTACCCACTCCAGTATTCTGGCCTGGAGAATTCCATGGATTGTATAGTACATGGGGTCACAAAGAGTCAGACACAACTGAGCGACTTTCACATAACCAATAACAGGTTAATATCCAAAATATATACACAGTTCTCTACAGCTCAATATCTAAAAAACAAACAACCCAATTATAAAATGGTCAGAAGATCTAAATAGACATTAAAAAAAAAAGATATACAGATGGCAAACAGACACATGGAAAGATGCTCAACATTGTTAATCATCAGAGAAATAAAAATCAAAGCCACCAGCGGCATCACCCCCATCAAAACAGCTAATCATCAGAAGACCACAAACAATAAATGCTGGAGGGAAGCAAACTGGTGCAGCTTCTGTGGAAAACAGTATGGAGGTCCTCCAAAAGCTAAAAACAGAACTACCATATGATCCAGCAATGCCACCCCTGGATATATATCCAAAGAAAATAAAAACACTAATTTGGAAAAAAAAAAATACATACACCCCAGTGTTCATAGCAGCACATTATTTACAATAGCCAAGACATGGACACAGCCTAAGTGTCCATCAACAGGTGAATGGAAGGAGATGTACCTCTACAGCCTACAGATCAATATTAGGAACGTGAGGGGAGCCACCTCTCTACTGGCAAGGTGAATCTGGGGCGAGGCACCGGAAGCCGCTTGTCCCTTTAGTTGAAGTTTGTACAAGCATCACATCTATCAGTGTGTTTTCTAGCCCAAAAGATTTCACCTGCCATGGGAGCAGGTGTTCACATGCAGGTGTTCAAGGAAACCAGCACAATAAAAGTGTGAGTAACATCAAGTCATATGAGAGCCCAAAACAGCAGCTTACAGCACTGCTTCCTCCTCTCCGCACATCCTCCAGCAAACCAGTCACCTTGGAGAGGGTAACTGGCATTGAATCCTGCACATCAAATCTAAACGACAGACACACACCTCTGTGACTGATTGCACTTCATGTTTGTTGTTGCTGTTTTAAGATATGTTTCCTGAGAGTGATCTAGTAAATCTGGGCACAGAAAGACAACTCAACAGCCCAGGAGGAAACAATCTGGGTCCAAAAGAGCTCACTCTGAATTCCAGAATACAAGACCTAAAAACACTGGCTAGCAATGCCGTCTCAAGCCTAAACTTTTTCATTAACAATCTCTGTCCACAGTTTGACCTTCTGCCCTGCTCAAGCGCTGCACAAAGAGGACGGAAAGAAACTCTGACCCACGTGTTTAGATATTTCAACCATGGAGGAGAAAGTTGTATAGTAGCCTGCCCCCATCTGCAATTTAATTTCCATGGTTTCAGATACCTGTGGTCAATTGTGGTCTAAAAATATTAAATGGAAAATTCCAGAAATAAACATTCAGTTTTTAATCACGTACCATGCTGAGTAGCACGGTGAAATCTTGTACCATCCTGCCCTGCTCAGGACATGAACCATCTCTTTGTCCAGTGTATTCAATGCTGTATATACAACCTGCCTATTAGTACAGGACAAAACAGCATATATGGGATCTGGCATTATCCGCAGTTTCAGACACCCACTGAGGGTCTTAGAACATAGCCCTGGGGGATGGTGGCCGGAGGGTGGGGGATGGGATAAGGGATACAGTGTCGAAACGGCCAAAACATAAATCCAAAAGCAAAATGGAGTAAGGGCTGGATTTAATTTGCTAAACACAATTTGAAAGCTACATCCATACACAATGGGTCTTCATAAAAATAAAACAGTGATAATTGCTTCATCTTACTTGGCACTTTGGAGTTGACCAAGCATCTTCAAATGCCCCATTCACAGAAACCTTCATATAGGACTCAATATGGCCAGCTGAGGTTTGTGCCAGAGCTGAAGCTATCTAGGTTATCTGTCTAGCACAGAATGCCTCGTAACCCAGGCAACCTACTTAACATCCACATTAGTCACGGGAAAATTTACACTTTATTTACTTGTACAAACTCTGAGCAGTCAGCAGTCTTCTCCTGTATGTATTTCCTTGATGGCATAATTATCCAAGTTAGATTCCAAATGGAAAAAACATTGGCAAAAATAATAAGCCTTCTCTACACCCAGAGAGACACAGAAAGTGTGTCTGGTACAAACACATTCACTTTAATCAGAACTATCTTTCATGTTCTAGAGAGGCTGTGGGTTTGTTAGCACCACTGTTATTTACACTTGGAGAACAGGACAGCCTTTCGCCTCCTTGCAGCCTGCCGAGGTATCTGTGATAAGTCACCTGAAATAAGCAGATGCTAAGCTGGTCTCACTAGCAGGCAAGGCACCAGAGAACACATGGGGTTTTTTGCCTAAATTATTTTAAGCCAAGCTTCGGCTACCACGGAGAGTGGCCTGGCAAACAGTATGATAAGATTACTGTTTTCCTTTCAATATGAACAATCTTAGCATGACCCCAGCTGCAAACAGTATGAGGTGCAGGCCGTGGAAGAGGATAAAGAACCATCTAAAATTCAGAGACGGTTCCCTTGAACATTCTTATGGACACGAGGAGGTGTGCCAGGTCCTGTGACCGCGGGCCGGGTGTGGTGTGACGGGGACTGGGGACACTTGGAGGCTCCAAAGGAGAACTAATCTTCCTGGGTATGGTGACAGTGCCCTCACAAGGCAGCAGGGACCCACATTTGCTCCAGCAAAGGAATGAGTCTTCATAACAACAGCACCCACCATTCTGAGCACTCGCTGCTGCGGCGAGGGGAGGGCGCGGTGAAGAAGACACTGTGTGGTCTGCCATCAGACAGACGCCAAGTGCAAAGTCTGGTTCTACCACTCACCAGAGAGCGACCGTGGGCAAGTCTTTGATCCACTCACTCAACAACTAGTTACTTACGATTCATTACACGCCAGGCACTAGACATGCCCGCACACCAAGTCTCTCAGTCATGTCCGACTCTTTGAGACCCCACAGACTGTAGCCTGTCAGGTTCCTCTATCCGTGGGAGTATCCCAGCAAGAATACTGGAGTGGGTTGCCATTTCCTCCTCCAAGGGATCTTCCTCACCCAGTGATCAAACCCATGTCTCCTGTGTCTCCTGCATTGGCAGGCACATTCTTTACCACTGAGCCACCAGGGAAGCCCTTTCATAAGAACCCTCGTTTTTGCTGTTCAGTTGCTAGGTCATGTCT
>NW_011494865.1:2554588-2569307 GCF_000754665.1 Bison bison bison | reverse complement strand
ACAGCTCCTGGAGTTTGCTCAAACTCATGTGCATTGAGTTGATGATTCTATCTAACCGTCTCATCCTCAGCCACCCCCCTTCTCCTTTTGCCTTCAACCTTCCCAAGCATCAGGGTCTTTTCCCAAACAGTCACAGGATGAAACACCATAAAGCAGGCAAAGCACTCAATTCGTGTGCAGCCAGGGGTCCAGATGCCGTTACCACTGGGGTCATCCTTCAACGCCTTCTGCCTTGCCATGCACTCTGCTGGGCACGTTACTATATGTATTACACGTACTGTTCTCACAGTGAACATACATGGTAGATGTTATTAACCCCAGAAAAATGAGTTTCCAAGGTGTTACGGCATGAGCCCAAGGTCAGACAGGTACCAAAGGGCAGGTTCAGGATGAAACCCAAGCCTCTGTTCCTCCCCCCACATGCTCCTGCCCCAGCTCCGTCGGCAGCAGAGTAACTAGATGGGACACACCCAGTCTCTGGCTCAGACCTTTGTTCAGCAGGTGTTCGTGAGCCCAGAAAGTCAAGGACAGGCTGGGGTCAGGGGAGGTGGCTCCAATGTCACAGCAGCAGGTGTCACCAGGGCAGCAAGTCTCCGGCATCTCTCAGGACAGCTTCTCTTGGGGGCTTTCTGAGTTACCACTGAACATGTGCAGACTTTTCAGGGATGGGGAGCAGATGAACTCAGGCTCCGAGTCAGCCCGTTTCAACCTTGGGGAAGGGAGTAGTTGCCCCCCAAACTGAGAAATCTTGATTCAACCTGGAGTTTCCATGAGAAGCCAAGCCACAGCACTTGGGGGGAAAGGTGGTGAAACAGACAAGAGATCCTGGTGCTGAAAAGGAATAGCTGCTCCCGACTGGAGTGAGAGAAGGTTCTACCTCCGTGCCGGGGTCTCAGGCTGCAGCACAGAACATCTACAGGCAGCAGAAAGGGGGAAAGCTACTGTTCATGGAGCCTGATGAGCAAATGATTTCTATCATATTGTACACGGCCTGAACCACCACTATGCAGGATCTCTTGCACAGCACTGAGGAAGTGGGGGTGTGGCTTCTTTTACAGCACTGCAATCAATGTTCTTGGTACTGCAAATCACCGTCTGCCTGACTTCAAAGCCCCAAGCTCTCCCAGGCTCACCACACTGCCTCCCTACCTCCTGAGCCCACTGGCCACCGTGTCACCAACTTCCACCTGATAGACTTTCCAGGCCACGTGCTAAAACCCCAGAGGAAACCTGCCTCCCTGAATGCATCAAATGCACACACACACCACATGTATGCATATTTGGTTGCCTGCTCGTGGGTAACTATAAATTTCAAACCCTCCAGAAACTTGAAACCTTATTTTCCAAAAGCCTGATATATACCTAGTCATCTCACAGATAGCCAAGCCAAGAAAACGTTACCTAAACAACATCCTAGAACGTGACATCTACACCCACATCATTGCCCCAGGGGATGCATACTCATCTGTATCCCTCAAGAATAGGACCAGGAACTATGGGATCGAGGGGGATACTGTTTCTAATAGACGAGTAATTATATAGGATGAGAAGGCTTCCCTTGTGGCTTAGACGGCAAAGAATCCGTGTGCAATGCAGGAGACCCAGGTTCAATCCCTGGGTCAGGAAGATCCCCTGGAAAAGGGAATGGCTACCCACTCCAGTATTCCTCCCTGGAGAATTTCATGGACAGAGGAACCTGGCAGGCTTCCTGCTTCCAAGCAGTCCATGGGGTCACAAAGAGATGGACATAACTGAGCGACAAATATACTAGAAGCAGAGACACAAGTGCATCCCTGGGTTCAAACCCTGGCTCTGTCACTAGGCAGAGTGAAATAGGAGGCGCATGACTTCATGGCTGTGAGCCTCAGTTTCCCCACCTGTAAAAGGGGATAATACCTCTTGTGAGGACTAAGCAGAAGAATATAAGTTACTTTATACTCTCGCCTCATGCATTAAAGATATGATAGTCTTTAATATTTATTTATCTATTTGACTACACCAGGTCTTCGTTGTGACATGTGGGATCTTTAGCTGTAGCATGCAGGACCTGGTTGCCTGAGTAGGCCTCTGTTTTGCGAGTGTGGAGTCCTGGCCACTGGACCACCACAGAAGTCCCTTGGATAGTTTTTTTTTAAGGCAAATATAAAGTGAGATCCTGCCTTCTTTTTCAAATCAGAAAGTCTGTTCACTAGAAGTTTCCATCTCCTACAGGTCTTGCCAGAGAAATCTGCTCACCTGTTTAGACGTTGCATCTCTCTTGCGAGGGATCATCTAAATATATAACGCATGCAACAGGGACAGCTGGGAGTGACTGCTGCCTACAACCACAACTGTCATCACGCCCAAGCACATTTCCACCTGCCCCTGTGATGCAGTCCAGCAGAGGCTTTGATGGAAACTGGAGAGTTGTATTCTTCCCCTTAAAGTGAAAACCAGTCTCAGAGCGAGAACCACTCTGTTGCTGGAATAAAACAGGCAGCGAGGCATGCCAGACGGAACGATTTCTTTGCCACGATCTAAGTGGTGCGAAAGCGTTTGCTGAACAGAGCTCTGGACCCGACCACACTCTACGGACCCACGAGGGCCAGCTTGTCAGCAGAGATGCAAGATGACACGGATGGCTCCGAATGCCATTTGTAAAGCTGTTCATTTCAAAACACAGATATGTCTAAGTCCAGAATCCCACTAGTAGCAGATATGTGTGTGATGCGGTTCCATTTTGGCGGGAGGGGGGGGGATGGAGTGGGGAGGGAGGAGGATGATCTGGATCTGAACCAGGTTGTCTAGGACACAGGGCCAACCCGAGCTGCTAACATTGGTCACCTGGGTGTGGAGAGCCGCGGACGACAATCAGAGTTTTCCCTGTAAACCTCTCAATCATTTTATTCCGAACAAGGACGTGTGACGTCTGCAATTCATCCCTATAGCAGCAGTGCCATGCTTATCAGAAGCAGGAACTGCTTGTCTGTAAGCTCAGGTTCATGGGCATCAAATCTTCCTTGGGAAATCACCATAAGACCTGCCTTTAAAAAGAGCCTCCTGAAATTTCAAAAGGCCGCGTGGAAGATTTCTCTGGACTGCCTCAGTGCTAGGACTCTGCACCATCCCCCGGGCAGATGTCGTGCACTTTTTTGAAAAGGAAATGAGCTGGGACTTCCCCGGTGGTCCAACGGTTAGGACTCTGCGCTTTCACTGCCATGGCTGGGGTTCAATCCCTGGCTGGGAACTAAGACCCCACAAGCCAAGCGGCATGGCCAGAAAGAAAGGAAAAACGTGTGTCAACAGACTGAGACGGACACAACAGTGCCAAAGGCTTAAGAGCCGGAGTCTGCTGGACCTGGGTTCAAACATCAGCTCGGCCCTTTCTGCAAGGCCCTCGGCTGCCCTGGGCCCAGTCTCCTGCTTGGTAAAGAGGGGATGTAATAACACGCCCATCCTGCAGGGCAACCATGGAGGATTCAGAGAGAAAACAGACGAAGCTACCAGCAGAGGCCCAGCACAGAAAACACGCTGTGTGCGCGGTCATGGTGACGGGGGCTGTCAGGGTGATTAACAGAACATCAGACGGTGACACTGACTGTCTACCCAGACTGCTGCTATTTGGTCCCTAAGTCATCTTCAACTCTTCTGTGACCCCATGGACTACAGCCCGCCAGGCTCCTCTGTCCAGGGGATTTGGATTTCCCAGGCAAGAATACTGGAGTGGGTTGCCATTTCCTCCTCCAAGGAGTCTTCCTGACATAGAGATCGAACCTGGATTTCCTGCATTAGCAGGTGGCTTGTTTACCACTGAGTCAGCTGGGAAGCCCTAGAAACTCCTAAAAGGCAAAAGCTCCCTCCTGTTTCTCCGAACCCACAAAAAGCCCAGAATCCGATATGGTCCATTTTAGATTCTCAATACTTCCTGGGTGGCTGACCGACATCACTTAGAAACGGAACGTACCAATATACCAAGAACATGGGTCAGCCACTCTCACTGGAGCTGCCACTGAGCCACCGAGGCACATTTTTTAGCGTGGCTCTCAGACCCTGTGGCTATGTCTCCCATTTGTTTCTTCCACAAGTTTACTTTCTCAAATTATAAAAGTAACACATGTTCACTGCAGGAAAAATAATCCATCTTAATATGTTCAAGCCCCTGTCATACACCAGATGACTGAAATCAAGGGACGTTAACCAGGAATAAATCTCAACCCAGCCAACAAGTTATAGGATAATCCATTATATTTCTAGACTCTCGTATAGAGTGCAGTTCACACTCCTTCCAAGGGGTGTACACACCACCTCTCACTTGGCCCATACAACTATTCAGGGGTTAGGGGAACCGCCTAGAGGATGAGACTATAATAGCAACGGTTAATATTTACTGGATGCTTGCTGAGCGCTCACCTGACGGTAAGCACTTCACGTGCAGTGACACGAAGCATCCACCTTTGCATTCTGAGGCTGCGATCTGAACCATGATGCCACATCTCTGCCCACGAGCTCCAACGTGGGGGTTCTGGCCTGGCAGAGACGGATGGGAATCTTGATTCCAGAAGGAGAGCCTGAGCAAGCCTCAGACGGACTGGCTTTGCTCTTCTCTGGGAGGTTGGTTTATTCCCCCCATGTGATACCACATCCCAGAAGAAAGCACCACAAGTGAGGAAACCTCGATATCGTGGATGTGACTACTTATTTTCTTTTCCCCATTTCATTAAAACTTCGAAATCAATCCATGAGCATAAATTTGTAGTTTTAAAAGATTCAACCCAAAAGAACTGAAGATATTAAAAAAAAAAAAACTGGTATTCAATGGTTCCAAAGGCAAAAGCAACCCAAGTGTCCAGGGATGAAGGAACGAATGAACACTATCTGATCTGTACATAATGTACAGTCATCTGACCTTGAAAAGGCGAGAAATTCTGACCCACGCAACAACACGGAGGAACCTTAAGACATTGTGCTAAGCGAAGTAAGTCCGTCACAAAAGGACAGACACTGTGTGAACCCACTTATAAGAAGCACTTGGCTTAGTCAAGTTTAGTCATAGAGCTGGGAAGTAGAACGGTGGCTGCCAGGGGCTGAGGGGCGGGAGAATCGGGGAGGGACACGACTGAGCGACTGATCTGATCTGATCTAACGGTACAGTTTCGGTTTAGAAAGACAGAGCGAGCTCTGGAGACAGACGGTGGCGATGGTTACGCAGAGTATGAATGGACTTACTACCACCAAACTGTACATTTCAAAGCAGTTAAGACGGTCAGCTACACATTACACGTATGTCACCACGGTTTAAAATACTTAAATATTTTTAAAAGAATGAAGTGCTGACAGATGCCACAAAGTGGGTGAATTTTGAGGACACGACGCTAAGTAAAAGAACCCAGGTACAGAAGGACACGTACACTGTGACTCCATCTACACGAAATGTCCAAATAGGCAAATTCACAGAAACAGAAGTAATTTCCCAGCTGCTGCGGGCAGGGGGAGCAGAGGGTGGGAGTGACTGTTAACGGATTCAGGGTTCCCTTCAGGGTGACAAAAATCAAGTGATAAAACGGTAATGGTTACACAACTTGGTGAACGCACTAAAGAACACTGAGCTGTGCACTGAAAACGGTGAGCTGTACGTATGCAGATTACATCTCAGTAAAAAATTCAAACGCCTAAGCATTGAGCGTAGAAGGAGCAAGGCTGTGATGACCTAGAGGGTGGGAGGCAGGCTGCAGAGGGAGCGAATACATGCATACTTACAGCTGATGCGCGTCGCTGTACAGCAGAAACTAACACCACACTGCACAGCAGTTACCCTCCACTTAAAAAAGTATCCTATGATAAACCATGATGGGAAAGAATATTTAAAAAAAGAATGTAGAAATCTCTCTCTCTCTCTATATATATATATATATATATATATGCACAGCAAAGAATCACTTTGGATTGATGAACAGAAATTAACAACACTGTAAATCAACTATACTTCAATAGAAAAAAAAATTTTAAGTGCAGGGCACCCTCTACCAGGGCTCACCTTTCCGGGACACCCTCTACCATGGCTCACCTTTCCTCCCCAATCCCGTTCCTCCCACTACTATCCCAGGATTATTCTTCCAGGCATGCACAGATGTGCACACCCTCTGATGTTCTCTTACAGGCTCTGATCTTTATAAACCCAAGGAGCACACAGGGCACAGTTACCCTTCCCTCCACAACCAGCAAGGGCGACCACGCCCCAAGGCGCAGACAAACCCACCTCTTTTACAGTGGCTGCATTTCCAGAAGGAACCACAGTCTATCCCACCCTTCTTTTACTGATCCCCCATTTGAACAACGCCGTCTCTGCAGCCTCGTACCCATCTCCCTCTGCATGTGTGTAAAGCTTTCTTTGCGATGGAATCCTTGAGATGGAGCTGGAGGGTCAAGGGGGGGAGGCGGGTCAAGGGGGGGATACAGTTTCAATTCTGAGAGCTGATGCATGCTCCCTACCCACAGACTCGCACAGAGTGTCCAGTGACCTTGAACAACATCTTCGCTTCCACGGGCCTCAGCACCCTCGCCAATGGGACCCGCAGAGGACTTTCCAGTCAATTTTGGTTTGAATATTCATTATTTAAACCCTAAGCTCCAGAGGAAGCATGACAAAGTCACTGTGGGGCTGGAGTAAGTGTGTGGACAGATAGCATGAGGCTGAAACGTACTCAGTCCTTGGGTCTCCAGGACCCTCAGGCTACAGGGCAGGGACACCCCCACCCCTGCTGTGAGGGACAGGAGACTGGGCTCTGCAGGATGGCTCGTCCAGCCCTCAGGCGACATCTGCAAGTGCTTAAGGACCCTACCCCCTGGACGCCCAAAGGACAAAGCCAGTGGAGGAAAGCCACACTGTAGAAGGCAAGAAAGAGGATTTTATCAGAAGGTGTTAAAGAAAAAAAACTCACAAAATTAATGTTGAAAATTCGAAATCTTTCCCTGCTCCAGGGACCCACCAGAAAGCAGTGTCAAGGGTTGCCCAGAACACAGGCAGGAAAAGAAAGCCATCATCTCTGAGACTCAAGGTCACGGGGAAGCCTAATGTTTCGAGGGGTAAGAAGAGACTGCTTTAGAAAAGAAATCATGTTGAAAGCTCACATCTCTAAAAGAATGCCACAGGGTCAGGTCATGATGCAAAGAAAAAGGGGATCACGGAGAAGCCTCAACCTGGCAGCTGCCTCCTAGGGGGACAGAAAAGCAAGAAAAGCAGCGGCTGGCAGAGAGGAGCAAAGG
Organism: Bison bison bison; assembly: GCF_000754665.1. NCBI lineage: Eukaryota > Metazoa > Chordata > Mammalia > Artiodactyla > Bovidae > Bison > Bison bison. Next base: position 2,562,065 of record NW_011494865.1, on the reverse strand, counting down.
TCTGCACGGCTGCATTTGTTAGGCGGGGCGGGGGGCGGGGGAGGCTGTAGACACGGGGACACAGGGCAGGGGGTTGAGGGCATGGTGGTGACCCCGGCAGGAAGGTCCACTAGGTCAGCATGGCTCTAAGTAAGTGCTCTAACTGTAAGTGCCCCCTCTTCAGAATGACTTGGAGAGGGATGGGGTGGGAGTGAGAAGATGTCAACAGCAGGTTCCTGGGCTTCCACTCCAAGCAATTACTTCAGTGGGTCCGAGGGAAGGGCCAGGAATCTGCATTTTTAATAAACACTGGTTTGATTTCAGTTCACAAGCTATGTTTGAGAACCAGAGCATGAAACATTGAGAGGATGTCTTACAGAGACTAGGAGATGGGAGAACAGCCCCATCCAAGGTTTCTGCCCTAGGACTGGGCCGATCTTGCTCCTCAGGGCTCCCAGCATAATTCGGGCTTGTTAGAACGGCAAGGGAGCGGGGGACAGAAAGAGCGAGGGCCCCACACCAGCCAGTGAGCCACCCTGCCTCCTCCCCAAAGACGGGGCTAAAGGACTCGGCGGCCCAGCCACGACCACTCGGCATTCTCAGCACCTGGAGTGTTTCTCTCCCACGTGACAAAGAGATCCTGATGTATCTGGAACAACATGCTAATAAATGACAGACCGGAGGCCACTTCAAAAAGCCCACAGAGATGTTCTGCAGCTCTGACAACTTCCCCCAAAAACCTTATTTATTTCTAAGAGCCCAAAGCAAAAACGATCTGGAGGGAGGAAGCAGGACAGGAGAGAGCGACAAGAAGGAACCTGGGGGAAGGAACTGGAACGTTCCAAGCCGCAGGGTTGAATCCAGTTCTCTGTCTCTGCGCTGATGGGATGGCTCTGGTCCGCTTAAGGAAGTCTCTTTGTCCTTGACTATTACAGTCAGATGATGCCACAAGACAGACGTCCCCCCTCCTGCTGAGATTCAAGGAAATTTCCCAAGGGAGACTGGAAGTCCTCGAGGGTGTCTGACTGTATATTAGATAAAAAAATAACCACTCTTTCCACACTTGGCACCTCTGACTGGGGAGACATCAAATTCAGGAACCGACTCCCAGCCCTTTACAAGTCCCATGAGATAAGGGCAGATGGAAAGTATTTCCTCCCCTAAGCTAATAAGATAGAGAGACAAAGCAATCATAAAACACTATGAAATATATGTAGGTCTTTGAGCCGGTTCCCGACACAGGGCTCTAAAAGCCCTGTAATCCCCTGAGTGACAGGCGTGCTGGGAGCAGCTCCTGTTCTTTTTAAATCACCCTGGTTTCTGTGTGAAGAATGGGCTACAAAGGAGCAAGACCAGAAGAGAGGAGACCAGACAGGAGTTACTGGAAAGGTCCAGGCAAGAGACAGTGGTGCCTGACCCAAGCCGGCCTCAGTGAGATGGTCAGAAGTGGTCCATCCGTCACCTTGGAAAGAACCTCGGAGCTGACAGGACTTCCTGGTGGGCTGGACGTGGGAGCCGAACTATCCAGAGAAACAGGATGATGCCGAGATGTCTGGTTTGGGCAGCCAGCTGGTGGCATTTCCTGAGATAGGTGGGTGGGAAGGATGGCTCCCTCCCCTAAATGTCCAAGCCCTAATTCCGAGAAGCTATGAAAATATTACCTTTAGATAGAAAAAGGGATTGTGTAGATGGGATTAGGGCCTTGAGGGGGGAGATGATTTTGGATTGCCTGAGTGTGACCAATCTGATCACATGAGTCCTTAAAAGGAGAGAACGTTCTCTGGCTGGAAGTCCATGAGAGAGGTGGCAGAAGAGGGAGACAGGAGACCCTGGCAAAGGGAAATCAGAATCCAAGCGTGAGAAGAACCCAGCCTGCCACCACTGGTTCTGAGATGCAGAGCTGTGTGCAGAAAAGCCAATAGGAGCCACGGGTGACCCCTGCTGAGCGCCAGCAAAGAAATGAAGACCTTGGCTCTACAAGCCACTGCAACTGAATTCTTTAGCACCTGAGTGAGCAAGGAAATGGGATTCTCCCCTAGGGCTTCCAGTAAGAACACAATCCTGCCGAAACCCAGAGAGATCCATGGCTTCCAGACCCGAAAGATAATCTGTGTGGTTTCCAAGCATCTAAGGTTCTGACCACCTGTTACTGTCACAACCGCGAGGACTCGGGGGGGAGACAGGAGGTCTGGGAGGAAGGACAAGCATTCCTTTTCAGCTCCCATAAATCCAAGAGGAGCAGGCAAGGTGGCAGGTGACGACGCGTGACTGAGCTACCGTGGAGGTCAGCGGTCACACCCGCCTCTCCCATGGCGACCCCCAGCGGATGCAAGTCCCACATATATCGGAGCACGGTGCCTGGCACAAAGCAGGTGCTCCCTGAACAACTGTTGAATGAATGATTGTTCTCTCTTAAAAAAGAAAAAAAGCTTCGCTCAGGACTTCCGTGGTGGTCCAGTGGCTAAGACTCGGTGCTCTGGTTCGATCCCTGGTCAGCGAACTAGATCCTACATGTCTCAACTAAAGATTCCACATGCCACAAGGAAGACCCAGCGCAGCCAAATAAATAAATAAAGGTAAGTGTCATCCACATCCCTGACATTCACTGCCACGCTTCCTCTCTCTCCTTTGCGCTCATCCTCCTCGAGGGAGCTGTCTACACTTCAGGCTCAGTCGTATCTGACTCTCTGTGACCCCATGGACTCCCCATGTGACCCCACCAGGCTCCTCTGTCCATGGGATTCTCCAGGCAAGGATACTGGAGTGGGTTGCCATTTACTCCTCCAGGGGATCTTTCTGACACAGGGATCGAACCCGCATCTCCTGCATAGCAGGCAGATTCTTTACCACTGAGCCTCTTGGGAAGCCCTGTCTACACCTGCCGGACCCAGTTCCTCTTCTGTTCTCTCTTCAACATTCTCTAATCACACAAGTCTACCGATCTGCTGTCAACATCACCCCAAATGCTCACCCCTCAATGATCCCAAAGCCCACTTGCCCCCTCCTGTTTGGCCCACCAGCAGCCCCTGGCACAGCTGCTCACCGTCCTTCAAGCAGGCTCTCCGTTTAGCTTCCAGGACCCCACACTCCCTCGGGTCCCCCCTTCCTCCTCGGACACTCCCTCTCCATCTCCTTTGCTGGCACCTCCTTGTCTCCTGCATCCTCTTCGTAGGGGGAGGCCCTGGGGCTCAGTCCTGGTCCATCTACACATGCCCTCTTGGGGTACCTCCTCCAGTCTTGGGGTCTAAATGCCTTGAATGTCCAAACCTTCCAAGTCTGTAGTAGCCCCGGCATCTCCTCTAAACTCCCAGGATGCACACCTCCCGCCTGTCTCCCTCCAGATGCCCACGCATCTCAGACTCCGCACATCCACAGCACAACTCCTCGTCACCCCTACCCCCACAAAGCCTCTACTCTGCCCAAAGCAAAACTCAGCGCAATCAACAGCTTCCACCCTTGCCCGCTCCACCCTCATCTCCAGACAGCAGCCAAGGCAGTGACTGAAAATGCTAAGTCAGATGATACCCCATCTCAGAACCCTCCAGGGGCTTCCCACTTCACACACAAAAACACAAAACTTCCCCACGGGGTCACAGGGCCCTGCAGGATCTGACCTGCTGGAAGTTTTGGTGACTTCACCTCCTCCTACTCCACACCCCTGCCCTCACCACCTGCTTGATGGTCCTGAGACACGCCGGGCATGCCCCCTCCCCCAGCTGGTGCCAGGCTGCCCCCTCCGCCTGGAACATTCTCCCACCTGACAGCCACTCCTCCCCTCTTTCACGTCTGTGCTCAAGCATCGCCTTCCCAGTGAAGCGCATCGCCGTGTGTCTGAAGCCTCTGCCCTCCTGAGCCCCCTCAGCCTGCTCTACTCCTGACTCTTCTTCCATCGCAACCATCACCTTCCAACCAGCCATACAGTATGGGTCACCCGTGGGGACGGTCATCCATCTCTCCTGAGCTGGACTGTAACTCCACAAGGGCAGGAATCCTTGTTCTGCTCACTGTTTACCCAAATGCCCAGAAGGGGGCCTGGCCCATGAGAGACACTTAATGAATATTCATTAAATAATGAACGAATGAATGAACGAATAACAACGTGCAGGCGAGGGCCCAATTACCAGGGGGATACGGCCCGGACGACTGTGTCCTTCCACCTTTCTGTCTGTCGTCTCCAGTCTGCCCAGCATGTGGTAGGGAGCAGAGGACATCTGCTGAGTGAGCAAAAAAGGGCCAGTCCTCTGGGATCACTGCACCCCCAGAGATGACTCAGAGGCCCAGACACCACCAGCTCCTCCATCTGGGCCTGAACGCTCATCCAACCCAACCCGTGACCCCTCACCCACCCCAATCCTGGACTGGTGGGCAGATCATGGAAAAGACGGCTTGGGATGAGGAGCAACATCTGTTAAGCTGGTGCTCAAGTGGATCTGATGCACAATTAGACAGCTGGAAGAGGCAGCTGCTCCCTCGCTGTGGGCACCATGCCACTTGGAGAGGCAGCTGGTAGCCCACTGAGGCTTTGCATGGCGGGGCATCTAGAGCCCCTAGAAGGGCTGCCGCATTTTAGGGGTGTGACCCAAGGGGTGGGGCTTCCTGAGACACAAGCCGCCAGAAGCAGGAAGAGGCAGTCCTAAGGCAGGTATGAGGAGGGCACCACACCACACAGATCGCAGGACAGACTGTGGCCCAAAGGGCAGGGCCCTGGAGGCCAGAAAGGGACCCTCAGGGAGCTCAGAGAAGGAGCAGCGGGCAGCCCTCTGTTGTGCCATTTTCCCCAGCACCCCAAGTCTCCGTAAGAATCAGAGTCTCCTGGGTCAGTGGTCTGTGCCCCAAACTAGGCTGGCTATGAGTGACCTTCACTGCTCCTGGAAGAGAACAAAATCACAGGTCCTATCGCTGGATGTACACAGGGCTCTCTCAGAAAATCCTTGCTTGCCTTTCTACACTAAGCTCCGATGTCACCTCCTCCAGGAAGTCTGCCCTGAGTCACCCTTACAGCCCATCTCTCTGCCCTCCCCACCTCACACGTGCTCCAACTGAACACGTGCACTTCAGGCCGGCTCTTGGCCAACCGACGTCTACTTTCATTCCTTCTGGAAACCCTCTTCTCTCTGCCAGGCTCTTCCAGCTTGAGGACCAACTGGCCACCTGCCCAGACTCCACCCAGGGCTCCCTGTCCTGCGGCTCCCACTGACATCTTGTCCTCGGGGACCCCCACCTCCCCAGCCTGACAAGTGGCAAACCACCAGTCAGTCTCTCCACAGGAGCGGGGCAGACATCCCCACCATAATTCTTTTGGGTCCCCCACCAACCACACTTTCCTCTCGTTTCTCGGCTTGTGCACATGCCCGTGTCAGGGGTGCTATTCCACACAGGATGGCCTCTTCATGGTGTGATGCTGAAGCAGAAACCTGGAGGAGAGGGGAAGCCATACAAAGATCCAAAAGGAGAACATTCCAGGCCACAGAAACAGCAGGAGCAAGGGACCTGAGACTGAGCCTCGCCAGAGAGGAAGGAAGGGAGGTGTCTGGACACGATGGTGGTGGGAGACAGAGAGGAAAAAGGAGGGCAGGGCCAGACTGTGCGGGGTCCGGAGGACCACCCTCAGGGCCTGACCATCCTCAGGATGAAGGGAAGCCTGAGAGACAGAGTCCGGGGAGAGATGCTTCTCGAAGCATCACCCTGACAGTGGAGAAGGGGCAGGTCGGCCAGAGAGGAAGCAGGGAGGAGGAGATATATGATGATGACTTGGACTGGGAGGTGGCAGGGCTGAGAGATGCTTGCCTTAGCCGTGTTTCCATGGTAACCCCTCACTGGTCAACACCACCCAGAGATGGACCTGGCTTTCTCAGGATAAAAATGAGACTGACTGCCATTCTTGAACAACTTCAGGGCTGGAACAGGAAACGCACGTGGCTGCCACACAGCTGGTTTCCTTTGTTAAGACTCACTTCGGTAGCACCTCCTGAGCATGCCATGTAAGGGACCCAATGGGACGAAAAGCAACCCTAGTCTGCAGACTGCCTGGAAGTGGGACTTTTCAACCTTAACTGAGGCTGGGAATAAACTACATGACACCGTAATGCCCCAGTGGGTCACGCCACCACCAAACGCAGGCCCCGCCGCGCACTCTGTGAATGGCACACAGACCTGACGGCTCTCCGGGAGGAAACACCGCGCCTGGGTCAATCGGGGGCCACCGGCTCCTTTCTCAACACAAGTCACGGCTCGTTTCAGGTCCTCTCATTTGCTTCACGTGGAAGAGGAGCTGCTCTAAGCTGGAAGATACTTGTTTTTACCCACAGAATCATTTTCAGGAAAAGCAAAAGGAAACAGACTGTGCAGGTTGGAGGAAAACTAAGTTCAGGCAGAAAGACTGATGAATGAATACAGTCTGATAAGAAAGAATTCTATCAAAAAATTCAAGACATGTGCTCCTCGCCCTGTCCACTTTATTCCCCACGCCTCTCCTGGTTCCTCTGATCTTAATTCCCGTCGTCTCCACCCTGCATGCCCACCAGCACGCCCGGCTGAGTGACTGCTGAGTGGCCAGCGGGTCACCCCACAGAGGCCTCTGGTTCATCAATTCTCTCTCCATAGCGCAGGGAATGTGAGAAATTTAAACTTCAGCTCTGATCCCGTCAGTCTTCTATTCGTGACTCTTCAAAGACTTTCCATTTTTCTTGGGATAAAGATCAAACTCTTTCCTGGCAGGCATGGGGCCCTTGGCGCCCTGGGCTCCATGACAGGCCCCTTGAGTGCCAAGCTCCAACGACACCAGGCTCTCCTCAGTCCCCCAACTCCTTGCTCCGCTCCTTCCTCAGGCCTTAAGCCTGGTGAGGAAACGCAATCACCCTCCTCCTTTCAGATCTGAGCTCCACCGTCTCCTCCTCAGAGAAGTCGTCTCTGACCCGTACAGACACCCAACCCCCAAGCCTGAGCAGATACTCTGAAGCTGCTGCTTTGAACAGGGACTGCTGGGCCCGGTGTCCTTGTTCTCAGCAGACCACAAACTGGCCCTTCTGAGCGGGTCACACATAAAGGCTACTCTCTGACTCTAGGACGTAATCATTAATGATCAAGCCTAGCACTGTTTTTGATCCAAAGACTCATCTCAACTGTGACCCACCCAAAAAGGAGGAGGGATTATTAGCTGTAAATACTGTTAGTTCTGCCTCCCACCCCCCAGCATCATTTCTCTTCCTCAGACCATCCAAGGCCCTTGTGAAAATCTCTGCAAGCTAGATGTTCCCAGAGCCATGAAGAGATGTGCCCATCTCTTTAGTAAGGGTATCACCTTAACTCACTGATAACTGAACTTATTTCAGTGTATATGTGTGTGTATGTATAAAGTTATGTATTAATATAATACACAGACTCCAAGGAGAAAGATAACAAAGTCCATGCATGTAGTACTCTCTGGGTCATCATTAGTGCTTTACAACGAAAGCAATAACAAAATAGCAACCTACCAGTTAACATTTATGGCGCGCTT
>NW_011494865.1:2533184-2554395 GCF_000754665.1 Bison bison bison | reverse complement strand
AAATCCAAACATGTAACACTTCCACCGCCAATCAAGCCATCCAGTACCTGCAGTAGCAGCTCTGCGTGCCCCGACCTGCCTCAGCTCTCCACATCACACGGCCAGCCACAAAACCCGCCTACACCAGAGCAGCCAGCACAAGTGTGTTTCTAGGCCAAGAAACAGATGATGCTTTGGGAGCAAAGAACATTTGTTTCAGAATTCAGCAACCGAGACCTGTGAGTGCTGCCATAAATTGGGGGTGGGGTGAGGGGTAAGTATGGGCAGAGACATAATAAATGTCAACCACAGGGTTGAGTTGGGTCAAGAAGGAAATTTTAAAAAGAACAAAATTAAATGTATTTAAGGACCACACTTTTACACAGGGTTAAGAGAACTTTCCCCTTAAACACAGCCAGGAAGAGTCAGCATCTCTCATGCCAGAGGAAACTTAAGAAGGTGTCAGTGTGAAGCAATACCCAAACAGATGACAAAAACTGAAAGTAACCCTAATGAGAGGCACACGTACTGGGCAGTTTCCAGGGCTGTCCTACCAAGTGCCGGCCACGCACGGTCACAGCACCATCACAGACCTGCACGTGTCCTAGCAACCTCACTGCCCAAGGTGAAGCTGAGGCTGCCCACATCACACAGCTCACCCACAGGCACACAGGGAGCAAGCAGCCACGCCGGGATTCTGCCACGATGTGGACCAATGCCAGGGCCGAAGCGCTCAGCCGGCACATGACGGATCCAACGAGAAAGGGAGACACCCTTTCTCAGTAAGTTTCAGTTCAGTTCAGTCGCTCTGTCCTGTCCGACTCTTTGCGACCCCATGAGTTGACCACTTAGCAATTCACGTAAGTGGGGGGAAATCGATGTTCTCCATTATTATAAGGAAAACGTGTCCTTTCAGACTTATTTTTAAAGCGGTGCTATTACCACTTAGGTAGGCCCTACAGTGAGACCTCCTCGAACAAACATTATAATTAGATCTGCTGAATAAGTTGCCACAACAACTCTAGAAGGAGAAACGTGACAGTTCTTTTGAGAACACAAAACTGTAGTTTCAAATTAAGTAACAAATGGTGAGAAGTGTGACTCTGGGAGAAACACACATCTGCATTTGAACATTAACCCACGAGCCTCCCGTTAACCCACTCGCATCAGCTCTGAGGCCCTGACTCCTCAGAGAAGGAAATCACCTTCCATGTAGATCATACGAGGCCCAGGTCAGTATTGAGAGGGGAGCTTTGCTTCTAGGAAGCACAGGAAACTCTCCACTGAACACACGTCATTTGTCCACTTACATGAAGGAAAAAAACAGAATTCTCTCTTCCACTGTCAGAATTCTAGACCCCACTGTATCCCTCTGAGGGGACAAGAATACTAACCAGGATCCAGTTACCCAACAGCCTCACGTCCCACAACAGCCTCTGCCCAATGTATTCTTTTTTCCTCTTTTATTTTTCTATTTCTTTTTTATTTTTTACATTATGAAACTATGATAAGACATTTACAGGAGACTTGGAAGATAACAAAACAAAGTTACATATAGTTCTACTATCCCTTGGACAGCAAGGAGATCAAACCAGTCAACCCTAAAGAAAGTCAACCCTGAATATTCATTGGAAGGACTGATGCTGAAGCTGAAGTTCCGATATTCTGGCCACCTGATGCCAAGAGTCGACTCACTGGAAAAGACCCTGATGCTGGGAAAGACTGACGGCAGGGTGAAAAGGGGACAATAGAGGATGAGATGGTTGGATGGCATCATCGACTCAATGGACATGAGTTTGAGCAAGCTCCAGGAGATGCTGAAGGACTCGAAAGCCTGGCATGCTGAGGTTCATGAGGTCACAAAGAGTCAGACACAATTGAACAACTGAAGAATATATTAGAATATTTTAAGACAATAAATTAAGACTTTTAGCTTGAGTTTCAATATCAAATTCTCAAAAATAGAATAAGTGAATATACAGAAAAGTTAGAAGGATATAGTAGACCTAAAAAGTACCATGAACCAATTCAACATAATTAAGATTTATACAATTTTCACATAACAGTAGAGTAAAAAACTATGTTCAAGTTCTCATAGACTATAAACTAGGAGACAGTGGAACATATCCAGGGACATAAAGCAAGCTGCAAAAATTTCATGGTCTAAAGCTGCTGAAATCATACAGAGTCTGTTCTCTTGTCACTGCAGAATTAAGTTAGAAATCAATATCAAAGATGTTTGAAAATAAGCCACACATTTTCCAGCAATGTGCCTAATACCTGGCTGTGTCCAGCACGTGCCCTGTGGTGACATTAAGGGCACATTTAGTTTTCTCAGATTCAACTATGTGTGTGGATTGGCGTGTAAGTGAAGGACACCAGGCTTGCACCGAAATATACATAAAGAAAGGAAAAGCAGAGAAATAAAGTCCGTGCCACCCCACAGTTCCACTCCCCCAGCTTGTGAGCTGGGACGTGCTTGGGCAGGTGTGGGAATGGCCACTCCCCAAGAGTCTGAGCAGCCACGTGCTCCTCCCTGCACAAGGCTCCTGCTGAAGTGAGAGGCTGTAGGGTTTAACAGAGAGAGAGAGAGAGAAAGAGAGAGAGAGAGAGAGAGAGAGAGTGTGTGAGACAGAGAGAGTGTGTGTGTCAGTGTGTGTGTTTATAACACAGCCTACTTCTTAAACACCCTTAAATACTCACCAGCCACTGCATCTGGTGTTTGACTTCAGAAACAACAATCTATTCCACTGCTGGAAGAAGGAGCAGCTCCAAAATGGTAACCTCCTAAGAGATTCTCCAGAGTATTTCTAATTATTAGTGATTGTCACCATCCACGCTGGTGAGAAGCAAAACTCTGCAAGAGTCACAAAGGGCTCTGCGACATTAGACAAAAGACACTGGAGCGCTGAATGCACATCCATGATGACCCCGAATCTTCATGGATTTTATCCTCCTTAATCCACAGGACCTGCTGATGCAAGTGTGACCAGTGACCAGCCGCTCTTCTGTTTGAGCCGCAGGACTACCTGGTACCCAGGGATGCTGACAGTCACCAAGATCCATGAGGGGAGCACCAGGCCTGCAACCAAAGCCTTTAGAGTCATCTGAGCGGATGGGCCTGAAACCCAACCAAATAACTATTCAACCCAATGAAATGCTTCTCAAGTGTCTGAGCCCGCAGGCAGGTCCAAATAAGCTATCAGCATTCCCAGATAGATTAGAGGCCTCTCTGGAGGCCACTAATGACTCAATCAAAAAGCCACTTAATTTGAAGCTTGGCAGTACCTTTCACAGGAACACAATATACCACCCAAGGCCACAGAACAATGCATCAGAGAATCACGAATGACAAGGAAAAACTTGAAGGGGAATTCCCTGGTGGTCCAGTGGTTAAGAATTCGCCTTCCAACACAGGGGATGCAGGATCAATCCCTGGTCGGGTAACAGATCCCACATGTCATGGGGCAACTAAGCCCACACTCAGCAACAAAACATCCCACCTCCGCAACGAAGACCCAACACAGCCAAACAGTTAATAAGATGTTACACTCCAAAAAATGCCACGCTCAAGATTTTAAAAAAAGAAGAAAGAATTTGAAAGTTAACTGTGCTTTTTGACACTGGAACTCATTTTCCTTAAACCTAGGTGCTTTAACCCAAACTCTGCCTTCTTCAAAGCACCCATCCGCCTCCCCTCTCATCCCTCCCTGACCCACAAGGTCATGATGTGATTTCTTGATGAACCACGACCACCGTCTTGCTTTGCAGCAATGTTCACACAATCACTGTCTGCCTGGCTTCATCCTATGAGAAATCATCTGTTGAGGAGGGAAAAAATTGGCAACAGTGTCTCCGTTTTCTGGTGGATGAAGTGTGACTAGGATCCTCCGGTAATAATGAAAGGCAGCCACAGCCCATGTAACAGAACTCCTGAGATCAATGCTTTTCCCCTGAAATTGAGTAGCCTAGAGCTCTTTGACAACTGGCTACTTTTAAGACAAAAAAAAAAAAAGAAGAGGGCCAGAAACAGCAACACTCACAGGATTGGAGATCAGGACTGAATGGAAGAAGTCAGGGCACTGGTAGCTTCCTCCACCAGCCCCCTCACTGCTCCCCTCTCCTCTCTCTCCCAAGGTGGAGAGAATAATCCACCACTCTCGAGAAATTACTATCGACCTAAGGATCCAAGCTGCTGCTATCACCTTACAGTCATGTGGGGAGACTGATGGGGCTGGTAACAGAGCCTACATGGGCGAGAGGCAGAAAGACAGAGAGGGAGGCAGAGAAGGAAGGTATGGATACAAGCGGGAAGGGAGGGGAGGGGATGAATTGGGAGACTGGGACTGACAGTATACACTATTGATCCTATGTATAAAATAGATAACTAATGAGAACATACTCCACAGCACAGGGAACTCTGCTCAAGGCTCTGTGGTGACCTAGACGGGAAGGAGACCCAGGGAAGCGGGGATACATGTGTACCTGTGGCTGATTCACTTTGCTGTACAGCAGAAACTACACAACATTGTAAGGAACTATATTCCAATAAAAAATGTTTTAAAAAGAGAGCGAGCAAGATGGACAAGGAAAGAAACAGAGAGGTACTAACAGACAAACGCACACAAGCAGAGACAGACAGACCCAGAGACAGACGAAGTCCTGGTAACACCGAGTCCTCGGTCACGCAGTGGCCAAAGCCAAAGAACTTCTGTTACCTGTATCAATAAACCACTTTTAATATAAAACAGGATTAGTGGTTTTCAGGGTTCCGTGTCTCAGTACTAAGTCAATGGTCCTCCTCTGTTCAACAACAATGACTTCTGAGGGACCCACCAGGCCAAACTAGACAAGAGGAGCTTACCCAATAATCATTAATCTTCTTATAAGCCATCCAGGCATTTTTTACAAGATTACTATTGGAATCCTAATTAATTAATTTTTAATCTACTACATTTCAAAGCTCATCAAGAAAATGATCAAATAAACAGTTACTTTTCAGAACAGTAAGTTGAGAGTTGTCCAACACTTACACACACTACAAAGTTATACTAATTAACATAATAAAGCACAAGTGTTCGCCAATAGATTTATTGCAACAGAAAAGATAACCAGATACAAGCCCTAAAAATGTTCTCTCTCTCTCTTTTTTAATGTTATAATAAAGACAGAAAGCATTACAAATTACTGAAGGCAAAGAATCATTGCTAAATGACGCAGAACAAAATAACTGTTTCATCAGTGGGTGAGGGTGGGAGGTGGGATAGGTCACATCCTCTTCTAAAAACTTCCACTAAAATAAACTCCAGATGTATTAAAGAAATTTAAAAGTTTGAAATAAGTCATATAAGCAAACACTAGTGTTTCGCATCTGTAAGGAATTTCTAAATAAAAGTCAATAGATTTGATTTAGTGAAAATTAAAAACTGCTGCTACTGCTGCTAAGTCGCTTCAGTCGTGTCCGACTCTGTGCGACCCCATAGACGGCAGCCCACCAGGCTCCTCTGTCCCTGGGATTCTCCAGGCAAGAACACTGGAGTGGGTTGCCATTTCCTCCTCCAATGCATGAAAGTGAAAAGTGAAAGTGAAGTCGCTCAGTCGTGCCCAACTGTTAGCGACCCCATGGACTGCAGCCAACCAGGCTCCTCCGTCCATGGGATTTTCCAGGCAAGAGTGAAAATTAAAAACTATCATATGTCAAAAAAAAAATTACACATAAAAATGAACGGAAAATAAGTATTTGCCCACAAAGGCCACATATTGATATTCATATAAACAAGAAGGACGCCCAAACCAAAACCAGAAAACCTGAAAATCAGATTGGGGGAGGGTAGTAGGGAAGTCTGTAAATTACTTCTTTCAGGAAAAAAAAAAAGAACAAATGGTCAACACTTTTGAAAAAATCCAACCATTTTAAGAGTTAAAATCCTAACTGTACCAGTGAGAAACAACCAGGCACGTGAGTGTACACACACACACACGCATGCACACACACACACATGCACACACCTGCCATCAATATCCTCTTTCTAGAAAACAAGCTGGCATCTTTGTTAAGAGCCTTAAATCACCCAGTTGATTCTCTTCACAGGAGCTGACCCCAGAGAAACCATTAGAATCATAAACTAAAACAATTTACATAAAAACAGGGACAGTGCCCAGCCATAGAAAGTATGAGACATAATGTGGTCTTTAAGACTGTTAAGAAAAATTCTTTAACCACCTTTGAAAATGCTCATGATACGATCCCAAGTGAAATGGGAGAACACAAAATGATATTCACAGGGAACTCCCTGGTGGTCCAGTGGTTAAGAACCCACCTGCTAAGGCAGGGGACATGGGTTCCACCCCGGTCTGAGAAGCAAGATCTCACATCCCGCCAGGCAGCTAAAGCCTGTGCTCTGCAACAAAAGAGCAGCCCCTGCTTGCTGCAGCTAGGGAAAGCCCAGGCACACGAACAAAGGCCCCACAGAGCCTAAATAAATAAATACAAACATATTTTTTAATGATATACATTGTTGTTAGGTCGCTAAAGTTGTGTCTGGCTCTTAGCGCGACCCCATGGACTATAGCCTGCCAGGCTCCTTTGTCCATGGGATTTCCTAGGCAAGAATACTGGAGTGGGCTGTCATTGCCTTCTCCAGAGGATCTTCCGAAACCAGGGATCAAACCCGTGTCTGCTGCATCTCCTAAACTGCAGGCAGATCCTTTACCACTGAGCCACCAAGGAAGCCCTGACATATATACACTACCATGTATAAAAAAAGATAGCTAGAAGGAAGCTGCTGTAAGCACAAGGAGCTGAGCTTGGTGTTCTGTGATGATCCAGGGGGTGGGGGGAGGTGCTATGGGAAGGAAGCCTAAGAGGGAGAGTGCATACATATACTGATGGCTGATCTATACTGCTGTACAGCAGAAACCAACACGACACTATAAAGCAATTATCCTTCAATTAGAAATAAATAAAATACTCAAAATCTGAACATGACCATCTTCCTTTCCCCAATCCAGTCTTTTGGTTCAACCAACAGGATACAGTTAACTGTTGGAACACAGTTAATGGATATTTATTTAATGAGATTTGCATCACATTAACATGAAGAAATCAGAGATATAAAATCCAAACCTATAGTACTGGGAAATAAATAGGCAAAGCAGTTCTGGGTTATCTGTGCAAGCAGAGGCGGTGTACATTAAAGAGACAGATCAGGTTTTAACTCACACATATTTCAGCCCCTCTTCCAGGCAAAACAAGTTCTACAGAAACAGAACACAGTACTTGCCCAATAAGCCCTCAATTGTTATTTATTTCTGAATCCTTACCTGCTACTATTCAGTTCCCTCACGTTTCTGTACAATGCCCCCAAAGAACTGAGCCTATAAATAAGAATCTGTACTCCAAACATACACAGACACGCAGATCAAATTTACGACCTACGTTTTCATCCACCTTTTATTGCACTTATGTTTTCTGTTCAGAACGCTGATTAATTTTCCTTTCAACAGAAGAAATGTGGAGTGCAAATCTGTTTTACCCAGAGGTTTTTCCATTTCTTTCCTCTGTGTTATTTTGAGTCTTGCCACTGAATCGGAAAGCAAGAACCCTGAAGGATAGCCCAACACTGTACAGGTGAAAATACCTCAGTACAGGAGAGCAACCTGGGAGAATGGAAAGGCAGAAATGGTTATTTTCATAATAAAGCTTCTGACAAACGCCAGCAGTAGCGCACAGGGAAAAATCTGCCTGCACAGATCCCATCCGACAGGCCAAATAGTACCCCGGCACGTGAAAATGTGTATCGGCAGCTTGCTAACCAAATTTCAAATTAAGTACCGCAGGCCCAGGGGACAGAGTCGCAGACAGCGAGCTGGAAACACAAGAGCTGCAGCCTGGGGGCCAGCCGTCCCGAGCAACGTCTGCCAGCCCGGGCCAATCGGCAAAGAGGAAGCAACAGTTTCTGTAAAACATCTCCAAACGCACTGAACACCAAGAAAACTGAAGCGACAGGAAAGAAAGAGAGGGGGTGGGAGGAGAAAGAGAGGAAAGGAAAAGAAACAGGTGGAAAGAAAGAAGGGAGAGGGAGGAAGACAGGCAGAGAGGGAGGGAGGAAGAAAGAAAAGGAGAGGAGAGAGAGAGGAGAGGAGAGAAGGAAGAGACCCAGGGAGGGTGGGGGAGAGACAGCAAAGACAGAGAGACGAGGAGGAAGGGAGGAAAAGAAGAGAGGACGAGAGAGAGAGAGCAGGCCTGCTTTCCATCACCTGCAAGATCTGACGGGGTAAACTGCTCAGAAGAACGAAGAAAAAAGACAGCAGGAGAGGGAGAGGTTCTCAGGGAAATAAAGACACTGAGCCAGAGGGACCCAGGCAGAGACCAAGAGGCTGAAAACAAGGAGAGAAAGAGGAGAGAGAGTCAAAAGGAGGGCATAGGCGAGGAGGATGGGGAATGCCAGCAGACACACAGCCCAGCAAACACACTCCCAGATACAGAGGGAGAACAGAGAAGAAAAGCAGCAACACGGAACCAAAGACAGACTGACACCGGCTTTGATGCGGAGTGCTTTGTTTTGCCATCTGAGCATCTGCCACGATGCCCAGCAGGAGACAGCTCTGCTACCAGTGACTCCCGTCGCGGGTGCCTGGTGACCGTAACAGGAGCGTGTAAATGCAGCATGACGGCGACTCCAAAGAGGGGATGAACACCCCTCCATTCAAAACACCCCTTGAGCCACTGGGCCAGAGCCAAAGGGTACATAATCTCTAAATATCACATCATCTTGAGACATAAAATTAATTGACAAAACCAATGATTTAAAAAGAAAAAAAAACTATGACACCAAAATTACACATAACAGGAAAAACAGATGCACTTCACCAAAACTGAAACCCTGTATGCCTCGAGGTCCACCATCAAGAAGGTGAAAAGACAATCCACGAAATGGGAGAAAATACTTGCACATCTCATATCTGATAAGGGCCTGGTGTCCAGAATATACAAACAACTTTCACAAGTCAACAATTCAAAAGACAGCTGAATCAAACAATAGGCAAAGGATCTGAAGAGACATCTCCCTGAAGAAGAGACGCAGATGGCCGGTAAGCACAGGAAAAGATCACCAGCATCGCTTGCCATCAGGGAAATGCAAATCAAAACCACGATGAGATACGACTTCACACATACTAGGATGCCTGTAATAAAGAGGCAGACGGCAGCCAAGGTTGGCAAGGAGGCCGAATCACTGGAAGCCTCACCCGGCACTGGTGGGAGGCGCAGTCGCTTCGGAAACCAGCGTGGCGGTGCCTCAAACAGTGAAACACGTCACCACTCGCCTCGCAACGCCGCTCCTGAGTGTGCACCCATGAGAAATGAGAAAACACGGCACACAACACGACCGTACGTGAACGCTCGCAGCGACGTTATTCACAAGAGCCAAACGGTGGGGACAGCCCGAAGGTCTACATGTGGTGAATGAATAAAGAGGATGCGGTGTATCCATACACGGGAGCGTGATTCCGTCATAAAAAGGCATGCAGTGCTGATACCTGGTACCGCGTGGGCAAACCCTGAACACGTCACGGTGAACGACAGAGGTCAGACACGCAAGGTCGCGTGTTACACCACTCTATCTGAAATGTCTACAACAGGCAAACCTCCAGAGACGAGGAGCAGACGAGATGCTGCCAGGGGCTGGAGGGAGGAGGGTTGGGAGTGGCTGCTTCCAGTGGGGAAGCCAGAACTGGATGCAGAATTCCACGAATGATGACACAAGGCCAGCCAACCACTCCAGGGCTAGAGCCATCCTCCCGGCACCTCCTTAATCCCCCGGTCCCTGGACCTCTCAGACCTCATGCCCTGGGCCGAGGCCTAAAGGATGCAGGCGCAGGCCAGTCAGCAAGGGGAAGGAGTTGGCTCTTTTTTTTCCCCCGGAGGGGGTTCAAGGAAAGAAGAAAGTGATCAGTGCAAAGGCCTTAAGAGGAAAAAGGTCACGGCCCCTGGGAGCTGGAGGAAGAGAGAGGCCCACATTGCTGGAGCAGACAGGGAAAGGGGAAGGGGTACCTGCGTGGGGCAGGGGACTGGGGATGAGGGAATGAGGGGGGAGGACCTCAAGCCAGGAAATGCTGACGAGAGCTGACCTTGGAGAGCAATGAGGGACCAAGGAAGGGGCTTAAGCAGCGACACAACGGTCTTGTTCAATTTGCAAGTTCAAAAGACCAGAACCCATGAAGCCATTTTCAAAATTAAACTTGAGGCAGACTTCCCTGGTGGTCCAGGGGTTAAGAATCCATGTGTCAGTGCAGGAGACGTGGGCTTGACCCCTGGTCTGGGAAGAGCCCACAGGCTGCGGAGCAGGTAAGCCTGTGCGCCACAGCAACTGAGCCCACATGCGGCAACCGCTGAAGCCCCCGTGTCCCAGAGCCGTGCTCCACGACAAGAAAAGCCCTGCAGTGAGAAGCCTGCTTGCCGAAACCAGAGCGGAGCACCCACTCGCCACAACTAGAGAAAGGCCCCCGTGCAGCATCAAAGACCCAGGGTGGCCAAAAATTTAAAAAATGCGTAAAATGCAGGTAACAGATACAAAAGCACTTTATAA
Organism: Bison bison bison; assembly: GCF_000754665.1. Lineage (NCBI taxonomy): Eukaryota > Metazoa > Chordata > Mammalia > Artiodactyla > Bovidae > Bison > Bison bison. The sequence continues at coordinate 2,543,827 of NW_011494865.1, read as the reverse complement.
ACTCAAGGCACATCCATGTCAGATGGAGAACAAGGAAGAAAACTGCTCACTGGAGTCCCTCCTGTACCAGAGGCTTGGATCCGGCTTGGACTGGCTCCATCTCAGGACAGCAGTCAGGGACCTGTCACCACACCCATTTGTCAGGTAAGGGATGTAAAGGTCACAGAAGCAGCCAGCCAAGGCAGGCGGCTCAAGAAAGGGTCTGGCCCCGACCCCAGGCAGTCTCCCTCTGCCACGCCTCGAGAGCTCAGCAAAGGCTTTAACTGTATTTAAGCAAGGGTTCAACTACGCCGTCTACACTGAAGTGAAGTCAAAGTTGCTCAGTCGTGTCCAGCTCTTTGCGACCACATGGACTATAGTTCATGGAATTCTCCAGACCAGAATACTGGAGTGGGGAGCCTTTCCCTTCTCCAGGGGATCTTCCCAACCCAGGTCTCCCGCATTGCAAGCAGATTCTTTACCAGCTGAGCCACAACAGAAGCCCAAGGATACTGGAGTGGGTAGCCTATCTCTTCTCCAGGGGATCTTCCCAACCCAGGAATCAAACCGGGGTCTCCTGCACTGCAGGCAGATTCTTTACCAACTGAGCTCTCAAGGAGCCCCCCATCGACACTGCGGCCTCCAAAGTCTGGCTTGCTTCTGACAGTCACGGGCGGTGCGCAGTACTCAGTGTCTAAGACCTTGTAGCTTTCAGGGAGAATGACACTCTTGTGAGTGGAGCCAGATTTCCCCAAGCTTCCTGCCAGCCTGCTGTGGGACTCAGAGAGGGATTATACACCAGAGCTGTTTTTTTGTTTACCAGAGGAAAAGTAGGCCCAGGATCCAAGCATTCAGACACATCCACTACCAAAGTAATTATACCATGGGAAAGACGACAGGGGCTTTCAATGGGGCTGCCTGATGCTTTTCCCCGCTTCATGACCATAAGCCCCTGTAAGTACCTTCAAACAAAGGCTTGAAGGTTTCTGTCTCGAAATACGGCCTGCCAAGTGCCCTAACCAGGCCACCCACTGAAAATCTCAACCGGGGGACACTGCAAAAGCAGAGGACAATCTCTGACCATTGCTAGTTACTGTGAGCCCATTAGAGCAAAGAGCCAGCATCGTGATTGAGGCCAAGCCCTCACACAACCATTAGGAAAAATCCCTAAGACATAAACACCAAGGAAATGAGCTGATAATTCACCAAAAGGAAATTCAATTTATAAACAGAGGGGGGAAAAAGGCATTTCATCTCCATAGCGACTCAGCAAGTACAGTCAGCCGTATCTTTGCCTGTGTGTGCTCTCAGTTGCTTCAGCTGTGTCCGACTCTTTGCGACCCCATGGACTGCTGTGCACCAGGCTTCTCTGTCCATGGGATTCTGCAGGCAAGAATACTGGAGTGGGTTGCCATTTCCTCCTTCAGGGGATCTTCCCAACCCAGGGATCGAATCCGCAGCTCCTGCATTGCAGGCAAATTCTTCACCGCTGAGCCACCGGGAAAGCCGTATATTTTTGCCTACCAGAATTCAAAAGGCAAGCACCCATTACTGCTGGAGAGAACGGCCACAGGCCCTGTGGTCAGGTGACACATTCCAACGGACACAGTCCTTCTGCAAAGCAACATGGGAATGTTTAACAAAAGTCAGAGAAGTCACAACACATCATCCAGCAAATCAGTTTATGGTACCATATTCCCCAAATAACCTGGAAACATGGGAAATTTTTGGATACAAAAGACATTCACTGCGGCACTGCCAGTAAAGAGTTGTTGTTGTTTTTTTTTTTTTTAAAAAAAGCCCAAGAATAGGAAATGGGCTAAAGAAATTCTGGCCATCCTTTAGATGGATAGGCATGCAGTTGTTACAGACTAGAGTTATTGCACCAGGAGGGAAGGGGGCAGGGCACAACTTTTGAAAGAATGACATAGCCCGAGGACACAACATAAATCAAGTAGAATCAAATGGGATCAAGATGGCAGACAAGTCAACTTCAACTAGACACTGATCCTCAATCAGCAAGTGACATGACACACCCAGAGGTGCCGTGACAGTTCCCAGGCACTGTCAAAAGACCAAGGAGTGGGGAGTGGGCCAAATCCCAGGAATGTCCACCTCTTCCCGAAAACAGTTGGAATAATCCTCCCACTTTATTTTCTGGGGCTCCAAAATCACTACAGATGGTGACTGCAGCCATGAAACTAAAAAACACTTGCTCCTTGGAAGAAAATCTAGGACCAACCGAGACAGTATATTAAAAAGCAGAGACATTACTTTGCCAACAAAGGTCCATCTAGTCAAAACTATGGTTTTTCCAGTGGTCATGTATGGATGTGAGAGTTGGACTACAAAGAAAGCTGAGCACCAAAGAATTAATGCTTTTGAACTGTGGTGTTGGAGAAGACTCTTAAGAGTCCCTTGGACTGCAAGGAGATCCAACCAGTCCATCCTAAAGGAAATCAGTCCTGAATATTCATTTGAATGATTGATGAAGTTGAAACTCCAATCCTTTGGCCACCTGATGTGAAGACCTAACTCACTGGAAAAGTCCCTGATGCTGGGAAAGATTGAAGGTGGGAAGAGAAGTGGATGACAGAGGATGAGATGAATGAATGGCATCACTGACGTGATGGATAGGAGTTTGAGCAAGCTCGGAGAGTTGGTGATGGACAGGGAAGCCTGGCGTGCTGCAGTCCTGGAGTCACAAAGAGTCGGACACAACTGAGCGACTGAACGGAATCCTCCCACTCACTGGCATGTGAAATTACCCGACCTATAAAAACCAACCACACCACATTTCGCAGCCGCACTCGCCCTCTGTGATGGCCCACACTCTGTCTGTGGAGTATGCTTCTCTCTGAATCTGAATAAATCCACTTCTTACCTATCATTCTGTCTCTCACTGAATTCTTTCTGTGACGAGGGATCAAGAACCTGAGCTCCATTAGGTCCTGAAACCAGGTACCGTGGGTTTTGTCTGGGTTTGAGCCAATAACTTAGTATGCGTCGAATCAAAGCTACATCCCCTGCAAAGCAAGATGGATTCTTAACCACTAGACCACCAGAGAAGTCCCAGAAAAATCTGAAAGAAGTCCTGTTTTCCTCATTTTCTGCAGTGAAGGGGCTCGGTGGGGTGGAGAGAGACCAAGCTTCTGAGCCCAGGAGAGTGACATGTGCACCCTTTCAAACCAACCAGAGACTTGGTTTCTTCATCAGCCAGTTCAACCTTTACATGACTTGTTCCAAAGGCAAACCCTTATTCTTCAGAGCCCCAATGGTTACTTGCAACCCAAATTATTTAAGGGGCAAGGCAGCATTCATTCTCACTTTCAGATTTGGTTTTGTACTTTTTTCCCCCAACCTAATTCAGAGATAAGCGTTTGGGACATTCCAGGCCTATCGAGCGTTCATCGGTCAAAAAACGAATGCTGAAACCTGTCCATGTGCAGCTTTGTTGGATCAATCTGCAAACATATTGACATTTCCACTAATGCTGACCCTCCCAGCATCTGGGCAAGGCTGATGGACCCACACGCAGAACGGCCCAGTCTCTAAAAAAGAGCCATCGCTCAAAAAGCAAGGTTAGTTTAGACGATGCAATCCTGTACTGTTGACGAAAAGAATCTTTCCTTGAAACAGCAGAGAGCCCAGCAGATGGGTGACTAATGAAGGGAATGTGACTGTTTATTTGAAAAATAAGAAGTATTTTTTGAAACTAAGAAATCACTGCTTGACTCTTTGCCCAAACAGGAAGTGAAAAACAAGGATGTTTCTCAAGCTTAGGAATCAGTTCCTGAGTCCCAAGAACAGCTTCAAATCTGTCTTCTGAGGCATTCTGCAAACAAATTTGAGAAGAAATGAAAGCTATCTAACATTTAACAAGTTTTGGCTTTGTTTTTAAGGTGGACACCTTAGAACAAAGGCCTCAAGCTATGGCCCTCAGGCCAAACCTGGGCTAACGTCTGTTTTTGTAAATAGTTTTATTGGCACTCAACAGTGCCTATATTTACATAATGCCTAGGGTCGCTTCTGCACTAGAGAGCAAAGTTGAGGAGCTGTGACAAACACCCCTCTGGTCAGCAGAACCAGAATAGTAATACCTGAACCTTCAGAGAACAACTGTGCTGACTTCTGTCCTAGGAAAAATGAAGGCAATTCATTTGAGTCACCCCGTGAGTCCAAGCAGACAAGCAGGAGATGGGACTGAGCTGGAAGGACAACAGGTGGAACTCCAAGCCCGCACAGTTCATCCCTTCAGATGCGGCTCGAAGACACCATCCTGTGGAGACTGTCCACCCGAGGAAAGCAACCCCCCATTCCAAATTCTAGGTAAATTCTGCTGCTAAAAGATCCTGCAGAAGGCAACAAGGGTCTCACTGGACTGAGGAAAAAAATCACTTGATAGTCTGAAAAGACACCATTCTTCAAAGGGAATAAGATAAAAATGGTATGAAAAATATTTTTTTGGAGCTATCTGATAACTTCAAAAAGCATCTGCGTAGGACCTGCCCTGGTGGTCCAGTGGCTAAGACTCAGTGCTCCCGATTTAGGGACACAGGTTCGATCCCTGGGTGGAGAACTAGATCCCACATGCCGCAACTAAAAGCTCACACACCGCAGCTGAAGGTCCCTTGTGCCACAGCTGGGACCTGGCACAGCCTGGTTTTTAAAAAACATCCATGCAGTTAAACAAAATCCCTCTGGATCTGACTGGCCACGTGGCCTCCAGCAGATCAGACTTCCCCATTCCTCAGCCTCACCCTCTGCACATAGTGGAGACCAGGTCAGATGTGCTCCTGAGTGCAAATCAAGCCCAAAACGTGAGGGCTGTCCTGCACTTGCGTCCCTCATTCCCACGTATGTTCAGACTGTATTTAACGAACACCTACTATGTGCCAGGCTGGTGCTTTGGGTGTGGGGCCAGTAACACAAACAGGAATCCTGTCACCAAGAAGGTTACCGTCTTCTCCAGGGACTGAACACGAGCCCAACAACAAATAGGTAAAACTAGCTGCGCAAGGTGGGAGGAGCTGGGAGAGGAGCCCTGACACGCACGCACCGCCGTGGGTGGGAGGAGCCGGTAGAGGAGCCCTGACATGCACGCACCACGGTGCGTGAAGGAGAGAGCCAGCGGGAAGCTGCTGCGTGGCACCGGGAGCTCAGCCCAAGCTCTGGGGTGACCTAGAGGGCCGGGGTGGGGGAGCGGGTACGTGTGTGATTATGACTGACTCATGCTGGTGCCCCACAGAAACTAACACAACACTGCAAAGCGGTTCTGTTCCAATAAAGAATTTAAAAAACGAACTGCACATGATGACGAGCTCTCCAGAGCACCGAGGCAGAGAACGTGGGGGGCTGCTCGGCTAGAACAGTCAGAGGAGGCCTCTCAGGAGGCGACAGGCCCCAGGCCAGTCCCGAGGGATGAAGAGGAGCTGGGCACACAGGGTGCTGGTGGAGGGGGAGCCTAGGAAGGTGGCGTTCTTCCCGCTGTCACAGAAGGGCAGGAAGACTCAGCCGACAGACACTCAGGGGGGGGCTCCCTGGTGTGGCCACCGTCAGGGGGCTGGGGGGGAGGGAGTTAACGACACAAGCATCTCGGGCTCGTTCTCACTGGTCTTGAGGCCTCAGGCAGACCAAACCTCCATGTCCTCCACCTTCTCGTGGGGACAGGACCTGGTACTAGGCCAGGGAGGCGGAGAGCAGCAGGCAAGCAGGAGGGACTGGGGAGGGAGGGGCTGAGCAGGGCCTGGTCAGGCAGGGTCTTGCAAGTCGTGGTAAGGAATTCGGATTTATTTCAATTGCAAAGGAAAGTCACTAAAGGGCTTGAAGCAGGGCAGTTTTTACTTTTAAAAGACAACTGTGTTACAGAGAACAGGAAGAGAGGGAGGTAAGAAAGGAAGGGGGCCCAGGTCATCACTGTTGTCCAGGTAAGAGGTAATCGGGGACTAGATGGAGGCGGGGTACAGCGACTGAACCTCATCTTGACTACCTGCTCTAGACAGCTGGATGTGACTGCCTGGACCACTGCGGTGACAAGGATTATGAAGCTCAGACAGGGCTCATTGGGAAAAAAGTATCTGGTTTGACTAGTGATGCCTGCCACAGGCACAAGACAGGGAGTAACAGTAACAGATGTCAATACACGTCCTCCGTCGACAGAAACTTGGAGCAGAGCTACTCACACTGTAACGTGGGGAGCCTTAAGGCACAGGTTCTGAAACAGCGGGGCTCGGGATGGGGCCTGCGATTCTGCATTTCACTCATACTTCAGGGTGATGACGCCAATCCTCTGGTCCAGAGACCTCACTTTAAACAGCACGAACGTAGAGCGTGTACTCTTTTCTGCCCCCACAGATTTGTACAGGATGAACACCAGCTCCCAGGGCTCCACACGGAAGGACACTCAACAAACGGTGAGGGCTTCCCTAGTGGTCCAGCAGTTAGGAATCTGCCTGCCAAGGTGGGGGACACTGGTTCGATCCCTGGTTTCAAAGGATCCCACATGCCTCAGAGCAGCTAAGCCCATGCACCATAGCTACTGAGCCCTCGTGCTATAAGTACTGAAAGCCTGTGTGCCCTAGAGTCTGTGCTCCACACCAAAGAGAAGCCACTGCAGTGAGAAGCCTGTTCCCTGCAACAAAGAGTGGCCCCTGCTTCCCGCAACTAGAGAAAGCCCATGCACAGCAAAGAGGACCCAGTGCAGACAGACATAAAGAAACAAATAAAAAATAAATCTTGAAAAAAGGCTGACTGAGCCAAGCTGGGTCTGTTGTTTTGTTTTTCTGCATGTGTGTGACTTTCAGCTCTCAACTGAAATAAAGAGAACTCTGAAAAATTCCATGTAGCTGTCCATAAAAAGCGTCGCCCTAGAATATCACCAACAACATCACATACGTGTATTACACATCGCCTAGGGACCTGCACCTCATCCTCACTGAGCTGAAGATCATTTGGGTGAGGGTAAGGTAAAGAACTCACCTACCAATGCAGGAGATGTAAGAGACGTGGGTTTGGTCCCTGAGTGGGGTAGATACCCTGGAGGAGGGCATGGCAACCCACTCCAGTATTCTTGCCTGGAGAATCCCCATGGACCGAGGATACAGTCCATAGGGTTGCAGAGTTCGACACAACGGAAGCGACTTAGCACGCAATGGTAAGAAGTAATGAAAATGCACAGGCGAGAAATCTGCTTAACAGGCTGATTCTAACCCCCCCCCCGGAGCTACTGTCTGAACTCTAAGCTCCAAGGAATGATGGGGAGATACAGTGAGGAAACAAAGAGCTGCAGCTGGTTCCCCAGAAGACAGCACCGCGCCCCCTGCTGGACACCTGGCTGCACTGCATGATGACTGCAAGGCTGGCTCTTAAGCACCAAATGGGAACTGCGTCCTGTGTCTGGAACTCCATCACACTCCTGGTCCATACTCCTAACTAATATGAGAGTTGGCCAAGTCCCAGTTTCCCAGTTTGGTCGGATCCAAATCAGCTCTGGATCAAGGACTGTAGCCAGACCCTGCTGACTGCAAATAGGATCAGCTGGGCAGTGGACTGGGTGTTAAATAAACATTCCTCAAACCTGAAAGCTTAGTTCAAGGCATTCGGGTGTCCAGGAAACCAAAGCCTCCTTTTTATGATGAACAGAGACCCCGCAGCTTCCTGCTGCCCAGCCAGTCCCAAGAGCTGCCTCCTCTGAATCACACAGTCCACAGATTCTTTTCTTTCTCTCTCTCTCTCCCTTTTAAACTCACAGAATTACAAAAGCCTTAATTTTTAAAGAGTTTACCTTAATAGCACACATTCATTTTCAGGGGGGACCATTAAAAAATCATGAGAACATTCTCCTGTTGCAAGGAGGTGATTCATGATTTCCACCAGCAGACACCTCACTTTTGGGCCTCTGCTGGTTTACCACCTCCCAAACTCCCAGACAATATTAATTCCATTTATTCTGCACCTGAGTGGTTGCATATAAATATTAAACACATACAGCACCTTTCAGGCTTCCAGAATGTTGAACAAGACTGTTCTTTAGAGAAAGTAAGAGCGAAAAGATTAATCATCACCAGGATTAATTGTTAGGAAGGACTGGGATGGCAGAGAAGGCATTTGTACGTGAGGGATTTCGTACCTCGGATAAATTCACCTCTTGTTGGAATCCTGGAGGATGAGGGCTGAACGCTGCCCTGGTTTCCACGTGTAAAACACAGAGCTCAACTGTTTCATCTGTCTAGCTGGGGTTAATTTAAAGGCAGAGGGCCTCTTCATTAACTCTGGTGTATTACTGTAGAGTTAACTACAGTGAGGACGGCAGAGTGAACATGGGGCTGCAGGCTGCGAAGTCAATGCATTTTTTTTTTTAACAGAAAGAGGCTTGCTGAGTTCACTGCCACGGCTTGCTTGGGCTTTGCTGAGATGTGGTGACACCCCTACCTCAGCTCCTCAACTCTTCAAACAATTCAGGAAAGAATCTTAAACTTGCCATGCTGCTTCTGACGCTGCACCCTGGACCTCAGCTGACCCGGACGCCTACTGCACACTTTACAACACATCCAGAGTCAAGTATGGAAGATGCCTTTTAAAGAAGGGGGCGACAGAGGATGAGATGGTTGGAGGACATCATTGACTCAATGGACATGAGTTTGAGCAAACTCTGGGAGACAGTGAGGACAGGGAAGCCTGGTGTGCTGCAGTCCATCTGAGTCAGAAAGAGTCGGACACGACTAAGCGACTAAAGAGCAGCAGCGCAGGGAGGCTGAGACTTACAGGTTCACAAGGGATTGTAAGCACAGCCTCTGTCCTTGCTTGAACAGACTGTAACATTCAGGAAGCCCAGCAGCCGTCCCATGCTGGGAGGTGCAAGGCTGGATTCTAACCTGGTCTTGTGTGCAGCCAACCGATCCCAAACCCTAGTTATCTTAACTGATCCTGCCCTGAGATGCTGTTACTTCTGCCTTGGACTCTTCCATGTGGTACTCTTGGAAGTTCCATGAGCCAGAAGGACCCTGAGCTGGGACTTCAGCAAGCTTGTCTTGGTGGATTACCTGATTTTATTTCTGCTTGCTTTAAAAAAAAAAAAAAATGGCGGGGCGGGCCATGGGGGGACTTCCATGGTGGTCCAGTGATTAAGAATCCACCTGCCAACAGGGAAAATGGGTTTGATCCCTGGTCAGGGAAGATCCCACATGCCGCGGGGCAACTAAACCCGAGTGCCACAACTACAGAGTAGCCCCTGCCAGCCACGATCTGAGAAAAGCCCACGTGCAGGAACTAAGATCCAGTGCCAAAAATAAATTAAAAATTTTTTAAAAATCTTATTAAAGATTAAATTCAATGACCCAGTGTTTTTGAATAGCTGGTTTCTTTAGATTTCTTCAGAAAGCTGTGGTCATCTCATCCTTCCTTCTTTGACCCAGAAAATTCCTACTCAATTTGCAACCCTCAAACCAGGCAGCACTTCTCTAAGAAGCAGATGCCCCCCCCAGACTCATGTCCACCTGGAGCCCCCTCAGTGTCATTCTAGGAGGCATTATCACATTGCATCGTAACTTCTTCCTACTCATCTGTCTGCCCTTCTCATCTGTGAGCTCTGAGGGCAGTGACTTTGTTTCGCGTCCAAAATGTATCCAGGCATTGGGTACTGGGCCTGGCCTGTGGCAGGCCCTCCATAAAGATGTGTTAGAGAAAGCAGCAGCCCCAGGAGAGGCAGGAAGGGAGAGGGTAGGAGGAGAGGGAAGGGAAGGGGAAGCAGTGGGGAGATGCAGAATTTGCCGCAGCTATTCCACTCTTGAGGCTCAGCAGTAAAGAACTTACCTGCCAAGGCAGGGGATGCGGGTTCGCTCCCTGGGTCAGGAGGATCCCCTGGATACGGAAACGGCACCCCACTCCAGTATTTCTGCCTGGAGAATCCCACGGACAGAGGAGCCTGGTGGGCTACAGTCCTTGGGATCCCAAAGAGTCAAACATGACTGGGCAACTAAACAACGAAAGTCCACTCCTGAAGTTAGAGGCGGGTGCTCCAATAACCCACTCAAGTGGCTCAGTATTTCACGTGCTGAGGAAAGCAATGAGAAAGAACTCTCAGCACAGCTGTCCAGTAACAAGAACCTGGGGGTGGGGGGCAAGGCCACCGGCTGCAGAGCGGCCCCGGGGGAGGCCGTCCGAGCCTCGTGGTCTGACAGACGCTGCTGAGCCTCCCTGAGACTCAGTTTCTTCTTACGTAAAACAGAGGAAGTCCGAGAACATGCCAGAAACCGTGGTGGCGTGGACTCCGGGAGGTGCTGACCGAGAAGTGCTGAGCCAATAGCCCAAGAGGAGAGAGCCCGCAATAAACCGCAGGTGCCTGGGCCGGGTGGGAGGGAGACGACCCCCAAGTCCCGACACCTCCCCGCCCTCACCGCTGGAGCCAGGCCACTCACAGGCCTGAGCAGAACAGCTGTCCATGGCCGGCAGGTGCTGGGCTCGATTCAGTCCAGTGCCTGCTGCTCTAAAGAGCCAAGCCGGGGGCTGGGGACAGAGCTTCAGATCTCAGAGACCACAGGAGGGCCAGACATCAGCCACACAACCACGTGAATGTACCCACACTGCCCAAGTGCACGTTTGTTGACTGTTAAGGTGGTAAATTTTGTTATGTGTATTTCACTATAATAAAAAATAAAATTTATTTA
>NW_011494865.1:2503621-2533084 GCF_000754665.1 Bison bison bison | reverse complement strand
TAAGAAAAAAGAAATAGCAATGACAGCTGGGGGCTTCTCAAGTGGCTCAGTGGTAAAGAATCTGCCTGCCAAAGAGGAAACTCAGGTTCGATCCCTGCGTTGGAATGATCCCCTGGAGAAGGAAATGGCAACCCATTCCAGTATTCTGGCCCGGGAAATCCCATGCGCAGAGGAGCCTGGAAGGGCTATAGTCGGTGGGGTCGCAGAGAGTCAGACATTACTGAGCAACTAAACAAGGACAGTTAATGTTTCCTGAGCATCGTTTTAATGGTTTCATTCTACAGTCATAACAATTCACGAGGATGAAACTATTAGATCAATTTTACATGTAAGAAAGCTGAGGTCCAGAGAGTCAGTTCAATCACTCAGTCGTGTCTGACTCTTTGAGACCCCGCGGACTGCAGGCTTCCTTGTCCACCACCAACTCCCGGAGCCTGCTCAAACTCATGTCCATCAGGTTGGTGATGCCATGCCCAATATCATGCAGCTGCTGAGGGGTAGAGCTGGGCTCACCCCCAGATGGTCTTGACTCCAGAAACCCTGCTTTGAACCATAAGCACAGTAAGGAGAGCATTCCAATATTACTTACATCCAGAGACTCCCTGATGGTTAAGACTCTGCGCTTCCACTGCATCGGGCGTGGGTTCAATGCCTGGTCAGGGAACTGAGATCCCACAAGCCATGTGGCACAGCCAAAAAATATATTAAATAAAAAAGTGAATTTTACAAAAAAGAATTACTCATGTCCAGAGGAGGCACCAGATGGAGTCCCAGATGTGCCACCTAAAGACCTAAACTGACTCTCCAGCTCTGTCGTGGGCTGGGTGCAAACTCTGCATGGAGCCTGTTCTCTCACTTGGAAGTGAGGAGAAGGGCATCTACGCCGGTGACCTCAGCAGGCTGGCGAAGGATGGGTCAGAGGACCACACCTGCAGAGCACAAAGCGTCCACCCCACGCCTCCTCCCGCAACACCGGACACTCTGGGAGAAGCCACCCCAAAGAAACAGCCAGGTGTAAACACACAGGTTGGTGGTTTACCTTCTTTATCAAGCAGGCTTTTCCCTGTGTAAACTACAGAAAGAAAAGTCTGAAAGAGCAAATAAGCATCACCCTTCACTCCACTGGGTCTGCAGCTCTGAGAAAATGTCCAGAGCACCAGCCTGGCTGGAGCAAAACCAGAGCAGGCAAGAGAGAGAGGAGATTCAGGGAATGGAAAACAGCAGACAAGTGGGTCCCGACACCTCAGAAATCAGCAGACGTGCATGCGAGAAGGACCAGCTAAAGCAAAAATCAGACCTACAGGAACAAGGACAGCTCCATTTTTTAAGAGGCAGTTTAACACCAACGAATGCCCGCAAGATGGGTTGGCCAACTACACCCCCTGAGTGAAATCCAGCCTGAGGTCTACGTTATAGTAAAAACTGTACATAATTAGGAGAGGAGGAGTGGGGGGAGAGAGGGGAGGGAATGCAAACAAGGGGAGAAAGAGGAAAGGAAGAAGCAGACAGACCAGCTGCAATGCCTGAAATACTTACGACTGGGCCTTTACAAAAAGACGTTTGCCAACCTCTGGTCTCTAAGATATAACGGAAAGTAAGTATCTGCTTCTTGTCATCTGAAGGCATAACGAGGTTTGTGCACATTCTAGAAGAAAACCAAACACCAAGGCGGAGGGCTGCCCAGGTGCAAGTGAGGAAGACAGCAAGCCATCACTGCAGGAACACATGACACGAGGGGTGGCGGTACATGCCAAAGTGGGCACAGAAGCAGGCATCACGGTGGGCACCCAGAAGCTGATGGGAAGCGGGATGAGGTTACAAGAGGTTGAAGTGTAAGGAGAGAGCTGGAAGCCACATCTGTGTGAATAAACCCAAGCCTGCTGGACAGCCTCTCAGGTGAGCTGATCAGGTAGGTCCCCACCCCAGCCATCATCAATCAGTGGAAATTTACCAGCACTGTTTCACCCTCCTGACTTGCTGTGTGATCTTGGGAAAGTGACTTAAGCTCTCTGTTTATGTTTCCTCACATGCAGACTGAAGATCATAATAGCATCCAACACATCGTACGGATGTGAGGATTAAATGAGTACATGGGCAGTTCTTCAGATGAGTAAGCACTACTTACATGTTAGCCTTTTTCTCTTTGAAATCACCCTCAACTTTTCATTTCACGGACTGGTCCAGTTCAAAGGCAGGGAGATGGGAGAATTCAGTCCATCTGCTTTACGTGCGAGTTGATCTGAGGCTGTACGGCCACTGATGGTACCCTATTCACCCTAATCACTCTCTGGTGGGGGGGAGGTTCTATACAGCCCCCAAGAAGGGATGGGACCACGTGGGGAAGAGCAGAATGGGGCATTATTAACAGAGACCCTGAGGCGACAGGCAGGAGCAGGTCCTGAGGGGCTCCTGGACGCCACGTGCCATATGGCTCCTCCATTCTTCTTGTCCCTACAAGGTTGCCAAGGTTAATCCCAAGAAGTAGGTTGACCCCTATCAGCCACGAACACCCAACCTGGCCATCCTTGGGACATGAACATGATGCAGACCTGATTTCTCAGGCTCATCACCCAGAGACCCACCCCTCACCACAGCACCTGACTCCCTGCCCCCACCCTCCCATCTCAGCTTTCTCTGTATTAGCAACAAGCGTGCCATTCTCAGGAACTATCAGAGATTACTACAGCCTGCCTTGCAGAAAATGCTGAGTGGAAAGAAGGAGGAAAGGAAAAAAAAAAAACTCTCCTTGATGCGATTCATATATGGGCAAGAGCTACAAACAATTCAGGGCGCTAAAATTATTGCACTCCTGGGCCAATGAGGAGAGGGTGAACATCATGGCAGACAGTAATAAAAACGTACTTAATGTGTACAGCACATATTTATTCATTTTTAGAAAATTTGCAATGCTGCCATCCCCCCTTTTCCCATAAAATCTGACCATCCTACTCAGCTGCTATTCTTATCTCTTGCTCATTTGCGTAATTTTAACACTGCAGAATATAGCCAGCCTAAGAATATTTTTTTTTATAATTACACCCATCACAGGAACTGTCAGTATCTAATGAAGGATAATTTCAGCTATTATAAGAAGCTTAAAAGATCATTTTCATGAATAATTCGTAATATGAATCATTAAATTCAAACAATGTCAGAAATTTCAAAAAAAAAAAAGAGAGAGAGAGAAAAAGAAAAATATTTTAGGTGTCTGAAAGTAACCATCCCTCTAAAGGAAGAATCCAGTTTCTGATGTGCATAGACCAATAAGACACGTGGAGCAGACCCTCGTGAGAGGGGAGGAAACACGCATATTGACTCGCGTCATTTTCCACTTTACATTTTTCACCAGGTTCCCCAGCCTGAGGATAAAATCCAAACCTCTCTGCAGGTCACGGGGAGTGACCTTTGCTCTGACCCCTCCGGCTCCTAGCTGATCACCTTCTCCCCCTAGAAAAGATAAGCTGCCTGAAAATGAAACAAAGCTGCCAGAACCTGAAGCAGGATGAAGGGGGAGAGAGAAAGATCTCCCTGGTGAACCGCTCATGCACACCTGGATCCAGCCAGACCTGCACCCGAAGAAGTTCTATGAGAGAAAGCCCTTTCTGATTGGTTTCTTGGTTTGCAGAAGCGGGGAAAAGTTCAATTACTAAAATAAGGCTGCGGGTCTCAACAGCCTCAGAGGGAATAACGGAACCACAGTATTTATGACTGATCTGGTCCACAGGCAACAGAGCACTGAGCAGAGAACAGGTGGGAGTCGAAGCTGAGCAGGGGTGATGATGTGTGTGGACACTGGGCCAGGGGGTGGTCAGGACCAAGGTGTGACCACTGGGCTAGACCCAGAAGAGGACAAATCCCCCATGAGGTGGCTCGGCTCACAGGTACATCCGCGCTGCGTGACGGCAAAGTCCGGGTATTTGGTCTCTCTGGGGAAACACATGAAGACCAAGGACAACTCCCATTTCCAAAGGAAACTGGTCTGTATCCCACCTCACAACTATAAAGACATTATGCATTAAACTATGTAGGAATTTTCACTAAGAAGAACAAAGTTTTTCCTTAAATAAGGGAAGGAAGAGGAATGGCCTTGACCAACAGATAAAATATCAAACTTAACTAGATCACAAGATTCAGAATGGTACCCCTTTCTAGAAAAGGGTAGTCTCTCAAACTACAGGTTGTGTCCCTTTACTGGGGTGGGGAAAACAATTCAGTGAGTTACAACTGATGTTTGTTAAGATGGAACAGAACAGGATACAAAACATGAGACTATTTTGCATGTAGGAAGGCTTAAGTACTATTCTAGGAAGGTTGGGTATCAACTATATACTTACTTGAAAATGTCTGCTTCAGCAGCAGATTTATTACTGTGAACCAGAGTCAAAAGGGAGTGAAAACCACTTTTATAACAAATGTCAGATTCCCAAAAGAGGTGTCAGAACAGAGAGAACATCTGATGACATGACACGTGGGAACCAAAAGGCAACTGATGGGCAAAGAATCCAGGCTTTCCTTCAGCAACGGTACTTCTGTAAATCTTTCCCACGTAAATGAAGCCCCTGGGATATAAAAATACACTTCTATGGGTTTATGAAATACTGTTTATTATGGCAAAATCCTGGAATCAACCTATATGCCATCTATGGTGGAATGATTTTAACCATCACAGCACAGTCACATGATGAACTCTGACACGCAGGTGTACATGAAGTTAAAATGAAGGACTTAGGGACTTCCCTGGCGGTCCAGTGGTTAAGACACCACGCTTCCACTGCAGGGGACAAGGGTTTGATTCCTGGTTTGGCAGCTAAGATCCTGTTTGCCTTGAGGGGTGGCAAAAAAATAGAAAAAAATAAATAAATAAAATGAATGACTTAGATCTGTATCTACTGATCTGGAGTGAAGAGTTATAACTGTTCAGTTATAATACCATTACCTGAGAAAGTCAAAGCAGATTAGACCGGGGAACAGCAGACTTTCTTTAAAGGGCTAGGTGGTTTTCAGTTTTTCAGGCCCTGTGTCTCTGCTGGAACCACTCAACCCCTCCGTTGTATAGAGAAAGCACACAGGCAATTCCTAACAAACGGGTGGGGCTGCGTTCCAATAAAACTTTACAAAAATAGTGGCATGCCCAGGGGTCAGAGTCTGCCAACCCCTGATAAGAGACTGGAATCCCATTTTTGAAGGGAAAAAAATGGAATAAGTAGAACATGTGTGTAGAGTATAGATTTGCCAAAGTGTATGTACATCAATTTACCCTGGTTATCTTAAGTGGGGAGCATTAAGGGAGATTACTCCTTTATATGTCTCTTTTATACTCCTTTATATTGTTGGACCTGTTATGAAAAATTAAAAATAACTCATTTTTTAAATTCCAGTAAAATACTCAACTATAAAAAACAATGTATGGCAAACAAGCTATGCAGTGACTGCTTTCACTGAAATCAATTCTAAAATATTAAACCAATATTTTTATCATTGCAAGTAACAGAACAGACCTTCTATATTTCACATTTAATTGAATGTCAACTGTCATACTCTCCAGATAGAAATTTCCAAGGAAGGTAGAAAGTACAATAACACGTCATGGGAAACCAAGAAAATACTGTTAAGTTTATTTTCCTCTCCCAGTGGAGACCAAATGATATAGAACGAGCAGTTGAAAACTTGATCTCGTAACCCTGGGATCCACTGTTCACTGGACCAGGGAGTTACTATCCACACCTTATAGGTGGCGAGGGTGAGCTTACACCATCTGAAAACGGCACAAGCAGGAAGAGCAGTAAGCCAGGATTCGGACCTGGGTCTCTATTCTAGTTTAACCAAATTCTCTTGGCACTGACCTAGCTGATGGGTAGGACACATGCCCATGATAAATCTTACCCTTCAGACCAGAGGAGCACTCTAGATTCACAGGGGAAGTAAACTTGGGATGCACAGCAGTTGACTGTCTTACTTCTTAAAAATGAAGACGATGATTCCTGTGTCACCAAACGGTGAGAGTTTCCAAGTGCTGAGCGGAGATCATCTTTCACATTTCACTTCTCCTCATTTCTCCACTTTTGAAACTCCACCCCATTAGTGCCACTGCCCCAAAAAGCTAGCACTTTGCTTCCACTTGCTCATCAAAAGCAGAGTAGCAATTAATGCAAACACATATATCCTCTAACGCTAGTATCCCCTAATAGTCAATCTTTCTTCTGTAGTAAGAAAAACATCGCATTTGCAGGAGGATTCTTTACCAACTGAGCTATCAGGGAAGCCCCTAAAAAGAGAAACATCAACTTTCTGCTGGGCACTTGGACATGTGGGCCGAATAGTCAGTGTTCCCCAGCGTCCCTTATAGCCGGGTACGGCCACTGTGAAGTGTCACAGCAAACTGCAGAAGAAAGACGAGCGAACTTGAAGACCTGGCAACAGAAACTGTCCAAAACATAAACACACAGAAGGCTTCCCCGGTGGCCCCGTGTTAAGAGACCACCTTGCAATGCAGGGGACACCACTCTGAGCCCCAGTCTATGGAGATGCCACATGCCTCAGAGCAACTAAACTCGCATGCCTCAGCTACGAGCCTGCACTCTAGAAGCCGTGCACTGCGCCGCTGAAGCCTGCCTGCCTAGAGGCCGTGCCCCGCAGCAAGACAAGCCACGCTGAGAAGCCTGAGCGCTGCATCTGGGGAGGAGCTCCTGCTCCCCGCAACTGGAGAAAGCCCACACGCAACAACAAGACCGGGCACAGCCAAAAGTAACTCAACAAATGAATAAGATTATTTTTTAAATAAAATAAACATGTAGAAAGGAAAAGAAAAGAACACACAAAAAAGCCAGGCTATATGCCCAAGGTCACAATGCTGGCAAAAGGCAGAGCTAGGGCCTTCCGGGCAAACCCATGGGATGGTCTACACCTTCACACTCCAACACAGGATGGGCAGCCTTCATGAACACTGTCCCGTCTTCCTCTGGAAAAGAGGCAAAGACAGCAGTAGCCAGTTTGCCGGCCCATCAAACCACACGTCCCGTCATTTTGGCACACGTGTGGCTTGTTATGACAGGACCTTGGCATGATTTACGGTCCTATGAGACCACTGCCTGATTTTCCTGTTAAAATACCTACCAATTATTTGTTATTGGCGTGTATTTTAAAATACGATCCAGTTCTCTGTAATGAATACGGTTTCATTTTTTAACGAATTGTTCTTCCACATAAAGTTGTTGAAAGAATTTTCAGGCCAGCAGGTGAGTTCAGCAGGCTGCTCCTGGCCGATGGGTACATGCGTGCTTGCATCTATTCCAAGTCCTTCATTTTACTCAGAAGGAAGCCAAGACCTCGAAAATGTGTATGCACCATGCCTGGCTGCCATGCTGTGAATAGCATTATAATGAGACAAATCAGATGCAAATAAGGGCAAAAGTAATTAAAGGTGGAGTTGAGCTTAGCATAATTGGCTCCACCTGGGGAAAGGAGGGTGCTTTTGGAGGGACTGGGCCTCAGAAACAGTGAGATTCTAAGCCTAAAATGAAAAGGTAATGGGGGAGGAGCCTGGCAAGGTGAGCCATCTGAGGTACAGCATGGACCAGAATTGGTGCTTTTGAATGTGGTGCTGGAGAAGACTATTGAGAGTCCCTTGGACAGCAAGGAAATCAAACCAGTCAATCCTAAAGGAAATCAACACAAATGTTCATTGGAAGGACTGATGCTGAAAGCTAGAAGCTCTAACACGCTGGCCACCTGATGCGAAGAGCCAACTCATTGGGAAAGACCCTGATGCTGGGAAAGATTGAAGGCAAAAGGAGAAGCGGAGACAGAGGTGGTTAGATGGCATCACTGACTCAATGGACAAGGGTCTGAGCAAACTCCGGATGATGGTGAAGGACAGGGAAGCCAGGCATGCTGCAGTCCACGGGGTCGCAAAGAGTCAGACGCGACTGAGTGACTGAACAACAACAACGAACCAGAACGCCGCCAGGAACTCCGTTCAAGGGCACCACATCCCCTGGCCCCCATCCACATCCTCGCCTGCTCTGCCCAGGCTTGGCTGGCTGGGAGCAGACCAGGACGGGAAGGACCAGGTACACACTCTCCTGGAGCCCAGGTTACTGCACCCACCCAGGCACCCCTCTGCTAGTTCCAGGGCGGTAGCTACTGTGGGTCGTTCCTTTCTGTGTCAGAGCATCAGTGGCCCACCCCGCTCACCAGCTGAGTGCGGCAGGCAGAGCACTTGACCGTGATGTTGACAATAACAACGATCTCACATGGGATATGGGGAGGACTTCAAAGCAGACAGTTTGGCCCTCCTATACTATCTAACTTTTCTTGGCCTTAGTTTCCCCACCTGTAAAGTGGGGAGGTGATAAGAGTACTCACCTCATAGGAAGGTTGCCTATTGAGTAGTTAACAGAGGGTATGGCATATGGTGCTTAACCGACATTTGCTATTATTATTATTATTATTATAAACTCAGTCAATCACTTATCAAACATCTACCACCAAGGATCAGCGATCTATTTTAGAAGCTGAGTGCACAATGATATCAAAATCAAGTCAGTCCCACTTACGGTTGCCAGGGGGGAGGTTCGAAGAAAGGGATATTTAGGGAGTTTGGGATGGACATGTACACACTGCTATATTTAAAATGGATAACCAACAAGAACCAGCTGTACAGCACAGGGATCTCTGCTCAATGTTATGTGCCAGCTTGGATGGGAGGGGAGAATGGATACATGTATATGTATGGCCGAGACCCTTCGCTGTCCACCTGAAACTATCAACATTGTTACTCACCCATACCCCAGTGCAAAATAAAAAGTTAAAAAAAAAAAACCCAAGTCAGTCCCCATTCTCATGGAGCTTACATCCTGCTAAATGTTTACTGAATATGTCACTAAAGAAAGGAAGAAATCAGAATTTTAAAGCACAAAATACGCAGCCATACAATAGATCTGGGAGTGACCAACTAGGGGAAATGACGGTGAGCTTCATTTGGGCTTCTGGAGCAACGACCTCAGCCTGTAAAGAGGAGAGGTACCAGGCAGAAGAAAGATTCTAAAATGAATGAAGAGAAGGTATGGAGAGGGGTGAGGAGAGAGTGTATTTCTCCTGCAACGCAAGAATGAAATTGAGGCCATAAACCAGTGAAATAACCACAGACCAAGAAATGGGCTTTATCTCTTTATAGGAAGGATGTCTATTTTTTCTGTTCGGTCCAAGTGCAAAGGAAACATTTAGGCAAGTCACTCTCTGCCCAGGTTAGAAGCATCATTACCCACTCAAGCAAAGCAAAATGACCAGTTGCCTGATGAAAACTGTAATTAGAAACTTAAAGCAGAGTAGCTGTCAGAATGAAAGTGGCGTTTAACAAAACGAGCCACCTGCCGGCTTCCAGGAAGGGGAGGCGCCGACACCAGAGGAGGCACAGACAACTGCTCCGGGAGAAGCACAAAGCCTGCAGGGCCAGAAAAAAGTCACGATGACAAAGATAAATGCACGTCTGGGCTAAACCTCTAAGGAGGCACTCCAAGTGCTCCTGTTCTGTCTCTGGGCTTTTGTTTCCTGCCAGACAATAAAAAGGAAATGAACAAAAATCATGGATCGATCCATGGCATTTTCAGGCAATTGCTTCTGCAGTGATTTAGGAGAGGAAAGCATCTTGCAGGGAATGAAGTTCGGTGGAGCAAATAAAACATGAACTTTTATGGAAGGTCTCCAGAGAGACAGGCGCCACTTCCAGAACCAGGGAATGGATGATCTTGCAGCTCTGACCCTGTATTCTTGATGAAGCTTTTCCCCGTAGCTATGGCACTCAGGGGTGGCTTGGGGGGACTTTAGAAACACCCTCCCTCCATCCACCCTGGTGTTACTGTCATCAGCCTCCCCTTTCTCAAAGCCACCAGGGGTAGGGGTTGCTGGCTGCCAACCCCATCTCCATGGTCCCTGTTTCCTTATGTGCCAATTAGGCAACCATGTTTCCCCATAATTAGGGGAGGCCTAAGAGCTTTAGGGCTTCCCTGGTGGCTCATATGGTAAAAAAAAAAAAAAAAATCTGCCTGCAATGCAGGAGACCAGAGTTCAATGCCTAGGTTGGAAAGATGCCCTGGAGAAAGGAAGTTACCCACTCCAGTATTCTTGCCTGGAGAATCCCATGGACAGAGGGGCCTGGCGGGCTACAGTCCATAGGGTGGCAAAGAATAGGACACGACTGAGCGACTAACACCTTCAAGAGCTCTAAAGAAGTCATTTGGAGTGGGAAAGCTCCTTAGAGAAAGCTTATGATCCTAAAGTTTTAAATCCTTACAGACTTCAGCTGTAAAATGCACTCTCTGCCCTTCCCCACTTCTGCTTTTACTGGCCTGAAATATAGATGTGATGGCTGGAGCACTAGCCACAATATATATACCATGAGGCAATCATGAAGCTAAAAAACCATGTACTAAGGATGGTAGAGCAAAATGAAGAGAGTAGCCCGAGGTCACAACCACCATGAAATGATCACACTAGCCCTGGACTATTTACTTCTAGGCTTATGTGAGGTAAGGAAAAAAACCTGTGGAAGTCAGTGTTGTCTAGGTTTTCTTCTTCATGATGCTAAATCTAGTTCTGTTACACTATCCCACGTAAACATACAAACTCAACAAAAATGGACAGCATGCTGTGCAGATACGGTCTCAGGAAAATGCCTTCAAACCCCGTTTCCAACAAAACCACCAAACCCCTCCTACCTAAAAATGCTGGTGTTACCAATTGCCCATGTCACGCCAGATGCAACAACCCCTATCTCTTTCCTCCTCAACATCCTCTCTTGGCAAAACCCATCTCTTACTTTTGGAGGCCTGCCCCTCTCCCCTCTCAATCCAGAATGTTTGAATGGAGCTGCTCCCACCAAAGTTCTAAGTCCCCTGACACACATATACCCCCCAAGTACCCCACATTAGTCTGAGGCCTGCCCCCCAAGCTGGGCCAAGAAGAATCAACCTGGAAACATCTGTGCATGCAATCAGTAAGGACATCCTGAACTACACTTGCCAACTTTTAAGTATCTGAAATCAATATGGAAATTCATCTTTTACATCTAGGTGGTGGTGAGTACATTGGGTGATGGGTACATTACTCTCCGAACTTCTTCAGCAAATTCTAATTTCAAACTATCAAAGCTAAAATCCGTGGCCACCATCCCTGGAGGATCTTCCTGGTGTTGGCAGTACTGAGTGCTCAGCAAGGACCAGGGACTGGGGCTACCGGTTCAGATTTTTATTTAAAGGTCAGGAAATTGGCTGATCACACAAATATCGTTTTACCAGGATAATGGACTGCAAAAGCTTTCAAAGGGGTTTACTCTACAATTATCACCATAATTATTCACCCACTTCCAGAAATTAATGAACAGGTGTTCTGCTAATGGACCCTGACCTGCCACAGCCTGGACACCCTTCAAAATGCTTCCATAACCCAAAATAATGTCAACATTTGCCTGGTACTTTACATACATCATCTCTTTTAAACTTCAAATAATGCTAGGAAATCAAAACCATTATCACTGTTCAAATAAAAACACTGAGGCTCCGAGATTAAAACTTGGTCCAAGACTTCAGAGCTGCTAGACAATGGGGCTGAGTTTCAAGCCAGATCCCCTCAAATGGAAAATGTGTGCCTGCCTTTGGCCTCCAAGCTCTGCTATCGCCTTTTCTGAGTTCCTTCTCAAGGCAAAGGCTTCTCTTTCCCATGGAAGGAAGAGCCTTCCCTGTGTCCACAGCATATCTGGTCCGCACCAAGCACTGCTGCCAAGAAGCCCGTCTGTTTGTCCCCAGCTGATGTCCAGTTCCAAGCCCCTCATGCTCTGACTCGGTTCCCCATGTTGGCTGACGGCGCATGATCGGGTTTCAGGGGCCCATGAGGACAGAGGAATAGAGCAGGTTTTTTCAGGATAAAGGAAGGCAGAGATTCGAACCAGCTGGGCCAGCCATCCCAGGCACAAGCTGCGTCCTGCAGAACAGGCATCTCTCAGTCACCTGCCAGACACTGAGGTTTATCACCTAAGGCATCTCTGGGAGAATCAACTCAGGGGCGCAGGGGAAACACGGCCTCAGCTTACACCTGGGGAGGAATTCTGGCACAGCCGCTCTGGAGCAGGATGACTGTGACGATTAATTTCTTATGTCCGTGTGAGTCAAGATTTCTACCACGGGCCGAGAATCAACGAACACTGACACATCTGAAGCACTTTATCAACTTGATGATGAAGTGGCAGGCATCACTTCATCAGCTTGAAAGCAATATCCTCTAACGTGGTGGCTGCAAGTGGTCAAGCACTGGGATTTTTTTAAACTCCCCAGGTGACTCAAATGGAGCCAAGATTGAGATGCTCTGCTCCACAAGGGGAAAGATGGGAGAGTGGTTTATAAGGAAACTAGTGGGAAGAAGCTCTTTTTGATTGGGTTGCTGGGAAGATGAAAACAAGAGCTGCTGGCAGCTTACTGTCACCAGAAGAACACCTGCCTGAAAAAGGAAGCAACAACGAGGAGGCATTGCAAAGCTGGGGCACACCGGTTCACGGGAACTCACGGGTGCATCTCTTCCTAACTTTGCGTTCAGTGACGTCATGTGAACAGCTGGAAACTGACCACAGTGCAGCACCAACACCGTGGAAATTAGTACTTTCCTCTGAGGGCTAGTGGTTCAACATTTAGCAGCACCACACTGCTAATATTTGGAGGGAGGGGGACAGAGTTGAGAAGTCAAAACACGGAAAACAAAAAACATTTCCTAATGATATTGTTTGAGCTGCTGGATCAAGCCATTCCTAAAGACAGACACTCCTAGATTTCTGCTGTTTAATTGAAAACCGATTAAATTGGGTTTTTATGATTCTTGTAATCAAAATAGCTCTGAATGACGAAACCCTTGAAAAGTCAAAGTCGTGTGCTAATAAGTATAGTTATAAGGAGCCAAAACTACACGTGATCAGAAGAATCTGGTTGGAGGCACAACTGAAAAATGCAGTTACATGCGGTACAGCACGCTACCAGTGCCCTTAGAATGAAGACCCACGACCCCGCCCACCGCTGAGCTCTCCCTAATTGCTGTGGGTTTTCAATCAGGTTCTACAACTCCTCCTGGATTTCTATTCATTTCTAATCATTCGTATTATGAACATTTATGGAAGACGGCCAAGAAATACGTGAAAACATCCTCAACATTGCTCATTATTAGAGAAATGCAAATCAAAACTACAATGAGATACCACCTCACACCGGTCAGAAAGCCCATCATCAAAAAATCTATAAACAATGAATGCTGGAGAGGATGTGGAGAAAAGGGAACCCTCCTGCCCTGTTGGTGGGAATGCAAATTGAGACAGCCACTATGGAGAAGGGTATGGAGATTCCTCAAAATACTAGAAATAAAACTACTATATGACCCAGCAATCCCACTCGTGGGCGTATACCCTGAGAAGACCATGACTGAGAAAGACACACGCACCCCAGGGTCCACAGCAGCGCTGTTTACAACAGTTAGGACATGGAAGCAGCCTACGTGGCCACTGACAGAGGAATGGATAGAGAAGATGTGGCGCATATATACAATGCAATATGACTCAGCCATAAAAAATAAAAAAGAATGAATCTGAGTCAGTTTTAGTGAGGTGGATGAACCTTGAGCCTGTTATACAGAGTGAATTAAGTCAGAAAGAGAAAAGCAAACGTTGTATATTAATGCATATATCTGGAGAAGGAAATGGCAACCCACTCCAGTATTCTTGCCTAGAGAATCCCACCGGTGGAGGAGCCTGGCAGGCTACAGTCCATGCAGTCACAAAAGCGTCAGACATGACTGAGCGACCAAACGACAACAACGCCTATCTACTGAATCTAGAGAAATGACACCGATGAACTTAGTTGTAGGGAAGCAATGGAGACACAGATACAGACAATGGACTTGAGGACACAGCAGGGGAAGGAGAGTGGGATGAAGCGAGAAGGCAGCATCAACATACCTACGTTACCATGAGCAAGACAGACAGCTGGTGAGAAGCTGCTATATAACACAGGCAGCCCAGCCTGGTGCTCCGTGATGACCAGAGGGATGGGAGGAGGGGAGGGAGGCTAAGGAGGGAGGCGATATATGTAGAATTATGGCTGAATTGCATCGTTGTATGGCAGAAACCAACACAACATTGTAAAGCTATATTCCTCCAATTAAAGAATAAATTATTTTTAAAAAAATATTTATGGAGTGCATCCCTTGGGTGAAGCCTGACCGGGGCCCTCTGAACACAGCAGAGGGAAGAATAGGCAAGATCTCTGCTCCTTGAAAGGTACACCACAGGGCTGAACACAGACAGTGAACAAGGAAGGGAACAGACAATCGACACATGCTGAGGCGCTCATAAAGGTGCTGTGACGGAGATCAAGGAAGTGACGGGACGAAGGAAGGAGAGGCGGGGTGGCCGGGGAGGTGACACTGAACAGGGCCTGCCTGACGAGGCAGGACAAGCACTCCAGAAGGAGAGCAACAGCCAAGGTCCTGAGGTGTGACTTGGTAAGGCCAGTGTGGCCAGGCCAGGAGAGGGCGGGAGGAGACGGGGATGGGAAGTAGGGAAGAGCCAATCACACCGAGCACTGCAGGCCCTCATCATAAAGTGCAGACTGGACTTCCCTGTGGTCCAGTTAAGGCTCTGGGCTTTACTGCAGGGGCCGTGGGTTCGAGCCCCAGTCGGGGAACTAAGACCCCACATCCTGCAGGACAACGAAGACCACGTGCCACAACGACTGAGCCTATGTGCTCTAGAGCTTTGGTCCACAGCTAGAGGAAGCCCCTGCAGGCTGCAACGAAGACCCAGCACCACCAAAAATAATTTTTTTTTTAAGTCTGGATTGAGTTTTAAACAGCAGAGTGACGAGATCTTAGAGTCTCCACGAAGTCCAGTGCTGATCACGCTGGAACCAGACACACACGACTCCCGAGCTTGCTTCCCTTGCAACCAAAGCAGCCTGCCTCAAACAAAGACCTCTCTGCCTGTGTGCACACTGGGGGCAAGAATATGTGGCCACCAAGGGAGACACCCCAGTGCCTGCAGTCCCTGAGGGAAGCTGCAGGTTGAAAGGTCCCACGGCGCCACACGCACCCTGAAACCCACAAGCTCCATGAATCCTCTCGCCCTTGACCCTGCGTCATCACAGGACCAGGCTTCTCCACGGTCCTGCCCCACTTTCCGGAGCCCGGGGGAAGTGAGACCCTGAGGAGGACATGGAGCACATGCCGGCGTGGAAGCCAGGGGTCACTGGGCGAGTCACATGCAGGCAGAGACACGACACGGGACACGGGCTGACAGCTTCCTTTTCTTTTTTTTTAAACTTCTTTTGTTTCTTAAACTTTTAAAACTGCTCCCAAGCCTCCCTCATCCATCAAGTTCCTCCCCCAGATCACCTGCTCTCACTGCCGATTACTCTGATTGCCACCAGCAACAGGCCATTGCTTCTCCCTCTGCCCCTGAGCCTGTGGCTGATGAATTAAATGGCGATGCCAACAAGAGCTTGCAGCCTTAAAATCCATCACCGCAGGATAGGACTATGGAGGCCAGGACAGATGATTCCAGTGGAGGGGACCTCATGAGAGGAGGGGGCCAGAAGGAAGGACCTCACAACATACAGACACTGCAGGCTAGGAAAGACAGGCTTCAGAGAAACGACAGCTCCCCCTGAAGACCGAATAGACCCTGCATCCAGGAAAGAGCAAATAGCTTGCCATGACTGCACTTCCCAAGTGGCTCAGTGGTAAAGAATTCGATTACCAATGCAGGAGACTCAGGAATCGAGGGTTCTCTCCCTGGGTCAGGAAGAGCCCCTGGAGGAGGAAACGGCAACCTGCTCCACTTTTCGTGCCTGGAGAAGTTCATGGACAGAGGGATCTGGCGAGCTACAGCCCATGGGTTCCCAAAGCATCAGACACAACTGAGCATGCATGCATCCAAGCTATGGAAACCCAACCCAAGCTTGAAGACAGTGGCAGGGAGGCTAGTGAATTATCGCTCTTGTTAACAGTATGTTTAGGGCTGGACCATCACATCAGGACGGCTGGATTCGGGGATTCGAAGGACACAATCAACCCCCAGTGCCTCTCTGCCTCTCAGCTCAGCTCCTCTCCCTGTGTGACGGCCTCACACTCAGGCTCCACTCGGAGACAAGGTAACTACAGTGGCTCCAGCCTTCCAGGCCTGACAGGAAAGGGAGAACTCCTCGTGACAGCGTAGTAGAGCCCTGACGCCCAGCTGGAGCCAGTCGGCTGAGGTCAAGGGCAGGAGGGAGGGTAGGGCCTCATCGACGTCACAGGGCTGACCCTGAGTGAGGACACTGGGCCCAGAGAAGCTGGAGCACAGGCGACCTGACCCCACAAGGCCAGAGACGGCCACCACGCCAGCGGGGGGCGGCGGCCCAAGCCGTGACACAGGACACGGGCGCGTCTGGAATCCCTCGTTCAGCTGCCCCTGTAGAACCTCTTCCTTGGTACTGAGAACCACCTCCAAACTCACGGGCAAATGCTCCTTGGGAGAGCCCAGGAGAAGCCCGACACCCACCAAGGGGCTGCTCTGCAGCTAAGACCTCCATGAGACCAGCCCCACCCCCACCATGGGGTGCTCAGAGAACCCAGACTCCCCAAATGCATACGCAACACTGCGGTTGTTGTTCAGTCACTAAGTCGTATCTGACTGCAACCCCATGGACTGCAGCACGCCAGGCTCCCCTGTCCTTCACTGTCTCCTGGAGTTTGCTCAAATTCACATCCATTGAGTCAGTGATGCTGTCTAACCATCTCATCCTCTGCTGCCTTCTCCTTTTGCCTGTCAAAAGCCTTATATTAATCACATCTGAAAAGTCTCTTTCTTCCCTGGTAGCTCAGTGGTAAAGCATCTGCCTGCCAATGCAAGGGATGTGGGTTTGATCCCTGGGTTGGGAAGACTCCCTGGAGGAGAAATGGCAACTCACTCCAGTATTCTTGCCTGGAGAATCCCATGGACAGAGGAGCCTGACAGGCTGCGGTCCACAGGGTCACAAGAGTCAGACATGACTGAGCGACTGAACAACAACTAAAGTCTCTCTCACCATGGAAGGTGGTGTGGGCACGGATTTCAGGGATCAGGACACAGACATCTTTGGAGGCCCAACATTCCACCCACCCCAGCATTTTCTAGATCCCAGCATGTTATCTGAATTACACCTCTTAACAGCTAATCCTCACAACAACCTATGAAGTATATATACTATTTTAATCAATCCTAATTTTACAAGTGATCAAAGAGGCCATGAGAAATAAAGTGAGACAGTAAAAATAGTAATAACAATAACTGTCATATTTACTGAGTGGCTGCTACATATCAGACATTATTCTAAGTGCTTTCCATACACTCATTTATCCCTTCTTCCCCCAAAACCCTATGAGGAAGGTATTGCTACAGTTCCCATTTTACAGAGGAAGAAACTGAGGCATAGAAACTTGCATGGCCTCTAAGTCAGGTGCCCTGGGGAGGTCCTCAGTGTCTTTGGCACAGGGGTCCCTCGTCCACTAATGTCAATTACGACGAGCAAGAAGAATGTGGAATGCACAGTGATTCCCAAACGCTTTGGCCATGACCACTATTTTGGTGGGGACATGTACAGGGACTAGGATGCGGTGACCCTTTGGAGATAAAGGTCACAGCGACAGGGGAAACAAGCCTTCCTTCTGTTGACAGAGCCTTTCCCCAGAAGGTCAGGTGTGATGGAGGAGACGCCTACTCAGGGAACGACACTGCTGACCCAGCCCCGCTGCTGGCATCTCCCTCAGGAGGTGCCCAGAAAGATCTGCGGTCATCACAGGTCTTACCAAAGAGAAGACATCCCCCATTAACACACTCTCAGCCTCACTCCCCACCTCCTACATGACTCTGAGAACCTCAGTCAAACAGAGATGCCGCGGTAAACAGAGAACGCCCCCCTGGATCGTCCTCCTCCTTGGTCCCCACTGGGTGGGCGTCATTCAGCAGACCCAACAACACCTCACAAGGGGGTCCCAAGGTCCACAGTTGGGAGAACAACGCACTGGGGAGTGTGGTTCTAGCTTCAGTCAAGCTGGAGTTTCCAACCAACCGTCAGTAATAAAGACATCACCTGGAACACTTTTGTCAGATGCCTACATCGATGTTTCATAAAGAACTTGAGGGGGAAGAAGAGTCATGATAACCTCAGAACTGAAATAAAGTTACCGACTGACCTCTTAAACATTGTCAACAATCTATTCTAAAGGTCCATTTTCAGTTGATTTTTTTTTCTTCATCTTGAAGGCACTTCCCAGAACAACAATGAATAGAACGATCCCAACATAGCCCTCAGCCATCTACTCAATCCTGAAGGCGTCTGGGGCTTCAATGATTTCTCACCCTTTTCCCTACTGATGAGCTCAGTTTCACAAACAATTTGTCGTCCAAATGATTTTAAAAAAAGAAAAAGCTTTATAGCCTCAACCTAAAAGGATTCTCTTGTGGAAAAAGCACTCTGAACTCTCACCTAGAATTTGAGAAGCTGGTCCACACCACTATGTCCACCTAACATCAGGAGCCATGCAAATCCCGGATCAGAAAAGACTCTCCCTGGCCAACCTCTCCCTACCCCTTGTCCCCAGCTCCCCAGAAACACCAAGTCCCCCACCGCAGCCTGTCTAGGACATCCCCAAGATACCACAGCTTGACAAGGGCACCCCGAGGCACCCCAATCTGGCCAGGGCACATATGCCATAGTTTTCAACAAACTGAGTCAACAGCTGGCTGGGGTTGAGGAGTGAGCCCCAATTTCTCTGAGTAGTAGATGACATCACTTGAAAATTAGGTAAAGGCTCTGGAAAGGCCAGAGCACAATTTCTGAAAGCACATCTTCTAATCAGGCTGCTTGCTGGTGTCTGGCATGTTAGCTGGTGCTCACGAATTTTACTTAAGTGGAAGAAAGAATAAAATGCAGGACTTAAGCAAGGAAGAGAAGGGCATCACTCAGTTCATGCCTGCACTGAAGGACTTTCATAAAGACCTTCCACCCAGGATGACTCCCAGATATGGCAGATGGTCTTCTCTGACCTGGTGAAAATAGAGTGGCAAGGGACTGCAAAAGGGACTTTGCCGATGAAGTTCTGGAGAGTCCAAGCTATGGTTTTTCCAGTAGTCATGTACGGCTGTTAGAGCTGGGCCATAAAGAAGGCTGAGTGCTGAAGAACTGATGCTTCCTAATTGTGGTGTTGGAGAAGACTCTTAAGAGTCTCTCTTGGACTGCAGGGAAAACAAACCAGTCAATCCTAAAGGAAATCAGTCCTGAATATTCATTTGAAGGACTGATAATGAAGCTGAAACTCCAATCATTTGGCCACCTGATGCAAAGAACTGACCCATTGGAAAAGACCCTAATGGTGGGAAAGACCGAAGTCAGGAGGAGAAGGGGATGACAGAGGATGATATGGTGGGATGGCATCACCAACTCAATGGACATGAGTTTGGGTAAACTCCAGAAGTTGGTGATGGACATGGAGGCCTGGCGTGCTGCAGTCCATGGGGTCACAAAGAGTCAGACACAACTGAGTGACTGAACTGAACTGAGCAGCTGAACAACAAACAACAAAAGGACTATGAATGAGTGACAAAGTATGCTTCATCCTCTCTGCTCTGTTCCACTTAAGGGTTACCACAAACCCAGCTCTGGCTCAGGACATTCAAGCGTGGGTCTTAAGGAAAATCGTACTTCGGCTGCAGTGACGAAACCCTTCTCTATGTTGTAGCTTCTGGTTTGGGGGTGGGGGGGACGACTCATTCCAAAAATGCTCCTACTCAGAAATGTACTATATAGTATTGCAGATTTTAAACCAAATTCAAGCCCAGTGGTATTCCCCACCCCAAGTTTAATTTTCTTACAGGATCAAATTAAATTCCTGTGAGGGCAGAGTATAGATTTCTGAAACAGCGGTGGCATAGTCCACAGGCCACCTGCATGAGAGTCACACATCTAAACCTGCAAACCAAGCCCCCAGCCCCATGCCGCGATCCCCGGAGATGAGGCACAGGCACGTGGCCCCCAGGAAAGGCCTCTGAACACTAGTTCAACAAGTTGGTAAGGCAAAGAATCAGGGATTTGGAAGGAAATGACCTGAGTTCATTCCCACCCCAAAGCCACAGACAAGACTTTTAAGCTCTCCTGAACCTCTAAAAACGAATATTTTAAAACACAGGGGAAACACCTACTCATCCCGGGATTACTGAGTCAAATGTGAATAGACTTGAACTTGCTTGGAAAGGATAAAGGGCTAAACTACTCATTCAAAACATGCAGTGAATGAAATGAATGGCTACAAAAGCCAGGTGCTGGGGAAACAGAGATGAGAAGCGAGGAGTCACAAGGCCAACGCAGACACAACCCAGTGTAATGAGATGGAGTCCGGGCCACACGAGCAGTATCTGTGTGGAAAGGGTGATGGTCCCCCTGAGAAAGACAAGATTAATGCTGCAGTGATAACCGCCAGACTGGAGGCAGTTACAAACTAGTGATGAAGAAAGCAAGGCATGCTATCAAAGAAAAGCAAAAAGAAAATCAACGTGTTGAACCTCATCAAATGGAGACCATAATAAATACAAACACTCAAAAAAAGTCCAATCTCTCATGATATTACTATGCAAATCACACTCAGATTATAATCCTGTCTCTATGACACAGAGAAATGACTACATGTACTGGATACCAACTATACACCGGGTGCTACATGAATGAAGGCTCTGCATTCACTGTCTTGGTAAATCCCCACGACAACCCTCGTGCCACTCGTGTGATTTCCCCTAACACTGGTGTGGCGTTTCCTCTTTCAGATGGCTAAGTAACTCCAAGAGGTCAAGTTATGGAGGATGCGCCTGAACTCGAATTCAGGACTGGCTGACTCCCAAGACCTGTGAGCATGGAGCATACTCCCCTCTGTTCAAATGTCCACACTCCAAGGGCTTGTTTTTGTATAAGAAAATCTTGTTCTGGTCAGTTGGCTGAAGGTCGCAAGACACTTTAGCCCTAGTTAAAAACCCTGTCTGCAGGTTGACCTAAGAAACATTTCAGCAGAGTCATGACAGTTAAAGCACAGCCAAACTGCACGGGAGGAAGCACACGGCACCACCGTATTTGGTGGGATCTTGCCCAGGTGATCACTCCTCTATCTACTTGTATTTCTGATCAAGAATATTATTATTTGCAGCTAAAATCTACTCCAGTAGTCATGTGCAGATGTGAGAGTTGGACTATAAAGAAAGCTAAGTGCCAAAGAATTGATGCTTTCAAATTGTGGTGCTGGAGCAGACTTGAGAGTTCCTTGGACAGCAAGGAGATAAAACCAGTCAATCCTAAAGGAAATCAACCCTGAACATTCATTGGAAGGGCTGATGCTGAAGCTCCAACACTTTGGCCACTTAATGTGAAGGACTGACTCACTGGAAAAGATTTTAATGCTGGGAAAGATTGAGGGCAGGAGGAGAAGGGGACAACAGAATGAGAAGGTTGGATGGCCTCACTGACTCAACGGACACGAGTTTGAGCCAGCTCCAGGAGACGGTGAAGGACAGGGAAGCCTGGTGTGCTGCCACCCGTGGGGTCGCAAAGAGTTCGACAAGACTTAGTGACTGAACGACAAACCTACTCAGTGCTCCCTCTCTGGTAGGCGTTATGCTAAGACGTCTACATGGATCGCCTCATGAGGCAGGTGCTGCCAGCTGCCCCCATTTTATAGATGAGAAAACTGAGGTACAGAGAGATTAGGAAACAGAACTGGAACTGGGGTTGGAGCCTGATCAGCCTAACCCCACTGATTCTCCGCCACTTTGGCATTCTGTTGCTTTCACCCATGGCCTGACATGACTTAATTGTGCTACAGGTTCACCACCTTGCAAATATCTTAAGACTTTAGTCATAAAATTCCCTAACTGCACAAATTGATACAATGATTGCTAACAGTCTAGCAAGTAAGTCTTACTTTTGCAAGAATGAAGAGCAGGGTCTTCCATCTAATTAATTTTCCGGGATCCTAAGCAGCACCGTTTTTCTAACTCATCTGCAGGTGTATTCCTCCCATGCTGAGCGTCCGCCGGGCCAGGCACAGGGGTGCAGCCCCGTCCCCCCCGGGTTCCCTCTGCCCCTCACCTTCGGCTGTTTGACCTTCTCTTTTCAGCATCTGGACAGCGCCTACGTATTTCTTCAGTTGCACTTTGAGCACTTCATTTTCCCTGTGGGCACAAGAATGTCAGAAAAATGTATTTTAAAATTGGCAACTTAGACCCAAGGAAGGAAGAGAATCTGCGTAAGGAAAATACACAGTGTGCATGTGGTAAATATTAATATATTCTGTTTTAGAGATCTTTGCTGGAAAAGACAAGGTTAGCGAGGGCACGTTTGTGTAACGCCGTCAAGAACCACTCATTCATGGCGGAAATAAGCGCTAATTGGTTTCAGCACCCACAAATTCAGGATGCTGGCATGTGCGGTCCTCAGGTTATTTGAATCTAACAACCTGTTAGGTGACGACTGTGTCAGGCACTCTAGTATTTACAGAAACTGTAAAAATGGACAAATTTACAGTATGTCCATTTACACAAACACATACTAGCTATTGTTTCCTTGGGGAACACTCAGTGTTTTTAGTAACTACTACACGTACTCGGACACGACTGAGTGACTGAACTGAACACGTATTAAACACTATTTGCCAGGCATCACATGAAGCCTTTATTATCTCATTCAAACCTTCCAAGGTACATATTAGCACACCACCACCCACTTTACAGATTCTCAAAGTGTGGTACAATGATGAAAAGCAGTTAACTGAGTCCACCTGCCCCACCCCTCTCCCCAGGTGAGACTGTAGGATGGAACTTGAAACTCGGGCAATGACAAGATCCCACTCCACTGACTTCACTCACCAGGTACCCTGGCTGAGGACTAGGACATGAAAGTCAGGAGAGAAAAATACCATCTGCTGAGAATTTACCACATAGTTCAGACTTCACATGTGTGACCTCAGTGAATCAAGCACGCATATATACATTCATCCACTCTTCATTCAATGGAAGCATGCTTCTTAAGTACCTAACAATACGTCAGGTGCGGTGACCCTGTAACACCCTCCTCGTTCTGCAGGAGAGGAGCTGGGGCATGGAGACGGTCACATGACCAACGCCAAGGTCATATGTAAGACACAGAGTCTGGATACAAACCCAGGTCTGTGTTTCCAAGGCCCCAGTGAGCGCTTCTCTGTCTCTCTTGGGATTTGAAACTGGTTTCTTACCTCAGCCCCAGAGACAAATGCCTCTTCCACAATTTCTGCTTCTACACATTCCCTATCCCACAAGGTTTTAAGCCTGAGTGTTCTTACATATGCTGGAATATTGCCTTACGATGAAAACAGGTTTACGATTGGGTGTCTCTTATGATTATAAAAAATAAAACACTCATTGCAAAATACTCAATCAGAACACATTTAAGAAGGAATGTAAAAATTCCACTAAAAATCCTTGAAGTAAATCTCACTAACTTCTTAAGACTCTTGAGAGTCTCTTACCAGCAAGGAGATCAAAGCAGTCAATCCTAAAGGAAATCAAACCCTGAATATTCATTGGAAAGACTGATGCTAAAGCTGAAGCTCCAATACTTTGACCACCTGATGTGAAAAACAGACTCACTGGAAAAGACCCTGATGTTGGGAAAGATAGAAGGCAGGAGGACAAACAGACGACAGAGGATGAGATGGTTTGACGGCATCACCGACTTAATGGACATGAGTTTGAGTAAGGTCCGGGAGATGGTGAAGGACAGGGATATGCTGCAATCTCTGGGGTCACGAAGAGCTGGACACAACTGAGAAAATGAATAACAACATTTTTACTTTCATCCTATCAACTCTTGCCTGAGCGTGCACACATACATACATCACTGAATATAATTATTCACAGGTGAAACACAATTTCACATGCCTCAAAATTTTTCTGTATGAAGACTTTTTCCCTCTGTCTACTGTCCCACACATCCTTCTCCGTGGCAACCACCATTAAACATCTGGTACACACATTTCATGTCTCCTCCATGCTCACAGACTCACTACAAACACGATACACTCAGAGTTTACTTTATGCAACTGGGTCCTGCTATAAACTTTTCTACAACTGGTTTGTCTCATTTAACAATTCACCAAGGTAAGCTTCTGATTCCATCTATTTATGGATGGAGATGCCATTCCTTGGTAATAATATGCCACATATATGCTCAGTGGAAAAACTGCAGACTGCCAAACTGCAGACTGCAAATCACTGACTCTGTTTCTGATGCATCTTATTATACCTCAGCCCACAGAGATGGCACCTGGCATTGTGCTTTTCTGCACTGTATTTTGGCAGAAAGAACACAAGTACCAACTGCAGGCATGACCATATACTGAGGTGTCACCAAGTTTCATCTCAGAAACTTGGAAAGAAAGTCAGACATGAAGGAGTTCCTTAATTATCCTCCTCCTCCTAGACAGCCTGTCACAAATGCTTCTCTTGGCAGCTGCACTTTCTCTGTGATACAAAGAGCCAGTGTCTGAAGGTAATAAACAACTAAGGAATCTCGAGATCTGCGGGCAGGAAAACACTGCCCAACGGACATGCTGACACAGCTACTTTTCCTGGATCCCCTTGCCAGCTCTTGTCATTCATCCAGCTTACTCCTAATCCCCTCGTGTGAATTCCAAGCACATAGCTTAAAATAAGGGAAAGAAATTGATATGCATCTCTGTATTGTCTGCAGTGCTGGAAAAGACTCTCAAGGGTCCCTTGGACTGCAAGGATATCAAATCAGTCAATCCTAAAGGAAATCAAGTCCTACATATTCATTGGAAAGACTGATGCCGAAGCTCCAATATTTTGGCCACCTGATGTGAATAGCCGACTCATTACAAAAGACCCTGATGCTGGGAAAGATTGAAGGCAGGAGGAGAAGTGGGCAACAGGGGATGAGATGGTTAGATGGCATCATCTACTCAGTGAACATGAGTCTGAGAAAACTCCAGGAGATAATGAAGAACAGGGAAGCCTGGTGAACTGCAGTCCATGGGGTTGCAAGGAGTCAGACAAGACTTAGGTTGAACAACAAATGGCCTAATTTAACAATGATATGTTCAGAATGTTAGGCAAGAGGCAAGAAGAGGTAGGTTTACTCAGGCCCAGCGACTGGTGAGTTGGGTTGGGCTGTCAAGCCTCAGTTTGCCCAAGCACACCATCCAGGCCAACCCTCAGCTGCCTAGTTCATTGTCAACTCTGCAGCCAGCACTGAAATGTTCGAGAGGCTGCTTTTCTTCTGGTTTGGAGGCATCTTTTAACATCTTGCTGCTGCTGCTGCTGCTAAGTCGCTTCAGTCGTGTCCGACTCTGTGCGACCCCAGAGACGGCAGCCCATCAGGCTCCTCCGTCCCTGGGATTCTCCAGGCAAGAACACTGGAGTGGGTTGCCGTTTCCTTCTCCAATGCATGAAAGTGAAAAGTGAAAGTGAAGTCGCTCAGTCGTGTTCGACTCTTCGCGACCCCATGGACTTCAGCCTACCAGGCTCCTCCATCCATGGGATTTTCCAGGCAAGAGTACTGGAGTGGGGTGCCATTGCCTTCTCCACTATTAACATCTTAACACTATCTAAATATTAAGGCTTCTATGGTGGTCCAGCGGCTAAGACTCTGCACTCCCAATGCAACAGGCCTGGGTTCGATCCCTGGTCAGGGAACTAGATCCCACCTGCTGCAACTCAGAGTTAGCATGCCCCAACTAAAGCTCCTGCATGCCACAAGAGAGATCGACCTAACAGGGGAAGATCAAGACCTTTAATACAAATCCAACTTTCATCAAAATGATGAGATATCGTGGAGAATACACTACAGATGGGCAGCTTTAGGAACCATAAATTCATCCCAGCCAACTTTGCCTCAATGAACTTGTTTGCCTTCTGTGGGAAAGGCACACTGTCAGGCCAGTAGAACTGCTCTTAACACAAACACGAACATCGGGAGGACCCACTGACTGCCCCAGAGAGGCAACTAGCTACGGATCCCGGGAAAGATGAGGCCTTTGTTTCCATTTTTATTTTGAAGTACTTATAGACCCAGAAAGTTGCAAAGACATTACTGAGAGGTCCTGTATACCCTTGGCCCAGCCTCCCCCAGGGGTTACACCTTCTATAACTATGCTCTGATGGCAAATCCAGGATGCTGACACGGTCACATCATACATGTGGTTCTATCCAGCCCAGTATTTTAACTGACGTTCGTAACAATCTGAAGATGAGATACAGGCTCAAATGACCACAGCAGGCAGACAGACGAGACTTGAGTAACCCAAATAAGACAAGAGGGTCGGGGGGCAGGAGCTGCCTTAGTGCCACTACTGAGCCCCTCGCCACAACTAGAGACGCCGTGCACCACAGCTAAGACCCGATGCAGCCAAAAAAATAAACAAGTAGATCCCTAACAAGTCAATGGCCCGAGAAAATAATTCCTAGGCTCTGAATGACTAATTTGCAACCAGCCAATAGAACTCTGGACTTCCCTGGTGGTTCAAAAGAATCTGCTTGCAATGCAGGAGACCTAGGTTCAATCCTTGGGTTCGCAAGATCCCCTGGAGGAGGAAATGGCAACGCACTCCAGTGTTTTTGCCCAGAAAATCCCATGAACAGAAGAGCCTGGTAGGCTACAGTCCGTGGGGTCGCAAAGAGTCAGACTAACTGGGCGATTAACACACAATAGAACTTTAATCTGTAGACAAAAGAAGCATATAGAATGTATCAATCCTGATGATCAAATAAGAATGCCGTTTCCTCTGCCACCTCACCAGATGACAGGACGGGACAATGATTAAGTGCATCCCGTGAAAGGGAAGAGAAACCCGAAGACACCCCCCTCCCTGCCGCCTCTTTAGTACCCACCCAGTTCTTTCCACTCTTAAGCAGGAGTGGGGGTGGGATACACCTTCCTCACAGTTCAGGGAAAGGAAAAAAAACACAGAGGATGAACTAGAACAGAATCTCCCAAAGCTCGTACATCCTGGAGATCGGCTGCGGGCTTCACCGAACTGTTCATATTTTAACGCCTAGGCAGTTCTTCTGGTATGTTTCAAAACACCAGTTTTCCATGTATGGCACATAAATGATACAGAGCAGCAGCAGTCCCCTAGCTTTTTGGCACCAGGGACTGGTTTTGTGAAAAGAGTTTTTCCATGGACCGGAGGGTAAGGAGGAATGGTTCTAGTGCATTACATTTATTTGTGCACTTTATTTCTACCATTATTTACATCCGCTCCACCTCAGATCATCAGGCATTGGGAACCCCTGATATAAAGAATCCTTTGGAAAGGTATGTAAAAGTTTTTAAAAGTGAGTGGATTGCACGATAAGCATTATGGAATGAGTAACGGGCAGTACACCACGTGGTGAAGACCACGAGAGCAGTGACACATCTGAGGAAGAGAACCTTTGCTTTAGAGAAAATAAGCAAATAAGGAGGAGACCTTTGCTTACAGAGTCCTTTCCAAATTGTATTCCCAGGGATGACAACGGATTCCAAGACAGACAGACGGAAGAAGAGAGTTAGAGATGTTTAGAAACATTAGAAAAGTTCTGTCGCCCTCCCCCTCCTCCCCAGGGCTTCTCAGAGCCCTCAATATATTTATGTACACTGAGCGTCTATTAACTCCTCAAACCGAATAGTTTGTGAAATGCTGCATTTTCATACTGGGCACAGCCCTCTAGAAATGGGAAAGAAATTCTAGGGCAAGAAAACCATATCTCTGATAGAAAAGCACTGTCCATGTGGGCATGGCAGAGATGGGCATTTATGATGCTTCCACCTCCTTGAAAACCCTCCGTGCCAGTTAAGACATAAGAGGCAGCTCAGTGCCAAGACCTCCTACGGGGAAAACTTCATTCAGAAGCTCCCTCCATGGAAAATAGGAAATACACTTTCCTACCTGCAACACATTGTCTACCTGTACAGAATGAAGCAGGGCAAAGGCTAACAGAGCTTTGTCAAGAGAACGCACTGGTCATAGCAAACACCCTCTTCCAACAACTCAAGAGAAGACTCTACACATGGACATCACCAGATGGTCAATACCGAAATCAGATTGTTTATATTCTTTGCAGCCGAAGATGAAGAAGCTCTATACAGTCAGCAAAAGACCAGGAGCTAACTGTGGCTCAGATCATAAACACCTTATTGCCAAATTCAGACTTAAATTGAAGAAAGTAGGTAAAACCACTAGACGGTTCTCGTATGACCTACATTGAATCCCTTACGATTATACAGTGGAAATGACAAATAGATTCAGGGGATTAAATCTGATAGACAGAGTCCCTGAAGAACTATGGTCAGAGGTCTGTGACACTGTACAGGAGGCAGTGATCAAGACCATTCCAAAGAAAAATGCAAAAAGGCTAAATGGTTGTCTGAGGAGGCCTTACAAATAGCTGTGAAGAGAGGCAAAAAGGAAAGATATACCCAAATGAATGTAAAGTTCCAAAGAATAGCAAGGAGAGAAAAGAAAGCTTCTTAAGTGAACAATGTAAAGAAACAGAGGAAAACAATAGAATGGGAAAGACTAGTGATCTCTTCAAGAAAATTGGAGATACCAAGGGAACATTTCATGCAAAGATGGGCACAATAAAGGACAGAAATGGTATGGACCTCACAGAAGCAGAAGATATTAAGAAGAGGTGGCAAGAATATACAGAAGAAGTGTACAAAAAAGATCTCAATGACCCAGATAACCATGATGGAGTGATCACTCACCTAGAGCCAGACATCCTGGAAGGCGAAGTCAAGTGGGCTTTAGGAGCGTCACTATGAACAAAGCTAGGGGAGGTAATGGAATTCCAGTTGAGCTACTTCAGTGCTGTAACTCAGTATGTCAGCAAATTTGGAAAACTCAGCACTGGTCACAGGATTGGAAAAGGTCAGTTTTCATTCTAATCCCAAAGAAAGGTAATGCCAAAGAATGCTCAAACTACCACACAATTGTACTCATCTCACACACTAGCAAAGTAACTCTCAAAATTCTCCAAGCCAGACTTCCACATTACGTGAACTTCAAGATATTCAAGCTGGAATTAGAAAAGGCAGAGGAACCAGAGATCAAATCACCAACATCCGCTGGATCATCAAAAAAGCAAGAGTGTTTCAGAAAAATGTCTACTTCATCTTTATCGACTATGCCAAAGCCTTTGACTGTGTGGGTCACAACAAACTGTGGAAAATTCTTCAAGAGATGGGAATACCAGACCGCCTTACCTGCCTCCTGAGAAATCTGTATGCAGGTCAAGGAGCAATAGTTAGAACAGGACACAGAACAATGGACTGATTCCAAATTGGGAAAGGAGTATGTCAAAGCTGTGTATTGTCACCCTGCTTATTTAACTTCTAT
>NW_011494865.1:2503121-2503521 GCF_000754665.1 Bison bison bison | reverse complement strand
TGCTGGGAGAAATATCAATAACCTCAGATATGCAGATGACACCACCCTTATGGCAGAAAGCGAAGAAGAACTGAAGAGCCTCTTGATGAAAGTGAAAAAGGAGAGTGAAAAAGCTGGCTTAAAACTCAACATTCAAAAAATGAAGATCATGGCATCCGGTCCCATCACTTCATGGCAAACAGATGGGGAAACAATGGAAACGGTGACAGATTTTATTTTCTTGGGCTCCAAAATGAGTGCAGATGGTGACCGCAGCCATGAAATTAAAAGACACTTGCTTCCTGGAAGAAAAGTTATGACAAACCTAGACAGCATACTAAAAAGCAGACACGTTACTTTGCCGACAAAAGTCCGTCTAGTCAAAGCTATGGTTTTTCCAGTAGTCGTGTACTGGAAAATG
>NW_011494865.1:2468163-2502906 GCF_000754665.1 Bison bison bison | reverse complement strand
GCAGGTCAAGAAGCAACAGTTAGAACTGGACATGGAACAATGGACTGGTTCCAAATTGGAAAAGGAGTATGTCAAGTCTATATATTGTCACACTGCTTGTTTAACTTATACATAGAGTACATCATGTGAAATGCCAGTCTGTATGATGCACAAGCTGGAATCAAGATTACCGGGAGAAATATCAATAACCTCAGATACGCAGATGACACCACCCTTATGGCACAAAGTAAAGAAGAATTAAAGAGCTCTTGATGAAAGTGAAAAAGGAGAGTGAAAAAGTTGGCTTAAACTCAACATTTAGAAAACAAAGATTATGGCATCCAGTCCCATCACTTCATGGCGAATAGATGGGGAAACAATGTGAACAGTGGGAGATTTTATTTTAGGGGGCTCCAAAATCACTGCAGATGGTGACTGCAGCCATGAAATTAAGACACTTACTCCTTGAAAGAAAAGTTAAAACCAACCTAGACAGCATATTAAAAAGCAGAGACATTACTTTGCCAACAAAGGTCCATCTAGTCAAAGCTGTGGTTTTTCCAGTTGTCATGTATGGATGTGAGAGTTGGACTATAAAAAAAGCTGAGCATCGAAGAATTGATGCTTTTGAACTGTGGTGTTGGAGAAGACTCTTGAGAGTCCCCTGGACTGCAAAGAGATCCAACCAGTCCATCCTAAAGGAGATCAGTCCTGGGTGTTCATTGGAAGGACTGATGCTGAAGCTGAAACTCCAATACTTTGGCCACCTGATGTGAAGAACTGACTCATTTGAAAAGACTCTGATGCCAGGAAAGATTGAAGGCAGGAGGAGAAGGGGATGACAGAGGATGAGATGGTTGGATGGCATCACCGACTCAATGGACATGAGTTTGAGCAGGCTCCAGTAGTTGGTGAAGGACAGGGAAGCCTGGTGTGCTGCAGTTCATGGGGTCGCAAAGAGTCGGACACAACTGAACGACTGAATTGAACCTGCAACACAAGAGTACTCACCTCCGAGAGGGGCTCTGAACATTCAAGGGGTTGCAGACATGGCCTGCTCTCGTTCAGTCTACACAAGAGCTCTGCGAGAGGGGTTACTGTCCCCGACTTTTATTACTTGCATTTCTACAGGGGAAGGAACTGAAGCTCAGAGAGGTTCAGCGGTCAATAAAAAAGAATTCACACTGCTATACTAGTCAGGGCCACCATTCACACTCAAGTCTCTCCAACTCAGTCCACGTCCTTCTCCTTTCAACCATACAATTGCTCTTGCTGGGTCACCAATAATGCCTCATGAGGTTGGTTGTACTGTGCCCATTTTTCAGATGGGAAAGCTGAGGTCCAGAGAGTCAAACAACATAAACACATCTGGGATTCAAACCCATGTCCTTTAACTCCAAAGTCTCTAGCTGGAATTATAAAAATCCAGGGAATTAAATGAACAGGACAAAGTTGAAAACGTAAAGCCTTCGAGGGAGTCCACTGGGAAATGAGAGAGGATGAGCATAGGTCTGCAGGATCTCCTGGTTGGACGGCCTGCTGTGCAAACGTGAACAGGATTCTCCTGACCTGCCAGCTTTGCTCAGAAGTTAAGGGACTGTCCTAGGGTTACACAGCTCAAGCCTCTGCTGCCCATCAGCAGACAGCTCACAAAAGGAAACAGGGGGTCCGAGGTGAGCTTTTTCTAAATATGAATCAACAGCCTCAAGAACTGTTTATCTTTTGAGCCAACAGCTCCACTTCTAGGAAACTATGCTCAGGAAATAAGGGAAGTCTCAAAACATACACATGCGGATGCTGTGAATGTTATCAGAAAGAAATTGGTTACAAATTACCTGCTGACATTGGGAGAGTGAAGAGGCTGACATGGTTTATCCATCTGTAATAAGACACTGTTTCTTGTGATGAATATCATTGTTGTTGTTTGTTGTTTAGTCGCTAAGTCGTGTCCAACTCTTTGCAACATCATGGACTGTACCCCTCCAGGCTCCTCTGTCCAGGAGGACACAATTCTTCCCAGGCAAGAACACTGGAGTGGGTTACCATTTTCTTCTCCAGGGGATCTTCCCGACCCAGGGATTGAACCCATGTCTCCTGCACTGACAGGCAGATTATTCACCATTAAGACACCAGGGAAACCCTAATGAATATACATGTCTATTAACATGGATAAACATTGACGATACAGGATGACGTGAATGCAGCAGAGAACAAAGAAAGTATGTTTAACCCCTCAGGTATATTTACTGGCATATATTTCCATCAGATGTCAAAGAATCCACCTGCAATG
Source organism: Bison bison bison (assembly GCF_000754665.1). NCBI lineage: Eukaryota > Metazoa > Chordata > Mammalia > Artiodactyla > Bovidae > Bison > Bison bison. Next base: position 2,500,637 of record NW_011494865.1, on the reverse strand, counting down.
CGGGAGACCTGGTTTTGATCCCTGGGTCAGGAAGATCCCTTGGAGAAGAAACAGCAACCTACTTCAGGATTCTTGCCTAGAGAATTCCATGGACAGAGGAGCCTGGCAGGCTACAGTCCATGACGTCACAAAGAGTCAGACACGACTAAGCGACTTTCACTTTTCATTTGCACTAGAAATATACATGCCAGGATACTGGGGCTTCCCTGGTGGTCCAGCGATAAAGAATCTGCCTTGAAATCCAGGAGAAGTGGGTTCGATCCCTGGTCGGAGAACTAAGATCCCACATGTCATGGAGCAACTAAGCCCGAGTGCTCCAAATACTGAAGCCCACATGCCACAACTAGAGAGTCCACGAGCCACAACAAAAGACTCCACATGATACAACAAAGATCTGGGTGCCATAACTAAGACCCAATGAAAGGAAGGAAGGAATATACACACCGCACAATATTAACAGAGCTTGTTTCTGAATGATGAAATCAGGAGAAAGAAATTTTTAATATGTCATCAACACACTTCACTAGCAGACTAGAAAAAAACAATATATGAAGACTAAGAGCAGACCTACAAAACACAAGAGCAACTGTACGGCTAACACCACACTCAGAGGCAAAAGACTGAACGGTTTCCCCATGCAACCTGAGAACAAGCCAGGAAGCCTCTCTCAGCTCGCTCTTCTGTTCAGCACAGCACTGGAGGTTCTACCTAGTGAAATTAGTTTGTTGTTGTTGTTTTTTAAAAAAAAATAAAGGATGAAATACACAGGTGCAAGTCCAATAAAAACATGTCCAGGATCTGTGTGCTAAAAACCATAAAACACGGGTGTAAGGAATCAAAACGGAACTACATGGATGTAAATAACAGGTTCATAGGCTGTAAGACTCAAAACCAGTAAGAGGTAAGGTGTCCATCCAGACTGATCTATAGACTGAATGCAAGTACAACAAAAATCCCAGCAGGATGCCTTACACATATACGTTAGCCGATTCTAAAATTCACACAGAAAGGCAAAGAAACTACAGAAGCCAAAATCATTGTGAAACAGAAGCAACATTCAAAGGACTCACACTATTCTAAGACTTTCTATACAACTTCAATCAAGGAACATAACACAGACCAAGGAAAGACACAGATCAACAGAACAGAGTCCAGAAATAAATTCGCACGAATACGGCCAAATAATTTTTGATCAAGGTACAAGAGCAGTTCAGAAACAAGGATGACCTTTTCAACAGTTTGGAAACAGCTGGCTATTTATACACCAAAAAATAAACTTCAACTAATACTTCACACCTTATACAAATATTAAGTCAAACTGGAAGATAGATAAATGTAAAACATGGAAGTACAAAACTTGAGAAAGTCTTCATGCATCAGCGGGGGTTGGCAAAGAGTTCTTATATTTAACACCAAAAGCATGAGCCATAATTAAAAAAATAAAAGTTAATCTTGATTTGCTCTGTGAAAGTCATTGTTAAGAGCGGAAGAAGACAAGCTGCAGATGGGAAGAAAGTATTTACAAATCAGATAAAGAATTCCTATCTGAAAGAACTCTCAGAACAAACAAACGAAACATAACCAACCAAAAAAAGGCAGGAGAGGAGGGAAAAAGACCTAAACAATTCACCAAAGAAGATAAACAGACGGCAAATAAGCACATGAAAAGATGCCAATCATCAAAATCCCTGAAACAGCACTATGAATCTATTAAAATCACCTTAAAAAATCAAATGACAACATCAAGTACCGGGGGGATCTTGAAGCAACTAAAACTCTTAATTCCACTGTGCAGGAATACACAAAAGTTTGGTGACTCTGGAAAACAGTAAAACAGCCTTTTAGAAAGCTGTCCTATGACCCAGAAACTCACTTCTGAGTATTTTCCCTGGGGAAATGACCTTTCATTTTTCACACAAAGATCTCTCCATGAATGTTTACAGCCACACAGGCATAATCACCAAAAACGGCAAACAATTCAAATGCCCTTCAATGGGTAAATGGTTATACCCTGGTCCATCCATACAAAGGGATACTGCTGGTCAATAAAACTGAATGTGTTATCCAGGGATGTTATGACTTGGATGTATCTCAGAAACATCCAAATAAAAGAAACCAGTCCCCAGAAGTTATATAGTGTATATAGTGATATATATACATATACTGATCTCATGTATTTGACACTCTAGAAAAGCGGAAACTACAGGGGAGAAGGATAGGTCATTGGCAGACAAGAGTTAGGCATATGGGCAGAGACCACAAGGGGGCCGTGGGCGAGACCTTCTGGGGGTGATGAACTGTCGTCTCCAGGCTGCGGTGGTGGGGTTACATTCTTCGATGTACAGCTTACAATTCGTGCCAACTGAACACCTTTAAAACCTGAATTTAACTGTATGGACATTTAAACCAAAATATTTAGTGAATAAAAAAAAAGAGTGAGACAGGAGGAGGAGACTGACCAGGGGCCATCACACGGGCACCACACAGCCACGGGCGTGCCAACTGCGGAGGGGCGGGGCGGGAAGACAGAAGAGAGCAACAGTGAAAAAGGGAGCATCTGACAGAGCAGACTTGGTCTGCCCGCTTTTCTCTCTTTTCAATTTTTATTTTTGATTGTGATAAAGTACACGTGACATAAACTTTACCGTCTCAACCACCTTTAAGTATATGGTGCTGTGGAGTTAAGTACCTTCACGTTTCAGCGCCCCCATCAGCACCACCCATCTCTGGAACATTTTTCATCTGAAAAACAAAAACTCCACACCCATTCAACAATAGCCCTCCATTCCCACTCAACCCCGACAGCCCCTGGCAGCCACCATTCTACTTGCTGTCTCTATGATTTATCTCCTTTTAAGAAAGACGATCAAGCAAATGTTACTGTCGACAGGGGTGCAGCTTTGAAGGTGGCTCTGATGAAAGGAGACGCCAATTCGAAACTCAGTTTGAGACGTGGCTCCCAAAGACTCGTGAGGCAGAAACGAGCTTCACACGAGGACATCAACACAAAGAAAACAGCCGAGCCTGGCTTGCTCCGGCTTCCAGCACACAGAGGTCTGTACACTGCGGCAGTCCCGTGCAACTTCAGGGCAGTGAGGGCTGTGAAATTCAGTGGAAGCCTGAACTTTCCTTCCCGAGATCCTGACTCAACTGCAGAATCAAAAACCAGCTTAAGACTTCCCTGGTGGTCCAGTGGTTGAGAACCCGCCTGCCAATGCAGGGGACACAGGTTCAATCCCTGGTCCAGGAAGATTCCACATGCCGCGGGGCAACTAAGCCAGTGTGTCGTAAGAGAAGCCACCGCAACGAGAAGCCTACACGCCACAGCTAAGGAGTAGCCCCCGCTTGCTGAAACCAGAGAAAGCTCCCTTGCAGCAGTGAAGACCCGACAAAGCCAAAAAGAAAGAAAATTATAAAAAATAAAATTTTAAATTTAAAAATCAGTTTATGTTACGTTCCAGATTCAACTGTTTTATTACCCCTTAATTGTGTGGAAATTGACTGCTCACATCCAGAGCATAAGATGCCTTAAAATCCAAACAGAGCAGGTGTGAACGTGGCCAGACAATTGGATTTAACCTCTACTGAATGCATCACTAGTTTAACAAAAGCATCAGCAGATGGGGGCTAGAGTGTTGGCTACAAAAAGGGATCAATTCTCTCATGCATTCAGCAGGTATTACTGACTGCCAGGCATCGATCGAGGTGCTGAAAACACATGAACAAACAAAAAGGACAAAATTCCCTGGCCTCTCTGAGCTTCACTTATTCCCCACTTCTTTTAATTTGTCCTTTTGAGTAGGTACAGGCTGCCAAAGTTGAAAAGTAAAGTAAGGTTCTATTCCAGACATGCATAAGACTTGTCTCCAGGAGCTAACCAGACTCTGGGTTCCTGGTTAGCCTTAGCCAGCTTTCCCTGGACCCACCACCCAGCTCTCCAACTCACACCTGATCTTGTTTCTTTTCAAGCCTCACCTACCCACAGCCCCAGAGCTTCCCAGGTGGCGCAGTGGGAAAGAACCCACCTGCCAATACAGGAGATACAAGAGATGTGGTTCAATCTGAGGTTTGGGAAGATCCCCTGGAGTAGGAAATGGCAACTCACTGTATCCTCGCCTGGAAAATTCCCTGGACAGAGGAGGCTGTCGGGCTACAGTCCACGCGGTCACAAAAGTTGGACACAACTGAGCACACGCACATATATACCCGCAGCCCCCTCACCAACCTATTCTGAAGTCAATCTCAGACACAGAACATCATCCATAAATATGTCAGGATTTACCTCTCAGCGGTATGGAGTCTTTATCTGAATCTAATCCCCACACCAGCATCACACCTAAAAAAGTAACCAAATACCCACTGTTCCCAATTGCTTCAGGCTTTTAGTTTCTTCAATCAGTACTGGACTTATATCCTGGCAGGCTTTTACGGTAAAGCACTGAATCCTTTATATGCATAAAGCCAAAGAGGAAGCAGGTTGTCTGGCTAGAGAGTTACCCACGTCTGGGTTCACATACCCTTCCTGTCCCTTCCAGATGGGGGCCAACAGTTCTCTGAGCCCAGGACTCCTTAGTTTCTAAGTAGGAGGTGAGGAGCCTTGCAGGGCTGAGACGAGAGACAGTGGGTATAAAGTCAGTGACCAACACTCAGGCACTCACTCACTCTTTCTCTTTAGGAATATGCGTTAGACCCAAATCACACAAAACCTGGGCTCCTGACAATGGCTGTGCTTTAAAAAGTGTGTTTTCCCCAGGACGCCCAAAGGGGGACTCTGTTCTCATGACCAGCACACGTTACCCTGAGGGGCTTTTACCAGCATCGTCATCAAAAAGCACCCACTGAACAAAGGCTGATGTGGGGGGTGGCGGGGCGGGAGGTGGTTCAAGCAACCACGACGCAGAGCAGACAATCAACTGGAGGAGGCGGCAGAGGAAACTGGAAACATCTGGAAGCAGACAAAGCTGGGCGCAGCTCTCAGCTCCAGGTCTGACCAACTCCTCGATGCCACCGTAGCGGTGGTGGTGGAAGGAAGAGGAGGGGGCACGGTGGGGGTGGTGGTGGCAGCACCATCGAAACCCTTACGAGGGGCTCACCGGGCACCAAGCGCTGTCCTGCACACTGCTGTGGCGAGCCAGCTCTGGACTGTCCCCCAGAGACCCCAGTGTTAGCAGCCATATGTAATAACCACTTCTTGAACTGAGTTCGGATGGGTCTTACTCACTCATTTCCAATAGCAGAAGCAAACTGTCAGCTGTGAGATCAGTTATTAACAGACTATGAGGGAGGCTCACGGGGGAGGGGACATATGTACACACAGAGCTGGTTCACACTGCTGTGCAGCAGAAACTAACAACATTGTAAAGCAATTACCCTCTGCTTAAAAAATAAATAAATATGCAGAGGGGAAGATGTATGGACAGAGTAACATGGAAACTTACGTCACCATATGTAAAATACAAAGACAATGGGAATTTGCTCTATGACTCAGGGAACTCAAACTGGGGCTCGGTATCAACCTACAGGGGTGAGACCAGGAGAAAGATGGGAAGGTGGTTCCAGAGGGAGGGGACATGCATACTGATGGCTGATTCATGTTGATGTTTGGCAGAAATCAACAAAATTCTGTTAACCAATTATCCTTCAATTAAAAAAAAAAACTTTTAAAAATATGTAAAAGAAAAAAAAAAAAATAAACATCCACACCTGGTAAGTCACTTCAGTCATGTCCGACTCTTTGCAACCCTATGACTGTGGCCTACCAGGTTCCTCTGTCCATGGGATTCTCCAGGCAAGAATACTGGAGTGGGTAGCCATGCCCTCCTCCAAGAGATCTTCCTCACCCAGGGATTGAACCCTCGACTCCTGAAACTTCAGCATTGGCAGGCGGGTTCTTTACCACTAGTGCCAAAAATAAATAAGATATAATACTGATGTAGAGAATAAAAGAGAGAGAGAGAGATTATGACAGCTACCCGGGATCTCTCCAGCTTCTGCACGTTCCCTCCCTCCCTCCTCTCGCCTCTGGTCACCAGATCCTTGTCTTGAGGACACCCAGGCAGGCTGAAAGAGGACCACACAGTGAGGCAGGAGTCTGCCAGCAGCCACTTGAGTAAACTTAAGAGGCAGGTTTTCCAAGCCCAGCGGAGCCTTGAAATGAACTCAACTCCACCCAGTGTCCTGACTACATCATTAGACCTTGAGTAAGAGGCACCAGCTAAGCTAAGTCCAGATTCTTGACCCACAGAAACCATGAGATAATAATCAGGTTGTTGAGAACTTCCCTGGTGGTCCAGTGGCTAAGACTCCATGCTCTCAACGTCGGGGGCTCAGGTTCCCTCCCTGGTCAGGGAGCTAGACCCCACATGCCGCAAAGAGTTTGTAAGTCACAACGAAAGATCCTGCATGCTGCAATTGAGACTCAGCGCAGCCAAATACATAAATGTATTCCTTAATTGTTTTAAATAAATAAACGTGTTGTTTTAATCTACTAAACTTTGGGTTACTTTGTTACACACCTGATAATTAATGTAGCTTTACTTATTATATTCATTTAACCCTTAGAACTATTCTATGAGGGATTTTGATCCTCAAATTCGGGCCAAGGAACAGGGAGGTAAGAATGACAAAGAGGACAAATAATGTGCCCAAGGTGACTCATTCCCGACCCGCGAGTCCCTCATCCGTCAAAGCCCTGCAGTCTGGGCAACTTCACCTCTAGACAAGTGTGTGCAAGGGTGGCGTCTCTCTCTGCAGCTCCATCTACTCACCTAAACAACAGAAGAATAACGAGAGCCTCACCGGATTGTCGCAGGAGCTATATAATTTATTCAACAGAGGCTTTCCTGAAACCCACTGTGTACTAGGTATTGTTTTGAAAACAGAAATGGAGGCGGGAACGCGAAAGACCAAGTCTCTACACTCACAGAAGTGACAGTCACAAAGGGGAGGTAGTCAAACCAGCCAAGCCACAGGCTTTGGAGAACAATGAGAATTATCAAGAGTGAAAGCCACACCTGGTAGAACAGCTAAAACCCAGAACACGGGCAACTGCAAAGGCTGGAGAGGCTGTGGGGCAACAGGAACCGTCATTCATTGCTGGTGGGAATGCAAAACGCTGACAACCACGCTGGAAGACAGTCTGGCAGCTTCTCACAAAACTAAACACACTCGTATCATGTGATCCAGAAATGACAGTGCTTGGTGTTTACCCACAGGAGTTAAGAATGCGTATCCCCACAAAACCTTGCACACAATATTTAACAGTTTTATTCACAGTTGCCAAAACTTGGAGGTAATCAAGATGTCCTCTGATAGGTGAATGGATAAACAAATGGTCTATCCAGACAGTGGAATATTATTCAGCAGTGAAAAGAAATGAGGTATCAAGTTATAGAGAGACATGGAGGAAACTGAAATGCATATTGATAAGTGAAAGAAGCGAATTTGAAAAGGTTACTAACTTCATGATTCCAACTATATGACACTCTGAGAAAGGCAAAACTTGAGACAGTAAAAAGATCACAGACGTGGTTGACGGGGATTCGAAGACAGGGATGAACGGGTGAAGCACAGAAGACCTTTAGGATGATGAAACTGGCCTGTGTGAGAGTGCGACGGTAGACACACGTCTCCATCTGTCCAAACCCAAAGAATGTCCACCATCGAGGGCGACCCCTAATGTAAACACAGACTCTGATTGGTAATAAAGGATCCACATTGCTCATTGATTGTAACAAATGTAGCCAACTCAAGCCAAGATGCTAATAACAGAGGAGCCTGGGGAGGAGGGCACTGATGCATGTGGGAACCTTTGGGCTGTCTGTTCACATTCCTGTAAATCTAAAACTGCTCCCCAAAGCCTACTAATGTAAAAATACATAAATGAAGCAAGAGAAGAAGATACAAAGGGTATTTTAGGTTGGGTCATCTGAGAAGGCCTTTCTAAAAGGTGACAAAGAGGCAAGACCTCAAGGGAGTGTGACAGTGGGGGAAGATGGCCTTTGGGGACCTTGCAAAAACCCAGAATCCGACTCAGCTTGTCTGGGTGGAGCCTGAGAAGGCGTTTCGACCAGGCCCTCTAAAGACGCCGGTGTTACCAGACCTTGGACCACAGGTGGAGCAGTGACGCTCTGGGCAGAGAAACAAACCAAGGGAAAGCCCCAAGGCCAGTGCCTGGCCTGTTCCTGGAACTCGGGGAAGCCAAGGAGGCTGGAGCAGGTGAGGAATCATGAGGGACCCCGAGGTGTGAACCTCAGTCTAAGCCCCAAGGGCAGCCAAGAGAAGGTGGTCAGCAGGGGCATGGCAGGCTATGTGGGACAAACAAACAGCAGGGTAGAGAGGGGACAAGTGTCAGACCAGAAGGAAGCTGCCGTGCTCCTCCATCCAGGGAAGAGATGACGACGGCCAGGACCAAGGCCTGGGGTGGCGGCAGCTGAGAAAGAGATGCGTTCGGGTCTCATCTCTAGGATTCCAAACAGCCCTGCCAGCTCCCACCCCCAGCCCCAGACACGCCTGTGGGCCACCCTGCAGTTTTAAGGCATCAAGAAAGGAAGCAAACCATCAAGGAGGGAAAAGTACCTCTCGAACAGCCTCCAACGACTGCAATAATTAATGTGTGTAAGTCAAAGCAATTATGCCTGCCCCGGGAACAAACAACCGGCAGCCCCAGACAGCACCACTCAAAGGGTAATTACTCAAAACAAAACCAACGAACCTGTTGAGTGCATTTGGTAATTTGCAGGCATCAAAGCATTACAGAGAAAGGCAGGAACAGGAATTCTGCCTTCCCCCGGCCAGGCGTGGGCCCCAGGGTAGCAAAGAACAGACCAGTCTGCTAGGTACCGATCCATAACCACACCCGATTACTAGAAGAACGTGGCTCAGCGACCAAGCTATCCGACAATGATGTCCCAAGCGGGCAGCAACAAAAGACAGGAAGGGAGGCATAAATCCCCCACCTCTGTGGTGTCTACAGTCACCCCCAAGCTCACTGCAAAGTAACACAAAAACACACATTTTTCCAAAACTGTATGTGTGTTCCTCAGACCTCCAACTCCAGTCACACCTCCTTTTGGAGGGCACACAACCTCACCCCTGTTGTTGAAACGAGCACATGTATTTCTGCATCGTCTTTTGCAGGGCATCTCTGTGTTCACAGCGACTAGAAGCTAAGGCTTGTCCAGCACTGACTGGCGAGGAGGGCCGGGGAGTGGGTCAGGCAGGCCCTCAACCATCTACAGACAGACAGATAGACAGACAGACAGACACACACACACACACAGGCGAGGAGGGCCGGGGAGTGGGTCAGGCAGGCCCTCAAGCATCTACACACACACACACCTACACACACACACACACCTCCAAGGGGATGCGGGGGCAAGTGACAGGCGGGCAAGAGGCCGGGCTAGGATTAAAAGCCGGGAAGTGTGACTCTGAGTCAGAACCAGACCACTCCTCTCTCCACAGGAAAAAAAAGCACAAGAGGTTTGAAGCAATAAAACCCAGCCTGGAGAATCCCAAGGAGCCTGGCAGACTACAGTCCATGGGGTCACCAAGAGTGGCATACGACTGAAGCAACTTGGCACACACAGTCAACCATCACCCAGGCAGTGAGGGGCAGGGGAGGAAGCAGAGGATGCCTTCAGAGCACGGCCCCCAGGCCACAGCAGGGGCTAGGGGGAGCCTGCCCCAGACTTTCCCGAGGGCCACTGACCCCACCCTGTGGCTCAGGGGAGGGGCTGACGCAGAACCCACCCCCACCCAGGGATGTGGCCACCGGCTCCTCACCAGCGCCCACACCAGCCGGGCTCTCCCACCCACTCCAGCTCCCTGGTGATCACCTATGAGTTCTGCAGGAGTCTCCCTGGAGGCCGTCTTCTCTCTGAGCTCTGCCGGTTGACCCCGAGTCCCCCTTCCGGGGTTTGTGACCATCCCCCCCTTCTGCCCCCACCTCACCCCTACAAGCTCCAGGCGCAAGTCTAAGCCTTTACTACCCCTGGCTGGGGCTGGTCTCCCCCAGTGAGACCTGCAGGGGAGCAGCTGGAGCTTCCCTAGCTCGTTTCAGCCCCTGTAACTATGAAGTATGCATCACCACGGTCCACACTTGCGGGGCTGGCGGCCGGTCCAGGTCACTCGGGAGTGGAGTTGAGACTGGCATCTGGGCAACTTCAACGTCCACACCCTCAAGTGCTAGGCCAGGGTTCTGGCAACATGGTCAGAGGAAGGAGGTTCTCTGAGAGCAGAATCGGCTGGAGGAGCTTATTCAGAGGGCAGATCTCCCCTAGTCCCGCTTGCTCCTTCCTGTTCAGTGAAGGCCACTGGAGAGAGAAGACGAGTGGGAAAGGGACTTCTCTGGTGATCCAGTGCTTATGAATCTGCCTTTCAATGGAGGGGACATGGGTTCAATCCCTGGTCAGGGAACTAAGATCCCACCTGCCACGGGGCCACTAAGCCCACGCGATGGAACTACTGAACCCACACTGTACAGCCATGCTTCGTAGCCAGAGAAGCCCCCCACATGCCACAACAAGAGAAAGTGTGTGAGCCGCAGGGAAGACCCAGTACACTCGTAAGTTTTGTTTTGTTTTGTTTTAAATAAGATTGTGAGTCTTAAAAAAAAAAGTGGGGGTGTGGCGCAAATACCTGAATACACAGCAGACAACGGGAGACAGGCTTCCTGCTGTCCGAGGAGGGAGTGACAAATACGTACAGGGAGAAACCCAGAAGTCAACACCATGGTGTTGGACTGCAATTCAAGACGTTGGTGTAAACTCATGGGGTCATTTCAGAAGGGCCTGGATGCCAGTTCAGAAGCGTTCCCACTAGACAAATCTGGGGCAAGTTGAACATCTAAATAGTGACAGTAAGAGATTGTGAGCTACTAAATGAAATAGGAACCCAGGAATACAAAAATGAATAAATGGAGCATTTAATGTATTAGGTATGCATGTGTTAGTCACTCAGTCATGTCTGACTCTTCGTGACCCCATGGACTGTAGCCCGCCAGGCTTCTCTGTCCATGGAATTCTCCAGGAAAGGATACTGGAGTGGGTAGCCATTCCCTTATCTGGGGGATCTTCCTGACCCAGGGATCGAACCAGGGTGTCCTGCATTGTGGGCAGTTTCTTTACCATCTGACTCACCACTGGGTTGGCCAAAAAGTTCGTTTGGGTTCTTCCATTATATCGTATGGAAAAAAACTCAAATGAACTTTTTGGCCAAGCCAATATAAAGTGATGTTTACACAGGCTCTAACTACTGCCCCACAAAACACACACTAATTGCAAAGGGGAAAAGAGTAACTTCACAGAGGAGCAGGGGGCAGACATGACCTTAATCGGAGGATCAGAGTTAACACGATCGTAGGAACAAACTGAGGCCTTGCACTACCCATCAGGATGCTCTGAGAAGAACACACATCACCTCTGTGATATTAGCACCACAGACACAGAAGCTGCACCTCTGAGGAAACAGCAGACAAAGCAAACTGAGGAAAAGGCTACAAAACAAACCGGCCTGTAATCGTCAAAGGTGTCAAGGTCACGACAGGCCAGGAAGGAGAGAAACTGCTCCAGACATGAGAACCCTGACAGTCACATGCCACAAGTCAGTCTGGACATAATCAATCTGCCAGCAGAGGCAAAGTGTGAGAGCTGAACAGGAAGGGAGGGCTCGACGGTAGGGATGCGTGGCTGTGGATTTTCCAATTGTGATTGTTGTGCAGTTGTGAAGGAGAAATGTCCTGTTTGTAGGAGACACATCCTAATATTCTGTGATTTGAAAAACAGTGAAAAGTAAAAAGCAGGCCCCCAGGCCCTGCCATCAGCAGACAGGTCCTGGGGTGGGCCTGGCCCCTGCATTTTAACCAGCTTCCAGGACACTACCAGGCCACACTTAAGCCCAAGGCCCACACACTGCCCTGTGCGCTCCCCTACATCCCAATCGGATGAAGAACCCAGAAAAGCGAGGATCCTCCTTTGAACACTCTTCAGAAAACAGGGGTCTCTTCTCACCCCAAGATATCTGACTACTTCTCCTTTCTCTGCAGCTATATTCACCAAAAAGACAGGGCCGGGGCTGCCAGGGAACTCAAGTTCCAGGGAGTCGGCATTTCTCCTTGATTGTTCTCTCACCTGGGCTCTGCAGCATCTCACCTGCCAGCTGGAGGACGTGGGGAGCCGTAAAAAGCTTGTTTGATTTTTAGGACTCACTCCCCTGTTCCCATCACTTCACTGTTTCTTTTATAAACCCCATCTCATTAGCCACCTGGTAAATCCCCCACAGAATGGCATGCTGGCCCCTGAAACTCATATCCAGAGCCAGGGAAACAGCCCAAACAACTCCAGCAACTCATGAAGGTAATTAATTGCAGATGACACACACCCAAAATTATCCTGAGTACAACAGGAAAATCACAGGGTTCCAAACTTAATAGCCAGAATCATATTAGACTGTCATTTCACTCACTCAAAACTTTTTAAAGTTACCTTCTTGGTGCATTTATATATCAAGCAGGCAGCTCATTGCTCACTTCAGTCCTCAGTGCCATTAAAAGTGCTTGCTTTGAGGTCAGAGAGGCCTAATGTGAATGCTGGCCCAGCTTCTGTGTAACCTTAGGCAAGTCCCTTGACCTCTCTGATTATGGTTTAAGCACCTGCAAAATGGGATGGCCAAAGTACCTACTTCAGAAACTAGGGAGCAGGCAAAGAAGTGTGGTGCAAATGCAAATATACACAGATTGTCAACTACAACCAAAGGAGACTCCTAAACAAAACCAAAACCTTCCTGGTTTCTGCCATTATTGCAAGAGGCCAGGAGACTGAAAGAAGGGCTGTTACAAGCTTAACACACTCTGGGTGTTTTCAACCCTCAACCAACCCAGTCCCCAGTGACAAGGCTCCCAGGAACCACAGGGCCTTGTCCCTATCATTCCCTTTAATCAGCTTGTGGAAACCCCTTCTCCAGACTGAGAATGAATCTTTGAGCCTTTTTTCCCATCCTTGGAGGTGCCGGTGCTCAACCCCACTGCCAGTTAACAGCCCCACCTCGAGGCATTCAACAGTTCAGATGGGGAGGGGGGGGGGTGGGGTCTCAACAACTGTTCCATACCCTTTCCTTTCTGTTTGGACCTTCTGAGAGACACCCATCCTTTTCTTCTTAGTCCCTGTGCTCCTATTCATCTGTTGGGCCAAGATTTCCTAAAAAAATTCCATGCTGCTAGTTCTTTCTTCCAAAACGGGGAAATAATTCCAGAGTCTGATTACAGCAGCAGCAGCAACAACCAAAACAGCCACCTGGGTAAATTAAATGATCATAAAACATCTTTTATCTGTTCTCTTAGCAAAACGAACTCGAACACTAGTCATTCATCCCTATTAGATCAGCTGCCACCTTCCTTGTGGGCAAAGTCTGCACAGACACTGGCAGACTCCACAGTGCACCTCATACCAACATGCAAAGAGAGCCTGGAAAGCCTCTCCCCAGAATTAACCAGCACCCTACAAATAAAGAGGCCCTCTAGTACAGAGGAGCCTGGCGGGCTAAAGCCCACGGGGTGCAAAAGAGTCGGACAGGATTCTAGCAACTAAACAACTACAGCATTAGGCTAATAATGGAGGCCCAAGGCCTACTGTCCCTCACGCTAACATCTGTTTTATCTGTGAACAAATCCAGTGGCTAAAGATGGAGATTTGAACAAGATTTCGAAGTGATAAATAACATGGTCGTCCCTAGGCACCCAGCTGTTCCTAACTCTCATACATTACTGGGATCCACCCCAACTGGAGGCAAATTCTTTATAGTTGATTTATGCAATGCCTTCATTCCCTAATCTGGTTGACAAAGCCAGCCAGTGCCTTTTTGCTTTCACAGAGCGGGGAAAACAATTTACCTGGACAGCAAAGCCTCAAGGCTTTACTTAAAGTCCTTCTTACTTTTCACAAGTCCTAAAGGCTGACCTGAATAACAGACGGCTTCCCAGAGGCTCTACTCTGTGGCCCTTGGTCCCTCCCAGGCCTCCTCACAGGAAGACAGCATCCACTCACCAAGACTTCTAGCTCTAAAAGGACGCGAGGTCACCAAGAGAAGCTGCAGAATGTCCAAACCCAAGACTGGCATCTGTGTGTGCTCAGCTGCTAGGTCGTGTCTGACTCTTCTGTGACCCCATGGACTACAGACCAACAGGCTCCTCTGTCCACGGGATGTCCCAGGCAAGAATACTGGAGTGGGTTGCCATTTCCTCCACCAAGGGATCTTCCTGACCCAGGGATCGAGCCTGCATCTTATGCGTTGGCAGGCCAATTCTTCGCCACTAGCGCCACCTGGGAAGGTCATCTGATATTGAAACAAAGGCTACAATCTAGATCCAGACCAGGTTCATAGTATCCTGAGTGTCTCAAAACCCAAAACTAGATGCCAGTTAAGAGGTTTTCTCAGGCTGGCTTGCCATTGTTAGAACTGGATTCCAAATTTTTTCTGTTACAACCAAATCCCTGTTCATTTTACTAGGAGAAAAAAAATAATAATCACCATCCCAACTCAATTCTATGGAGAGAACAGGATGAATACCCTTTAAAGCCTTAAAGGAAAGTTTAATGAAAACTCCTGCTCTGAGGCACCCCAAATATCAACTACCAGCTTTCCTTGCCACGCGTGACAAAGAAGGGAATGGCCCTGGGATCACCACCAGCCCAGAGGACAGCACAGCCAACAACCACGCCTTGCGGCACGAGGACCCTCTCCCTGCCTGAGAGCCAGCCCCTGCCACTGCCTTTCTGGTTAAGGCCACTGAAGAAACGGGTTCCCAGGTGGCTCAGTGGTAAAGAAACCACCCGCAATGCAGGAGATGTGAGCTCGATCCTTGGGTTGAGAAGATCCCCTGGAGGAGGAAATGGCAACCCACTCCAGTATTCTTGCCTGGGAAATCCCATGGACATCGGAGCCTGGCAGGGTACAGACCATGGGATTGCAAGGAGACACGATTTAGTGACTAAACAACACCCGAAGAAACAGTCGTAAGCTCTCCTTCGCCCATTTTCCTAACTCAGGCAGTGGAAGCCTTTCTAAATTCTCACCATGCACAGCATCTTTCTGCTATCCATCTCACCTCTCATGAGATTCTCTTACTAACCACTCCTCATATAGCTCTCGTTATAATAACCATAACCCTGCTACTCATCTCTGTTACTGATGAAATCCCCACAACTCCAAAAGGAGACTCTCTTCATCCTTGTTAGATTGACCCCTGTCAGGTCTAAGTGGCTGAGTACATTGGGCATCTTGTGATTACATCAAATGGTGAGAGTTTATGATTCTTGAAGCGGGTAGGCCTAAGAGTCAGAAGGACAGTGGCGATGCTCTTGGCCAGGATAGCTTGAGAGCTTCTGTAGACTTCACCAGTTTATTTATTTTTCTTTTAAAAATAATGTAATTAATTAATTTATTTTGGCTGTGCTGAGTCTTTGTTGCTGCATGGGCTTTTTTCTCTTGTTGCGGCGAGTCGGGGCTACTGTCTGGCTTCCACGTGCGACATTCTTGTTGTGGCTTCTTGTTGCGGATCATGGGCTCTGGGGCACGTGGGCTTCAGTCATTGTGGCGCACAGGTTCAGTAATAGCTGTGGCTCCTGGGCTGTAGGGCACAGGGTCAGTAGCGTGGGGCACAGGCTTAGTTTCTGTGCAGCATGTGGGATCTTCCTGGACCAGGGATCGAGCTCGAGTCTCCTGCATTGACAGCCAGATTCTTTACCACTGAGCCACAAGAACAGTCACCAGTTTCTTCTTAATGACATCATTAATGTGTTTGAGCAGCCCAGAGGATTGAGGACGATAAGCAAAAAAGTGTTGCAGAACCAGCCAGATGGCACAAACGTGCTGCAGTATTTGGCTTACAAAGTGGTTACTGAAGTTAAGAAGGGGATCCCCAGGTGGGAAGGGTCTTTTCCAACAGGACTTCAGACAAGCAGAGAGAGTAGCTTGTTAACAAAGGAAGGCTTCTGTCCAGTCAATAGTGTACAAACCACGTCCAGAGCCTAAAAGCCAGTTTCCAAAGCTGGAATGGTCCTTCGGGCCTTTTAAAGTGTCCAGGAGCAGGGTAGTCAGGTTTCCCTGAATTAGATGTTGGACGGGTAGGGCAAGCAAAATAAGTGTTTCTGCAGCTTTATTGATATTTCCTCAACAGTATTGATGAATAAAAGCTATCTTTTATTGGTTGATCAGTGATTTCAGGGCAGGGACGGTGGGCAAAAATAGGAACTCTAAAGTGTTGTGTGACTGAGTGGTTATTTTGGCCTGAACCAGAACTGCTTTTTTTGTTTTGTTTTGTTTTAAATCAAGCCGGTAATTGTTGAATTTCGAATCTTGTTTTTCTTTTTCTGAAGCAAATGGTTGGTTTTCTGAAATCCGTTTTTCTAAGCTCTCATTGAGGAAAACTTCCCTTTAGATCATGACAGAGGTTTGGCTGTGATTGGCTCCCTTTTTTTGCTGAACTGTCAAGATAGTTTTCCTTATCAGTCCTTAGAGCGTCGTTTAGCATGTCCTGGAATCTGAATAACAGCCAAAGCTGCAGGGACGATCATGGCAGCCGGTGGTTCTGAACATAAGGACTGTTCTTAACTTTATCTCCACTGGAAGTGAGGAAGGCGTTTTGTTCCTGTGGCATCTCAGCGTCTCCGGCCGCTCTGAAAGCATACCTGTGGTCGGTATAGAGGTTGGCGGCCTTGCCCCAAGGCTGGTGTACAGGCTTGAGTAAGCGCACATAATTGGCCTCTTGGGCCAAAGTAGCCAAGGGCAAGGGCGCCACTTGCCGTTGTCAGGTTTGGAATCGGAACCAACAGGAAACTGTGAGATGTCAGCATTACTCAGACGAGTTTCTTGTAGGTCATGGCAGTCGGGTGGGGGAGGGTTGCTTAGAAGGTGGTTCATCCACAAATGGTAAAGGAAAGCATGTACTTCTTTCTCTGCTGTAAAGGCCTAAACTGCTTCTGTTCAAAATAACCATGCACTGGTAGAGCACTCTTTTCGCAGCGCATTCATGGAAGACAAAGATCCCAGATGTCACATCCTATAGCCTAGAGATCTTGTATACTGAAAAAGCACCTCCAAAAGGACTCTCTCTCCATTCTTGCTAAAAGAGTCCCATCAAGTCCTGTTGACTAACCCTTGCGGTACCAAACTCCAGGGAGTAGACCCCTGGATCCGTGTGTCACACCAAAGAAAGCAATGAACCCCATTAAACCTACACACCATCCAGTAACCTGAAGGGAAAGCTTACTAGGCTCAGAAGCAGATGATATCTGAGGATGATGCTTTCCCAAGATGTCTGGACCAGGCCTGTATGCCTTTGTTTCAATAGTGTCTGTTATCTTGCTTTCTCCCTCTTTTCCATGAGAAATGCCCTCATCCATATTTCCCAACCCTTTACAAAAAAAGGAAAACTCTCTGATCACTGGATTTCCCATCAGAAACCTCAGCTCTGCAAGAGAGCAATGACTCTCTGGTTCACCCTATAGGTCGTTTCACTGGGGTTCGAGACACTCTTTTCTCACCAAATTATTCCATGGGCCCATCACATAGTCAGGATGCCAAGCCTGCCTAAAATTATTCTTCACTTCAGTTTTACCCAACCATGAGTAAATACTGGTATGAAAGGCTCTGTGGAGCTGGTAATGCAAGTCAGGTCATTCGTAAACTGGCTGGCATATCTATATATCTAGGTAACTGTTCAGGCTATAACAATACAACTTCTGAGCCTTGGTTAAGTTATTGCCTCCGTGCACCAATAAAATGACTCCATCAGATACTACCACTTATGCCTTATGTGCACCCCTTGGTCACAACTTCACATGCAGAGGTTTGAGGAATGCCCTTAATGCTCGGGCACCTCATTGCCTTGACAACTGAGGAATACAAGGACAGTGTGCCCTTGCTGTATTCACTTCCTGTACTTCGTACATAACCAAAGAGAAGCCTCAGGTTGGTGCATCCCATTAAACCTCTATAACCATCTTAAGCAAAAACTTTCAAGAGGCATATATGATTCTGGCTCTGCCTCTGTAGGGAGAGCTTTCTTCCCACAAATCGAAGTGAGCAAGAACAATCACTCAGCAACCTCTCCCTGACATTAGGAGTTAGTGGACTCCACAGCCACCACAGTTTCAGCTCAGCAATGGCCACTTAACTCACTGGATAACGACACAGCCCTGGATTATACACTTGCTGAGCAAGGAAGTGTCTGTGCAAGAGCAAACACCTCTTGGATGTGGATAAATGCCTTTGGGGAAGTAAAGACCCAATTACATAAAATTAAAAACAAGTACCTTGGTTACAGCAAATTTCACCTGGCAATCCACTCTCTTTGTTCAGCTGACTACCTTCAGATCTGGTTTAGAACCATCTTGCAAACTAGGGTTTGGAATGTTTTTAATTCACTCTGATACAGTATACTTATTGTTAAGTTCTGCACCTACTGTTTATTGAACTTTTGTAAAATTGAGATGCCTAGTAAGGTAATGTTAGCTCAGCATTTGAAGATAATTTCTAGTGCTTACAGCACTGATGAAGCAGACTCCAAATATGAAACGTCTGAAAGCTCTCCCTACCACCTTTCCTTGTTCCTCAAATGTGGCCCCATGAAGTGTCTGGTTTGCGTACTTTCCCTACAAAGTGGGAGATGTCAACCAGGAAAGGTCCCACCTGGCACTGAGGGACAAGCCACTGCATACAAAGGTCCTGACTCTTGATCTGCAATTCTTCTGGAAAAAAGATCTTGATCAAAAGGGGGAAATGTGAAATTAATTAAAGAAACCTGACTTTAAAAATTAGAGTCGGGACAGACCTGTAGGGAAAGCTCCCCAGAACACATCAACTACTCCAAACAAAAAGATGTTCCCAACTTTACTATCCAGCAGGAAGAAAACTTCTCTCCACCCAATGACAGCCCAGCCAATCAGACTGTACTAGCCCACCCAATGAGAAGCCTCGCTACTTTGGACTCCTAGATTCCTTCAACTGACTCTTTGATTATTAGAGCCCCTCCAAACTACGCTCCTCTTCCCCATAAAGGCAAGTTCTTCAGAGCTGCCTATGGTCCACCACGGTTCACACATTCTGAATTCCAAATCCTCTGCCTACTCCCAAATAAAATCCCTTTTGCTGGCAAGTGAAAGTCGCTCAGTCGTGTCTGACTCTTTGTGACCTGATGGACCATACAGTCCATGAAATTCTCCAGGCCAGTAGGTAGCCTTTCCCTTCTCCAGAGGATCTTCCCAACCCAAGGATCAAAGCTGACAGAGTATCTGGCACAGGGAATTCCCTGGTGGTCCAGGTGGTTAAGACTCCATGCTCTCATTGTCATAGGCATAAGTTCAATCCCTGGTATATAATAAGTACTAAAAAATTAGAACTAAATAATTAGCTGTTATTTTTATTATCATTATTAATCATTAGTCACAAATTGTAAGCCAGGGCTCCACTGTCATCATATTCTAATCCAAAGAGGTCTGTTTTCTCCATGGAAGCAAAAAGGCAGGGAAAACTTGGAGTGATGCTCCAATCATTCCTGCTCAGATTCCCAGATCAGACATCAATATTCAGTCCTCTTATGTCATCCTGTTGCCTAGCTAATTCAAGCATTACCAAGTCAACCTCACCTCCTCAGAAAAGACTTGTGTGGTCTCCCCAGGTTCATGTAGGTCTCTTTGGGATGTAGCAGTTCCTACATTAACTGGGAGCTGAAGGAGTCTCTCTATGAATTGGGCTTCCACGGGAGCCAGTCAGGATACCCAAAGGTCTTCCGCATGCCAGTCTACATTAATGAAGAGTGAATGCAAACAAAGTCCCTGTGTAAGAATGGGTGTTCAAATAAATCAACCTCCCCGAAAGAGGTAAGAATAGGTAAGTAGAGTAGACATGACCTGGAAAACTGTTTCCTGATGGGCCCCAAGATGAATGTATACGACATATAGGAGCAGAATACTGAGAGAACGAAACTATCCCAAAGGTTTTGGAGTCATGGATCTATCAGAGGCAGGCAAGTAACATAAGGAGTGAACCCGGCTGGGAGCAATGCATGTCAGGCATCGTGTGAAGGTCACAGTGGAGACCACATGCTTACATGAAGGGCACATCACAGCTCAACACCAAGCATGTGGGAGGGCAGCCCCAGTGTCAAAGTCGTCAAGAGCAGCTGCAAGTCTGGATTTCTCTGTGAAGTCTAGAGGTCTTAAGGCACTAATTCACGTTTTTTAAAAATATATCATACACATGTATACCTGTGGCAGATTCATTTTGATATTTGGCAAAACTAATACAATTATGTAAAGTTTAAAAATAAAATAAAATTTAAAAAAATATATATCATATGCCAAAGAAAGCACATCTGTGAGCTGAAATCCTCCTGGGGCCACCAAGTCCTACCTCTGCTCTTGACTGTCACCTCTTGATACCAAGCTTTGCCATCTGTAAGACTAGAAGTCTACTGCGTGTTCATGTCCCTTTATTAGGCCAAGAGGAAATGGATTTCAAACCCGTGAGGTCCTGTCAAAAATGCATAACGCAAATCTAGTCATCAGGAAACAGCTGACAAACCCAAACTGAGGCGCATCCTACAAAGCAACTCATCAGGAGAGGAATGCAAAAAAGTCAAGGTCAGGAAAAACAAAGAAACTATGGAAGTGTTACAGATTAAAGGCGATTACAGCGAAGGGACAATTCAATGCAATGGCTGGTTCTGGACCAGTTCCTGAATCAGGCAAAGTAAATGGCCACAAAGGGCTTAGCTGGCCCAATTGGAGAAAAATGAATATGACCTATACTTTACCTAATAATACTGCATCATGTTAAATTTCCTGAATTTGATCTTCACACTGCAGTGGTGTAAGAAAGTGCCATTGTTCTCAGGAAATACAAGTACTTAAGGGTAAAAGGTCATAATGTTCACAATCAACTCTTAAATGAGTCAGGAAAAAAAGTTTATATGGGTAAATGCAGATGGAGATAATAGATAAATCTACCTCAAATGTAGCAAAATATTAACACCTAGTTAATCTACCTAACTTTGGCCACCTGATGCGAGGAGCCGTCTCACTGGAAAAGACTCTGATGCTGGGAAAGACTAAAGATAGGAAGAAAAGAGGATGACAAAGGATGAGATGGTTGGATGGCATCACCAACTCAATGGACATGAGTTTGAGAAAATTCCGGGAAACAGTGAAGAACATGGAAGCCTGGTGTGCTGCAGTCCATGGGGTCACGAAGAGTCAGACATGAGCTAGTGACTGAACTGAATTGAACCTAGCTAAAGGGAACATGAGAATTCTTTTACAATTCTTGCAATTCTTCAGCAAATTTAAGATTATTTCAAAACAATAATTTTTTTTAAAAAGAACTCTTTGGAAAGAAAAACTCCCAACCAACAAAAATAGGGGCTTATCATAGCAGCCCACACAGTAGGGTTGCAAAGGTTAATTAAGTGAATAGCTCATAACTGGCACCGAAAAGCCAAGGAAATTTGCTTGATAAATATAAATACAGTATATTAAATATTAAATAGTGTCTGGGAACAACAAGGCCCAGCCACCATTATTATGTTGACAAACATCGTGGTTCAGAAAAGGGCCGCTCATGAAATCCACCCACCTCCTTCATGGCAATGCCGGCAGGACCACTTAGAACCTAGAAAAACACTTCAAGGCACATTTGGGAACAAAGGTGTTAAATCACTGTTATTATCTCACACCCGCATATGAGGAAAGCGGGGGTAAAGGCCAGGAAAGGGCCTCTTTCTTTCCACCAGGCAGAGTGGAGTCTGGGGATTTTGATGGGCCACAGAGGAGCTATTGTTACTGATACAGTATTAGGAGAGAGAGACATCCTGCATCTGAATACCAAGTTGAAAACTCAATTTGGCTCTTGAACAAGTCACAATAGTCTCATCAAATGCCAGCCTCTTGAGACCACAGGCAGGAAACAGGGACTGTGAATGAAGCAAAAATAAAAAGGTAACAAAATACAGCAATGGAGGCCACACAGCAGAGAAAGACAGACAAAGATGACCCAAGGAGGGTGGAGATGACCGCGCATCCCAGATGGAAGGACCATCTGGCTTGGAGACATGCTCTGTTGCCCCTCAGAGCAGTGTGTGAGACTGTGTATGATGTCTTTTTTAATTAGGTGCAAATAATTAGAAATCAAGATACTTCCCTTACAAATCAATGTTTCCAACTTTTCTTGAAAAATCCAAGTGTCTGACCAAACTCACATACTCTTGAGGCCACTGCAGCTGGCATGGTTGCTTCTTCAGACAAGCGCTCTTCAGAGCCCCGTGCCCTCGTCCTCTCACAGGTGACCTGCTGCATCCACTTCCATTAGCTACCAGGCCGTTTGTCGGAATTCCTGTTTAAGACTCCCTACTGGGATGCCGACAAAATTCCAGAGGCAGCTATGGAATGGGAATTTCAGGGTCAAAGCACGAACGTGATAGAGAAGTTATTAATAGGTCACCACTGAGTTCTAAGTCCAGGCTTACATCCCTCCCTGGGGGGGTGGCTTATGGTTTGGAGACTATGGTTCAAACTGCCTTTGGCAAGCTCCAACCGGCCCTCCTGTCTTGATGCAACAAGAGTCCCCAAAGATCTGGCCAACAAAAACACACTGCTGAGAAAACACAATCACTTCCCCCTTGACATTAATGACTGTGAGCTCACAAAGCAAAAAGAAAATGAGGCTCCTTCAAGCTGTCTATCACCACTGCTTGCCTTCACTTGATTAAAACATTTTTCCTCTGGGTTCAATTTCACCGCACATTTTGGGGATGAGTTATTGAGAAACTATAGAAGACGCCACTAAATATAAGGAAGGTGTGTTCTGGGGCCTCCAGTGTCCTGGTAGAATAGAATGTCAAGGGGATCAAGACAGTGTGCTGGAAGGCTTTTCAGATGCCTGTATACTGATACATGTCAAGAGCCCAAACATGAATGGATTCCCATAGATTCCAGGAAGCTGGGCAGGCATGGAGGACTTGAAAACCAGGAGCGAGCTGGATGCTACTGGTTACAACGGTGAGTCGAAACTCTTAGGAATATAGCTACTAGCATGAAGATCCTTGGAAGTCCAGTTCTGTACTGCTCTTATTTTACCCTGGCTGCTTCTAGACCACGAGCTCCTTAGAAGAACTGGGGCCCACCTGATTGCCATGTCCCCAGCATCCGTCATAGCACACGGCATGGAACTTGGGCTATGGTCTGATGACCTGACAACCAAACATGAAGCATAAACCTTTCTGGATCCTGAATCACAGGGGAGAAATGGCTAAAAACAACATTTTAGGAACAATGAGGCAGTTGTGATATGGACAGCATATCAGATAGTAGAATTACTGTCCATTTTCTCGGGTATAATGATAATACTGTGGCAATGTCGCTGTCCACCCTTGTTCTTAGGGAGAAACGTAGAAAGATTTAGGAATCAAGAATCACAATGCCCGAGACAACTTTTAAGAGGACAGAAAAAATACATAAATATATAGACATACACACATGTGCTTATTCCTTTATCTATTAATAAAAAAGAGAGAATATAAAGACAAATGTGCAAAACATTAACTGGTGAATCTAGGTAAAGGCTGGGTGTACCCAAGTTCACTACACTCATCTTGCTCCTTTCCTGTCGGGTTGAAATTTTTCAAAATTATAAGTTAAGGGAATTTTAAAATAAAAGAAATGTTTGATGAATAAATATATCCATAAGCAGGGCTCAAAATGACATTTCTGTATCCCACTGAGGGTGAACAGACGAAACCGCTTAGGCTGGAGGCAACAGGCAGGGGTCCCGCCGTCTGGGTCTCTCCGACAGCGCCGAGAGCTGAAAGCATCACTATCTCGGCCCGGGGAGCCTCTGCAGCGCCCTGGCGGGGAAGCTCTGCTCTGAACGAACCAAGGTTTCGAGGAACCAGCAGAGCAACCGCTTTTGTGAAGCAAGATGAGTTAACCAACCGGCCTGTTATCAGCCTGCCTGCTCACCTTCAGTTTCACTCTCACAGGCAGCTTCCTTCTTTTGTGCTTTGTCTGGTGGGATCATCATTAAGGGGGCATTTATTTGTAGTGTTTTAAATGTCTATTTAGAAAGACATTCTGGGAAGACAGCTGTGATGGCAGTCTAATTTTTAATCTCTCTAAATAATATAGAACAAAACCCAAAGTTGATGGACAATACAAAAAAAAACGAGGTGACAAGGACGCCCCCAAAGCCAAAATGCAAGCAGGTAAGGACAGACTAACAGCCTCAAGGCCTGCAGGGCATCCGCATCTATGCAGGCAGACAGAGAAGGAAGCAGCAACAGGGCATCCGACGAGCCCCTCAGAAAAGAACCCCCAAACTGCCAGTGAGCATCCTGGAAAGGAAAGCATGCTGGACCAAGCTGAGAACTCTAACAAAGCCAGAAGAGACTTCCCTTCTCCCAACAGCAGGTGAGTGCAAGGGACGTGAGGTGAACCCCAAAGGGATACCTCAGGTAGGCCTCCACTCCTCCAAACTGGCCCCCTCAGGCTCCCTGTCAGGTCAGGGTAACGCAGTGGGGGAAAAGAAAGAAACAACTACTCGAGTGGAATCACGACTGAGCACAACAGAGACACTAGAGGTGAAGGGAAGCGAAGATCTAAATACAAGTCAGGGAGGACAGACTTCCCAGCTGACCGAGTGGTGAAGACTTCGCCTTCCAATGCAGGGGGTGTGGGTTCAACCCCTGGTCAGGGAGCTAAGATCCACATGCCTCCTGGCAAAACACCCAAAACATGAAATAGAGCAATATTGTAATAAATTCAATAAAGACTGTAAAAATGGTCCACATCAAAGAAAAAAAACTTTAAAAAAGAAAGTCAGGGAGAAGAACCAAACCAGGAGTCTCAGAAAGCAAGCTGTCACACACCTGGTCCCTCTGTGATTACAAGAAGTTAAAAAGCACTGCCCTCAACCTTACCCCCTCCCTCTAACTGTTTGGTTTCTTGACCATGCAGAAAGAAGAGCAACAGAGAAATGGCCAGAGAACACCCCATACTGAAGTTGTAAGGAAAAAAGAGGGAGGAGGAGAATGTTTCTACAGACAATGACGGCATGCCAGAAATACCCACGTAACTACAGCTTTCTATTTCAATCCAAACTCAATGACACTGCGGAGATGGAACGAGACGCGAAAGAACAACGCGGACCAGAATTAGAAAAACTCAGTGGTGAAGGGACAAAACTCAGGAAATTAAAGCAAAGTTTTCAGAAATGAGACCAGCCTGGAAGGAACACCTAGACGGTGAAGAGAGGAAGCTTAAAAAAAAAAAAAAAAACTAAAAAGTGAACAAAGAATAAAGATTAGCAAGAAAGTGACAAATAGTAAAGACAGGACCCAACATACAGGAAACAGAAGCCCCCAGGGAGGAAAACCAAAGGGAAGGAACAGACACTAAATTACGATTTGAATCAACTTTGCTGAAATAAAGAGACGGAAATCACACATAGGAGCCCACCAGCTACCTGAGAGTGCTAATTCTGAGTAACTAATACGGAGATGCATCCTAGTAAAACTAGTGAACTTCAGACATGGAAAAACTCCTTTGGGCAAGTGACTTTGAAGGGAAAGAAAATTTAATTATCCTCCAACTTGGACAGCAATGCTTCTCCAAAATGTAGTAACATATTTAAGATACTGCAGATGGTGCAACCTAAGGATTTTAGAGCCACCAGACCGACGTTCAAGTGTAAAGGGCACCGGAAAGTTCCATTCTGACGCATCTTTGGTGAATCCAATCACCTAGTATTCTCTGCTCCACAACAAACACAGAAAGGCCTAGGAATCAAGCTTCCTGATTATTCAAGTTCCAAATTGTTTTCAGCACAACAAGGCCTTTTTCTGAAGGAGGTCGGACCTTTTGGGTCCTGGATTGACTTAAAAGAGGATGTAAGTCAGGCTGGTTTGTGGAATCTTGGGATCTGGTTGGTGTCCAGACTGAGGGCTGTGTTCCGTGGAACCAAAGCAACGCCTGTCTCTAGCTTCACTCTCAAATGAGCATGACTCAACCCCCCACCTCTGCCCACAGGAGTAACAGCTTACACCAGCCCCCTTCCAGCACAAGACCCATCCACAGACTGTGGCAAAGGGAGGGAAAAATGACCAGAAAAGACCAGAAGAGCCGACTCTGCCACTGCAGCCACACCTCATCACCAGAAGACACTGCTCCTAAGAGGTCCCAGCACATGTCACCCTCTGGAGCTCGAGGAATCCTGTAACCTCCAGCCTCACACTCCTGTCCCTGGGCCCCTCCCCTTGTCTCATGAACACTGATCAGATGAAAACTACAAAGGCATAGAGCCTCTACTGGCCAGCTGGGGATGGCAGGGACAGGGAAGTCTAAGATCGTGTGGACTCTGGGTTATCGTAAAGTAGCTCTGCTCAGTAAGTGGAGAGAAGTTATGGGACAGATAGATACGTTACCAACTCTTGGTTCACAATGACCTCCTGACAGGAGTGTGAGCTCCATGAATGCAGGGATTGTCACCTGACTGGGACACTGGTGGATCCCAAGTGCTGCAATTAGAGCCTGACCTTCCATTCAGCAGGCACTGGGCCCACACTGAATGAATGAATAAATACTACATATGAAGCAACAGATAAAGCATCCATTCACTTATTTTAAAAAATAATTGAGACAAGAAAGTAACTGAGGGGACTTCCCTGGTGGTCCAGTGGTTAAGAATTGGCCTTCCGATGCAGGGGATGTGAGTTTGATCCCTGGACGGAGGAGCCTGGTGGGCTGCAGTCCATGGGGTCGCTAAGAGTCGGACACAACTGAGTGACTTCACTTTCACTCTTCACTTCCATGCATTGGAGAAGGAAATGGAAACCCACTCCACTGTTCTTGCCTTGAGAATCCCAGGGACGGGGGAGCCTGGTGGGCTGCCGTCTATGGGGTCACACAGAGTTGGGCACGACTGAAGCGACTTAGCAGCAGCAGCAGCAGGGAACTAAGATTCCACATGCCGAGGGGCAACTAAACAAAAACCCAGCAGAGCCCCCCAAAAATAAATAAATAAGTAGCACTCTATATATACTAAAAAAAAAAAAAAAATCACTGAACTGCATTCTTTAGACAAGTGACTTGCATGAATTAGTATGAACTGTATGTATTAGTATGAATTGTATCTCAATAAAGCTGTTAAAAAATAAAAATAACTGAGAATCTGCTATATACCAGGTACTTAGACAGTCACGGGAATGTAAGAGAATATAACCAGCAAGGTCTGCCTTTCAAGATCAACACGGCTTTCATTTAAGACCCTCAACAAGCTAATACTTTTCAAGGTAAGAGAAGCCACAAGGACAGTCATGCAGGGCCAAGTCACGTTTGGGTTCCTAAACGGGAGTTGCAGAATCAGGGTTTGTATCACATATAAGAACATTAGTGACCCAGCCCAACTCCACGCCCACTCCCATTTTCGGCTGAGTAAACTGAAGCTGTGAGTAGGAGCACAGCCAGCCAATGGCCACAGCCAACAGAGCAGCAGAGCTGAGATGGACACTGAGCAGACGGACTCCCCCGCACACACCACACGGCCTTCGTCATCAATCCTGGCGCGACGCCTGCTTCCCCCAGCAATGAACATGAGTCCCTGGAAACACAGAAGATCTCACAGGGACACTGGACCTCAGCATGTGCGTTTATCCAGAGACAGCAAGGCTAAGCTGGGGTCAGCCCTTTTCACAATTCACACACACACACACACACAAACAGCACATATACACACAATGCATAATTTCTAGGACACACTCCTTATTTTACAGAGAAGAAAACCAAAACTCAGATTAATCGGCTTGTCCCAAGTGCTCACAGGAGCTAAGCAGTGGACCCAGGATGAACCTGTACCCGTCACAAGCTAGGAGAAGAGACATCAGTTAAGAGTACGTTGGCTGTCATAATCAAATGCCACAGACTGGGTGGCTTGACAATAGGTACTTATGTCTCAGAGTTCTGAGCACCTGAAACCCAAGACCCAGGTGTAGGAGGTCTGGTTTCTCCTGAGACCTGTGCCCCAGGCTTGCAGACGTCCGCCTTCTCTCCCTGTCCTCACACGGTCAAACCTGTGTGTGACGTTCTTGGGATCTCTTCCTCTAATAAGAACATCCACCATATTAGAGTTGAGTCTCACTCTCATGACCTCATTTTAACTGTAATTATTGCCAGGAGAAATATGAACAACCTCAGATATGCAGATGATACCACTCTAGTGGCAGAAAGTGAAGAGAAACTAACAAGCTTCTTAATGAGAGTGAAAGAGGAGAGTGAAAAAGCTGGTTTAAAATTCAACATTAAAAAAATTAAGATCATGGCATCCAATCCCATCATTTCATGGCAAATAGAAGGGGAAAAGTGGAAGCAATGGCAGATTTTTATTTCTTGGGCTCCAAAATCATTGCAGACAGTGATCTGCAGCCATAAAATTAAAAGATGCTTGCTCCTTGGAAGGAAAGCTATGATAAAGCTGCTGCTGCTGCTGCTAAGTCACTTCAGTCGTGTCCGACTCTGTGCGACCCCACAGACGGCAGCCCACCAGGCTCCCCCGTCCCTGGGATTCTCCAGGCAAGAACACCGGAGTGGGTTGCCATTTCCTTCTCCAATGCATGAAAGTGAAAAGTGAAAGTGACATTGCTCAGTCGTGTCTGACTCTCAGTGACCCCATGGACTGCAGCCCACCAGGCTCCTCCGTCCATGGGATTTGCCAGGCAAGAGTACTGGAGTGGGGTGCCATTGCTAGACAGTATATTAAAAAGCAGAGACATCATGACATCACTTTGCCAACAAAGGTCCACATAGTCAAGGCTATGGTTTCTCCAGTAGTCATATACAGACATGACAGTTGGACCACAAAGAAGGCTAAGCAGTGAAGAACTGATGCTTTTGAACTGTGGTGTTGGAGAAGACTCTTGATAGCCCCTTGGACAGCAAGGAGATCAAACCAGTCAACCCTAATGGAAATCAACCCTGAATATTCATTGGAAGGACTGATGCTGAAACTGAAGCTCCAATACTTTGGCCACTTGATGCAAAGAGCTGCCTCACTGGAAAAGACCATGATGCTGGGAAAGATTGAAGGCAAAAGGAGAAGGGGGCGGCAGAGGATGAGATGGTTAGATAGCATCACCGACTCAATGACATGAACCTGGGCAAACTCTAGGAAACAGTGGAGGACCAGGAAGCCTGCTGTGCTGCAGTCCATGGGGTCGCAAAGAGAAAGACATGACTTAGCAACTGAACAGCAACAACCTTCTTAAAGACCCTGTCTCCAAGTACAGTCACATTGGGCATCAGAGCTTTGAGCACATGAATTCTGGGAGGACACAGCACAGTCCATAACAAACAGTGACCCACCTCGGGGGCCAAAGTCCGCTGCAAACGTATAACAGAGGCAGTGAGTAAAAGGCAGTCTAGAAAGAGATTAGCAACAATTTAGGTAATCCTGCAACAGCGATCCTAAAAATAGAATAATCCCCAAATAATTACTCCCAAGCCAGTCTCGCTTTAGAAACTACCTAAGCGGTAAATGAAATATAATTAACATTTTCTGTTAGGCTTCTCAGGAGAGAACACCACGCCATGCACTAACCCTCCTATCTCAGGGACAAAGGGATTGAGAATTTTGAAATCTTAACAACACTTTCAATTTACAGAATCATTTTCCTGCCCCCAAAATACAAAAAAGCAAAACCACCAAAGACAAACTCTCCTCAAACATGTGGTTTATTACTCAGAGGTGGGGGAGAACACAGCAACTCTCCAACAAGCCACCCAGCACAGGGTCCATCTTCATATTATTCTGTCGCCTCCTAATCTTTTTATTATTCATTATTTATAAAGCACCAACAGAGTTACCGTGTGGAAAATAGACCTACTCCTCCAGTTTTTAAATGAGCTTTGAGAATTCTTTTGTGCTGGTTCAAATGCCACCTTGAAAGTTGGTGACTGACACACGAGCTGGTCTGTCTGTCACGGTTAAGCCCTCTCCCAGCCCAGCTCCCAGCGCTAAGGCTGCTGCAGGATTGGCTGAAATCCAATGATAAATCTCTCTGCCTCTCATGTGCCCAGAGCTGACACTGGCAGTAATAACCGGGTGTGTCCACCCTTCCCTTTGAGAAGAAGTCAAGGCTAAAAGTGCCAATGACTCCTCTTGCCAAGATGGGACTTCTCCTTGCCCTGACTTTCAGCAGAGTGGCCACAGGATAACCGAGGGCCACTGGCTCTCTTGGTGGGTTTTGCTCCTCCATGCCTCCCACGTGGTTATCCCAGCAGCTCAGGAGCACAGAGATGCCCAGCCACCACCCCAGAGATGCACAACAGCAGCAGGGCACCAGGGAGGCAGCTGACCTGCCCTGCAGACTGAGACGGGCCTGCCTGTCCAGGTCACGACTTCCAGCTCACAGGGTTCACTTTTGCTGAACTGTCAACCAGCAGCAGAGGCATGGCAACACCCGCCTGAGCATCAGGGGATTCACAACACATCAAGCCATAAGAGAGGAAGTGTCTGCAGGCATCTCACAGGCTGGGAACGCAGCCTTCCCTTCTCCCAAAGGCTCTAAGCAGCTCCAGAAACAGGTGCTTGGCTCCGGGCTGGTGGATAAGCCTCTCCTGGGCCACACATAGAGGAAGCCATGTGTCACAAGGGACAGGGTTAGAGTTCTGAGCCAGAAGACCCAGACTCGAGACCTGACTCAGCACCTGGCCGTTCAGCAGCTCCATCAGGGGTCAGGAAACTGCAGCCATAGAGCAAATCCAGCCTTGTAAATAAAGTTTTTGTAAATAAAGTTTTATTGGTACAGAGTCACAACCATCAGTTGACGTGTCATCTGTGGCTGCTTTCACACTACAATGGCAGTGCTGAGTTGCTGCTGCAGAGGCCAGATGGCCCACAAACCTGAAAATACTTACTGCCTGGTCTTTTACAAAGTCTGTGAACCCATGTGACACCTCACAGAAGTGATTTTACATTTCTGAATCTGTGTCCACTATCCCTAAAACGAGAACAGAATGACCATCCATCTTTCATATCTCAAAGGGTTGTAAAAATCAAATTCATTCATTAAAACATGATACTAATGATGATGACAATTCTTTGAGCCCCTAGCATCTGTCAGACAGCATTCTGAGCACTTTGCTTGGATTATTTTATCGAATCCTGACAACACTGTGAGAAAGGTAACAATTTTATAGATGAAGAAATAAGACTCAGAGAAATGAAGGATGCTGATCAAGAAACGAAGGATACTGACCAACAGTGATGACCTAGCCCATCCACTGCCCTCTGCTCTTTCAGACCCCAGGACGAGGATGCCGGAGGTGTTGACACCTGCGCAGTCACGTGACAGATCTCAGACCCTTGCAGTACCCTCTGGACCGCCTCCACACTCTCCTTCCAGCCCTGTCCCTCTTCTCCTTTCTACTCCCTCCCCATTTAAATTGCCAAGAAGGGTCTTCCCGGGTGGTCCAGCAGTTACAAATCTACCTTGCAATGCAGGGGACGCAGGTTCAATCCCCGGTTGGAGAATAAGATCTCACGTGCCAAAGGGCCTGTGAGGTCATGAATGTCAACTAGAGAAGCCCCCATGTTGCAGACAAAGACCCCAGGTGCCGCAACTAAGACCCCATGCAGTCAAATAAATATTTTTAAATAAATAAATTGCCAAGAAGAGTTTGCCATCCTGTGTTTATTTTAACAATGGATACGGACTACTTCTCCTCAGCTGGTGAACAAAGCCTCAGGGTCTCGATGAGCATTTCATTTGTAAACAACACTTCACATTGTGTAGCAGGTTAAAAAAATTTTTTTCTTAATCAGAGCGAGTAACACTTCTGGAATAAAGATTCAAAGTTTCAGATGCAATTTCAACAACAACAACAAAAAACATGTGTCCCAGCACAACAACACCAGTAAGTAGCAGCAGAGATGTCTGCTAGGAACTGCACAGTTGACCAAGTCAGGACCCTGTGGGATCCTCACAAAAGCACTGAGAGAGGCTGGCAGGCTTGGTGTTCACTGGCAACAAGGCCCAGAGAGGTCAAGAGACTTGCCTGAAGGCACACAACCGGCAAGGAGCACAGGTGAGAATTAAAGAGTAAGTCCTTGACCAAATTAAACAGTTGGGCCACCCACCAAGCACTGAGCTGTGGACACAGAAGGACTTGGAGGCCGTTTCAAAAGTGTACCTATAACGAGAAACATGAATTTGACCCAAATGCTTGTATTACGCCTGAAAACAAGGCCCCCTACCCATCTGACCAGGAGAAATTTCTCTACTCTGCTTCAAAAACCTGCAATCTGGGATGTTGGGGCCGTTGGCACTTGCCAAGGTTTCAGGTGGAGGGAATTCTTCTATTTTGGGGTCATTCCATTTCTCTTCCTTCCAGAAACGGCCCTTCATGAGATGCTGGTGGGTGTGTCAATCACAC
>NW_011494865.1:2448793-2468063 GCF_000754665.1 Bison bison bison | reverse complement strand
AATCACACAGCCCCGCCTTCCCTCCCAGGGGTAGGCACGTGACCCTAGCTGGCTCATCCCTCCAAAACTGAAGACTGAGCCGGGAGGCCATAGGGCCCACAGAGGGCTAGCCAGGAGCCCTTCTGGGGGGCCTGGGGTGCTCGCTTCACCAAGACCCTGACCTGCAAGGAGAATGGAAGCCTGGCTCTGAGGAAGCCCTGCGTGCCACCTCTGGAGAAAGCCCCCCTGAACATGACGTCAACCCAGAAAGCAAGCTCGGGGTTGGGGGCAGGGGTGTGGAGACTCGGAGGCCAGTGATTCGAGCACTGCTCTGGAGCCAGACCTACTGGAAGCCCACACCAGCCCCTCCTAGAGGCTCCCAGTTATATTAACCTGGTATTAGGTTGGCCAAAGAGTTCATTCAGATTTTTCCATAAGCTTTTTTTTTAAGATACTTTGTTCATGTGGACCATTTTTTAAAGTCTTTATTGAGTTTGTTACTATATTGCTTCTGTTTTTGTTTTGAGGGTTTTTTTTTTGGCCTACCAGGTCAGGCCCTCCCTGACCAGGGATCAAACCCACACACTCTACACTGGAAGGCAAAGCCTTAACCAATGGACTGGATGTCCGCTTTTCAGAGAGTACAGAACAACCCGAATAAACTTTTTGGCCAATCCTATAGATTCCTATGGGCTTAGCTTAGTTGGTAAAGAATCTGCCTGCAGCGCAGGAGACCTAGGCTCAATTCCTGGGTCAGGAAGATCCCTAAGAGAAGGAAAAGGCAACCCACTCCAGTGTTCTTGCCTGGAGAATCCCATGGACAGAGGAGCCTGGCAGGCTACAGTCCATGGGGTAGCAAGAGTCAGGCACGACTTAGCGACTAAACCACAAACCACCCATAGATTCCTTGGGTTTGGGTTTTGTTTGTTCTATACAAACTCATCTGAGTTGGGATCCTTTGATTTGCAACCCAGAATCCTCACACATACAGCTTCCCCTATGGTCACCATGCCTAGAGAGAACACCCACAGACTACAGGAGGGCTACCGTCCTGAACCACACTCTCCTCTGTGAAGACTGACAACCACAACACCAGCCAGAGGGGCGTGGGTTGGGGGGAGATGGTGATCCCCCCTGCCCTTAGCAGCCCCTCTGAGACAGCACTGGCTCAAGACGAGAGAGACCATGGATCCCACCTGACAAACTCAAGCTCAGAGGAAGACACACCCAGACCAGACCTTCCCTGCTACCTGACGTGGGCTGATCACAAGATGGAAGTGACTGCGAATGACTTTTCCTCCTTTTGTATAAATTTCAGCCTTTTCGAGAAGTTTATGCAACAGCCAACCCCAGAGCTGGGTTCAATTCGGTGCCCTCGGTTATCACGAGAAGACAAGGCGGGCAGCTGTGTGAAACCCCCAGTTAACCACAGGAGCGGCACGATTCTGCAGGACCCCTCAGCTGGTCCACCTGGGAGCCGCTGCCAACCAGGGAGGAGGGTCAGCACCCTCCTCTGGGTCCATCGGGAGCTGGAGAAGGAATTACAGACCACCAGGGGCACCCCTGGCCCTCGTGGAAGGTCTCCCCAGCCCTCCTCCAAGCTGATAGGGTAACCTAAGATATAAAATCACATCACTTCCCCAAGACCCGTAAAGCACCAGCCACAATTCTTCTCCAGGTCTCCTGAGCCATGAATAAACCCTACCACTGTCTACCTGGAATCAATGCTCCTGGATGTCTCAGGGTGCTGCAACGAGTCGAGTCCTCAGCTGGGGTCACCATCAACACACACACGCACACACACCCTAGCGTGCACACGCGCCTTCAACAGAGACCCAAACATCAGCCTCCAAGTTCCCTCTTTGTAACCAACCCGCCTCCTGAAGCCCACCTCTTAAACTTGCCTGTGGGTGCCCTTCTCCACCCTCACAGCAGCCCTCAGGGACAGCCCCCCTAACCGCCTGGGTCTCTACCACCCTCTCCTCACTGGCCCCTGCCCACAGCCTGAGGTCACCCCAGCCTTTCTCCCCCACAGCAGTGCAGTCCTCTCCGAGGACAGAGGCCTCGTACACACTGGACTGAACCATGAGCAGCTGCTGGGATGCGCCACCAGCTCTCTGGCATCCGGGCATGATTCCTACAGCTCATGTGCCCAAAAAGACCTCCCTTGCTGATAAAAAGCAGGTGGGTGTACATGCACACAAAGACACACTCACACACAAGCATGTACCTGCACACGAGTACACACAGGCCCAAACCTCTATCATCTTTTCTGTTTTTTCCAGTGCCCATGTGCAAGGGACACTCACATATTTTAAAAATGAATACCATTACTTTGCTGACAAAGGCCCGTATAGTCAAAGCTATGGTTTTTCCAGTAGTCGTGTATGAATTTGAGAGTTGGACTATAAAGAAGGCTGAGCACCAAAGAACTGTGGTGTTGGAGAAGACTCCTAAGAGCCCTCTGGACAGTAAGGAGATCAAACCAGCCAATCTTAAAGAAAATCAACCCTGAATACTCATTGGAAGGACTGATGCTGAAGCTGAAGCTCCAATACTTTGGTCACCTGAGGCAAAGAATCAACTCACTGGAAAAGACCCTGATGCTGGGAAAGATTGATGCAGGAGGAGAGGAGGAGGAGAACACAGGATGAGATGGTTGGATGGCATCACCGACTCGATGGACATGAGTTTGAGCAAACTCCGGGAGATGGTGAAGGACAGGGAGGCCTGACATGCTGCAGTCCATGAGGTGGCAAAGAGTTGGACACGACTGAGCGACTGAAAAACAACAACACAACTAATACCCTGGGAACATGTTTAACGAATCCCCCTGCCCCGCATACACTCTGTTTTACCACGCCTGCCCTTAGCAGGAGCTGAGGTGAAGTTCTGAGGTCACCTCCAAAGCCATCCTTCAGTTATGGCCATGATCTTCGGGAAGGAAACCCTATCGCAGGACCGTCCTCCCCACGGGTCCTGTTCAGAAGTGGGACAGCCCCCTCCCCACCTGACCCCCAGGTGCCAACCACTCAGCCCTTGACGATTCGGGGCAAGGGGAATGCAAGTCAACTTTCACTCACACCTTCCTCCTATGACTTTCTTTTATCTCCTAAAGGATCACTTCAGAGGGCAGGCTACCAAAGTGAACGGACAGGAATTTATGTAACCATCTAATAATAACTCAAGATGTTATCATTAAAACGTTCGAGCAGCAAAGGGAACTTGGGAAGGTACTCCAATTGCTTCCCTGTGATGAGGGATAAAAGAAGTAGCTCTCAAGGAGGAAACCAGGAAGGCAAAGTAGGGCAGGCTCCAAAGGTACCCCAGGCTCTCATGGCCCAGGCACATCAGTGCTCCTGTCCGCCCGGGTCCAGGCTGCATCCCGGGGCCCCAGGGGCCTGTCCCATTATGAGAAGATGGTTCCAACTGGGACACTGCACGTAAGGGGACGGGCACCGCAAGTGGAGGAACAGACCAGGAGGAACAATGTGGGCGGAGAATCAAAGGTGGGTTCGGTTCTCTGCATGACTTTTCACCTTGCCATGAGACCTAGAGCAGGATCCCTTCAGCTTCTGAGCCTGGGTTTCCTCGTTTG
The DNA here is from genome assembly GCF_000754665.1 of Bison bison bison. Classification (NCBI taxonomy): domain Eukaryota; kingdom Metazoa; phylum Chordata; class Mammalia; order Artiodactyla; family Bovidae; genus Bison; species Bison bison. The sequence continues at coordinate 2,464,486 of NW_011494865.1, read as the reverse complement.
GAAGGAGACCTTCCAAAGCAGGGTACTCTCCCACACCCTGCTGCTTACCCCTGGGCCTTTGCACATCCTTTGTTTCTCCCTGGGGGTTCCTCCCTCAAACTCTGCCAGCTTGAAGATCCCACAAGAGAATCCCTCTTGACCCCTGCCCTCTACCACATGTGTTCCAGCACTGAGAGCCTCTTTCCTGCTTTCACACAGCCTACGCTTTCCTTTCAGATAGTTCTGTTTACAAACACAGATTTACTAATAAGGTAAGTACCTAGCTACCACCTGCCCCCCACCAGAAGGTGACACATGTCCACTGCTTCATCACCGTCTCCCAGTGCCTGGCACATGAAGCGAACTCTGTGCTTTTAGTTTTCTTTGCGAGTTTCAGCGAGGCTTAGTGGCTGAGAGCTTGGGCTCAGCGCAGGTGCTGGCAAACATTTTCAGAAAAGGGCCAGAGGTCTCTGTTACAACCACTCAACTCTGCTGCTGGAATGCAAAAACCACCAGAGACCATTTGTAAGTGAGTGGGTAAACGCATGGCCATGGCTGAGTTACAGACAACACATGATTTACAAAAATGGATGGTGGGCCCACAGGCCATAGTTGACAGCTTAAGCTCTAGAGTCACACTATGTGAATTTGAATCCTGGCCAGGTTGCTCCCCTGCAAGGGTACCTTGGACAAGTGGCCTAACCTCTTTGTGCCAAGGTTTCATGTGTCCAATCAGACCAGGGCTTTGGGAAGATTAAACAATGGCCATAAAGACAGCTGAGCACTGAGAAACTGATGCTTTCAAACTGTGACACTGGAGAAGACTCTTGAGAGTCCCTTAGACAGAAAGGAGATCAAACTAGTCAATCCTAAAGTAAATCAACCCTGACTATTCATTGGAAGGACTGATGCCGAAGCTGAAGCTCCAATACCTTGGCCACCTGATGCAAAGAGATGGCTCACTGGAAAAGACCCTGATGCTGAAAAAATTGAGGGCAGGAGAAGGGGCGACAGAGAATGAGATGGTTGGATGGCATCATGGACTCAACAGACGTAAGTTTGAGCAAACTCCGGGAGTTGGTGATGGACAGGGAAGCCTGCTGTGATGCAGACCGTGGGGTCACAAAGAGTCAGACACGACTGAGCAACTGAACAACAACAGCAAAACAACAGCTGGAACAAATGTATGTGAGCTGTCATAATCATTAAAGTCATAATTAATGATGGTGGTGATAAGAGAATCAGTGACTGCATCTCCCAACCCTAGGCACTTGGTCAGTGGCCGCTGCCCAGACGGTGACCATATTAATGAGGAGGAGGAGGACCCTCATTCCTGACAGGTGAGCTATGAGAGATTCCAAGCACTCTTCTGGGGCACACAGAGGCTCCAGGCGGGTCAGCTGAGAGAGGTGATTGTCTGGCCAGTCTGGATGGCCAGACAGGTGGCCCACCGGTCACCTCTCTCAGCTGACCCACCTGCTTCCCTGGCAGAGCTCAGACAAAGACCATTGGGTGACTCCAGCTCTGAGTCAGCCAACCACCTGGTACAGTCATGGGTCACTGAACTCAGATTCCTCCACAGGCAGGGAAAAAAATGACACAGCACTTCCATTACCAAATGAGGACAAGGACCTCATAAGAGCTGGCCAGGAAGTCAGTCTTCCTGGTTCAGCCAGCAAAGCTAAGACTTTGTTACAGGGTCCCCCATAAAGTCAAACATTCCTCTGGACGCAAAAGAGACAGGCATTGAGCTAATGAGCCACGTGGGCAGTTGAGATAGAATGTCCCCAGCTGACCACCACCACTGACCGCTGGCAGACCCCTCTAAGGGGAGGTCCATGCAGCAGTCCAAAGGTAATATTGTTTTGCGAAATTAACATAAATAGTCCAGGCAGACCAGTAATTACAGTTATTAAATTCAAAGCATTAGGTTAGACCAGGGATTCTCTGCAATCATTTTTTTAAAATTGTATCATGTTCCACTGATTTTAAACACACACACACACACACACACACACTCTAACGTGTGAAGCGGCTGGTGGCAGTTCTTAAACAGAGAACCTCAAAGGGAGGAAAGACACACAGGCTTTTCACACTTTTCAGGAGCTGTGGATTTACAATTTGCTCCGCACCTGCTCTGCCAACAAAGAGAAGCACCTGAGAAGTAGGTGGTGAAAGGATGTGATGAGGAAATGACCCAAAGGACATAATCGGGTCGGACCAAAACGAGGCCCCCTCCTCAACCGCAGGCGCTGGAGCCCTGCTGCTCACCCCCACAGCCGGCACAGGGCAGAGGCTCAGTGAACACAGCTCTGTAATGAACCAATGGACCTACTTCACTGGCTCTCCAAACCACACGTTTAACCCTGAGGCACGTCTCTACTACTACGAGCAGTAGTACTGGTACTGTGAGTACTACTACTCCTGATACCCAATACAGATGAAACTTGCACCACGTGTTCAGCACTGTCCTAAGCACTTCATATGATCCTCCCAACCATCCTCCAAGGAAGCCCCACTTCACAGGGAGACTGGCCCAGAGAGGGGAGGCGAGAAGTCCAAGGTCACACAGCCCATGTGCGCAGAGCCGGGGGCCTCAACACCCACCCCCTTACCTGTCCCTGGGCCAGGCCTACACGCACAGCAGTCACTCTCAAGCTTTTTACCGCAGGGAGGCCTGGCATGCTGCCGTCCATGGGGTCACAAAGAATCAGACAGGAGCGGGTGACTGAACAACAACAACGGAACCCATGCTAACGTTTCTGCGATATTTTTTTAATTGGCCCACTTTCTTACATCACCTTGTCCTAAACAATGGAATATGGAAACTCACAGATTTGACGGGTTATATTCTATTTTCTAAAACTTAGCCAGATAAAGGTAATTAGGGAAATAAAAATATTCATCTGTGTAACAAGAGAGACCATCCTTTTCTACAAACTTGGGAACACAGCCCTGCCCCGCAGCGCCCTCTCTGACCAGCTTGCACACAGCCTCACCTGCAGCTTCTCAGGGACAGCTAGTCAGATTCTGAGGACATTTCTGAGCTGCACTGGGCTCCCGTGGGGCACCAGGGGGATACACACAGACAAGACACAGCTCAGGGGGCAGCACCTGCTTTGCTCTCAGCAGGAACATCAACTGCACACCTGGTTTTCTCCCAGGATGCCCACCTGGGAGTAGATCCCTCCACCTACCTCACCTCCGAGGGTAGGTGAAGAATTCAGAACAGGCTAATCTGGCCTTCACTCTTCCCAGCAACAGGGACCGACTCAGGGATGGACATACGTTTGGGCCCAATATGAGCCAGAGAGAGTCAAGCCTGAGTCTCCTGTTTGACTGCTCCAAGGCCAGAAACTCTGTCTTGCCCACTGGACGTAACACTGAAAAGACAGGAGGTCTGGAGCCGCTGTAGCTACCTCATGCTTGGAAAACATGGAGAGTGGAAACTCTCTACAAAGGAGGCCCAGACAGAACAGAAATGGACCCTGGATCCAGCTGTGCCTGAAGCCAAACCTAACTGGCTCATGGGAGCTCCTGAATCACCTTTCTGCTTCTGTCAATCTGCATTGGATTTTCTGCCACTTATCATCAAGAGCCCTAAAGGATACACATGCCCTCCAAAAGTGCTCAGGGAATCAAAGTTTATTTTTAATATTTGAATGATAAAAATAGGACTATAAAGTAGGCTCATAAAATGTTCAGCTGAATAAGCACTGAGAAACGAAAGGATCGACAATTTTGACTGCACAGATTATTCTTGCTGTTTCTTAAACAGAAGCGAGTTGACCTGAGACAAAAAAATGAGAGCCACTTTCCGCGCCACTCAGAGCTGAGTGGTTTGACGAGTCCTACCGCACCACCTGATAACCAGAAAGCACGGTGTGATAGGGAAAAGGTGTTTGCAGGTGGAGTGTCATTCAAGCTACTCTATGCTTTAGGACAATTACCCAGAAAAGGCACATTTTGCAAGGCAGACGGAGTGATCATGACTCCAAAGCAAAAACACGGGCCTGTTCTATCCACACTCGCTTCCGTGTAAAACCATGTATTTTCCACTTAATGAGAAGCTAATGCTTCTTGGAAAGTCCTGATCAGCTCTCCTTATCTATTCCTCAAAAGACCAAACCTGACAGATTCTTGATTCATTCATATGGTGGCGATGCAAATTCAAGAACAGTCGTGGGAGAAGTGAGTCAAGGAAGCATGAATAAACACACTCCATGTGAATTTCACTGCCCAAAATAAGAAAATCCCAGGATTAAAAACAAGCCAAATGCTCAGACTGCTCACACAGCTTTCGAATGCCAGCCCATTTCAAAGTGAGAAGTTTTTTTTTTTAAAAAAAATATTAACAACTGAAAAGGAACACACTCGTAAACAGTACTGAACCTCTAAGTTGTAACGCTGGGCCAGAAGGAGCAATGCAACAGCTCAACTTCTGAAAGCCTCGAACCTGCACTATCAAGGATTCCCAAGTGTGTCTTATAAACCCCCACTACATAACAAGTCACTACGTTTGTTGTTGTTCAGTTGCCAGGTCGTGTATGACTCTGTGATCCATTGGACTGTAGCCCACCAGGCTCCTCTGTCCGTGGGATTCTCCAGGCAAGAATACTGGAGTGGGTTGCATTTCCTTCTCCAGGAGATCTTCCCAACCCAGGGATTGAGCCCAGGTCTCCTGCATTGGCAGACAGATTCTATAGCGCCACCTGGGAAGCAGCCCAATTCACTAGGGCACCAGTTCTCTTAAAGTGGCATGCTATTGCTGCTGCTAAGTCGCTTCAGTCGTGTCCGACTCTGTGCGACCCCATAGACGGCAGCCCATCAGGCTCCCCATCCCTGGGATTCTCCAGGCAAGAACACTGGAGTGGGTTGCCATTTCCTTCTCCAATGCATGAAAGTGAAAAGTGAAAGTGAAGTCACTCAGTTGTGTCGGACTCTTAGCGACGTCATGGACTGCAGCCTACCAGGCTCCTCTGTCCATGGGATTTTCCAGGCAAGAGTACTGGAGTGGGGTGCCATTGCCTTCTCCAATTCTATTCACTAGAAATCTCAATTAACTGGAAATTCTGTTTCCCAGACTTCTTATGGCTGCCTGCATGATGAGTATCACCAGGCTAATTCTGTATCTTATTTCCCTTCAAGGGTTCTGCACTAGTCACACTGGCCTTCTCTGCAATCCTTACTCACCCCACACTCATCTTCACCTCAGGGCATTCCCTCTATCTGGATCAATCTGGTCCCAATCATGGGAGATTTGGTGCCTTCTCAACTTTCCAATCCCAACTCCTCCATCCCTGACTCCCCCACCAAGTGGTGCTGGTGAAGACTCTTGAGAATCCCTTGGACTGCAAGGAGATCAAACCACTCAATCCTCAAGGAAATCAGACCTGAATATTCATTGGAAGGACTGATGCTGAAGCTGAAGATCCTATACTTTGGCCGCCTGATACGAAGAACTGACTCATTGGAAAAGACCCTGATGCTGGGAAAGATTGAGGGCAGGAGGAGAAGAGAGTGGCAGAGTGTAAGATGGTTGAATAGCATCACCAACTCAATGGACATGAGACTGAGCAAACTCCAGGAGACAGTGAAGGACAGGGAAGCCTGGCCTCTGCAGTCCATGGGGTCACAAACTGAGCAACTGATCAACAACTGATCAACAACTAGGGAAACAGCTGCCCCCATACGCCCCCCACCTGCTTCACATCCACCACTTTTACCGTCTTCTCAGTACTCATACTCTCGGAGTAACAGATGACCCTTGACCAATGTGAGGGTTAATTCGCACACAACTTGAAGTTGTCCCTCGGTATAGTCCTCGCGTCTACAGAGTCCACCAACCAGGGACCACGTACTGTAGTACTTACTACGGAAAAATACCCACGCGGTTCAAACCCGAGTTGTTCAAGGGTCGACAGTACTTGTGACTGTCTCTCCTTCCCACCCCACCCCGCTAGAAAGTGGAGACGTGAGCCCTCCTCGTCATCACGCACTCATCCTCCCGCACCAACAGCAGTGCCATCCATCAGTATGCAGAAACAGCACTGCATCAGCCTGCCTTCCATTCGCACCCACACCAAGTTCAAGGCCAGAACAGTCCATGGTCCTGGTTGAAGGTAAAATATCAGCCTGAAGAACTATATATCCTCTCAAGACCCCACCCCAGACCAAGACCTGCTTGTAGGCAAAAAGACTCTAGACAGCCTGTCTTCTGCTTCCACCTGCGCCCCCAGCACAGCCTCTGTACCACCCGTGACGACAACGTGTCAGCTGACAATTTTTCCGCTCAGCCTCCTGCAGGCCCTCCACTGCCTACAGGACACTGGCCACCAAGTCCCAAAGCACAGCATGCAGGACTCTCCAGGATCTGGCCCCTGTCCAGAATGTTCCTCTGGGTCCTGTGCTGCCCCGGGTTTGCAGAGTCCAGTCCCTCAAACATACCGTACTTCTCCCAACCTTCTCGAAAAGCCTGCCTTCCTAATATCTCCCCCGTCCACTTGCCAAAACCCGAAGCAACTCAAGGGTGCTCCCCTTAAAGGCCAGTTCCCGATCTTCCCAGCAGGTGAGCCAAGTCAGCTGTGAGCTCCCACAGGCACTTTCCCGTTCATCGAGCCCACTAGTTGTGCTGCACAATGAACACACCCTCGCGTGTCCTCCAGGGCAGCAAGGTCAAAGGGGTTTTGTCTTGTTTTTCCACTGTTGCCACTGCTCAGCACAATGACCTACCCAGGGGCAGTCACTACGTGTGTGTTCAGGGACCGTGCACTACACGCCTGCTACGGCACAGGCCCCGCGTTCAGGGACCGTGCACTACACGCCTGCTACGGCACAGGCCCCGCGTTCAGGGACCGTGTACTACACTCCTGCTACGGCACAGGCCCCGCGTTCAGGGACCGTGTACTACACACCTGCTATGGCACAGGCCCCGCGTTCAGGGACCGTGTACTACACGCCTGCTATGGCACAGGCCCCGAATTCAGGGACCGTGTACTACACGCCTGCTATGGCACAGACCCCATCCAAAGTCTGGGGCCCGAAACGCCTAAGACAGGAAGGTCTTAGTGCTCACGGAGTTCTCAGTCTAGTTCAGGTTCTCAAACTCTGACCCACAGGCCAAATACACTGTGCCGCCTATTTTGTTGCCTTAATAGCTTTACTGAGATAAAATTTACCCACCACAAATCTTCTTGAGAGTCCCTTGGACAGCAAGGTGATCAAACCAGTCAATCCTAAAGGAAATCAACCCTGAATATTCACTGGAAGGATTGATGCTGAAGCTCCAATACTTTGGCCACCTGATGCAAAGAGCCGACTCATTGGAAAAGACCCTGATGCTGGGAAAGATTGAAGGCAAGAGGAGAAGGGGTGACAGAGGATGAGACGATTAGATGGCATCACTGACTCAAGGGACATGAGTTTGAGCAAACTCCGGGAGATAAGGAAGCACAGGGAAGTCTGCATGCTGCAGTCCATGGGGTCACAAAGGGTCAGACACGACTTAGAGACTGAACAACAACAACCACAAATTTCTGCTCCACTGTTTTTGTAAATAAACTGTTACTGGAACACAGACACACACATTCATTCATGTCTTATCTGTGACCACCTTCTTACTATAAAAGCAGATTTCAGTGGCTGCAACAGAGACCCTATGGCCCGCAAAGACAAAACTATTCCCTATCTGGCCCTTTACAGAAAATGTCTGCTGACTCCTGGTCACTTAGGAGGACGCCCTAGACAAGGCAAGCCAGTCAACCAGGCCAAAGATGATTTAAAGGTCAAAGTACTATGAAGAAAGGAAGCCTTGGGACTAGGATAGAGTGACTTAGAGGGCAGACAGCCAAGGCCCCTCAAGCAGTGACAGCGGTGCTAAGTCTGGGAAGGACCCATCCAGGCCAAGACCTGGGGAAAGAGCGTTTCTTGGAGGGGGAATAACCAAGTGCAAAGTCATGAAGCTAGACCAGGCCTGGCGTTTCAGTCACAGCCCAGCAGGAAACTCATGGCACGAAGCCAGAGGTCATGGGGCTTTGTGAAGAGACTCTCTACCAAGGGGAAGAGGAGGTGAAGGGAAACCAAGAAGGGACGGGGAGGGACACAGGGGCTGGTGATGGTGGAAACCCCTACCCGAGAACCCTCCAGGCCTGGAGGGGGAGGGAGGAAGCAGTTCCCAGACCCACTGGGACACAGGTGGACACACAAGGAGCCATGGCCCCCAGGACGAGAGCACAACCCACAGCCTAGCGGGTAGGGGCTGGAGGAAGAATGCTCTGACCTTGCCTTCCTTTTGCCTGAGCCTCCCACTGGACCAAAAGGGGCCAAGCCCCACCGGAAGCTGGGGGCAGGGGAGCCCAGTGACCCAGCCCATCAAGGTGTACTTCCTAGGGCACAGAGCAAGGTACATGTATATCTGTACATCTGAAGGTCAGAAAAGAGGTCAGTGTCACTTTAAGGGCCATCAGTGAGATTAATCATATCAACCCCAAGATTGTTGTGAAGTACCAGACAGACACTCTGGTGGAGGGGAAACTGTGAAGCAAACGAAAGATGAAAATGTTATTACTGGATCTCTGTCAAAAATGTAACTGGTGTGTGCTTTGATCAGTTACAGCACATCAGCATCTCTGAGTGGAATTAGGAAAACCAGAAAAAAATGACTGCATATCTTAAAAGCATGCACATATGAGGTGCTCATAGCACAGGGCCAGAGATGAAAGCAATCAAGTCTCTCTACTGCTTTGGACCCAAAAGGGAAAGTCACCATCGTCCTCATGCTGATGTTCGAAAGTCGTCAGCAAACAGGGAGTGGTACTGACCCTCGTGCCCAGTTAGTTTTCTCAGTCTTTGATTAATGACAGCTGTTATGAACAAATGATTTTGTTTAGCTTAAAATCACCATGTACTGCTTTCTACTTTTATTGAGAGATACATAATTCACAATTCACTCATTTAAAATGCACAATTCAATCAACCTCAGTATATTCCCAAGGTTCTACAACAATTAGCACTAATTCCAGAGCACTCCTGAGAGTCCCTTGGACTGCAAGGAGATCCAACCAGTCCATTCTGAAGGAGATCAGCCCTGGGATTTCTTTGGAAGGAATGATGCTAAAGCTGAAACTCGAGTACTTTGGCCACCTCAGGCGAAGAGTTGACTCATTGGAAAAGACTCTGATGCTGGGAGGGATTGGGGGCAGGAGGAGAAGGGGACGACAGAGGATGAGATGGCTGGATGGCATCACTGACTCAATGGACGTGAGTCTCAGTGGACGTGAGTCTGAGTGAACTCTGGGAGTTGGTGATGGACAGGGAGGCCTGGTGTGCTGCGGTTCATCAGTCAGAAAGTACTTCTTAGCTGCCTCCAGCCCACTCCTAGGCTGACAGCCAGTCACCTTTGCGTCCCAGTAAATCTGTCTATTCTGGCCATCACTCATGCACACAGTCAGATAACAGTACCACGGAATTCTTCACCGCTATGTTCAGACCACCTTTCTGGCTGTGACCTTTCAAAGCTCGTGAGCTGCAAGAAGAGCACACTCACCCCTGTTATGTCACCCAGGGGGTCAGCTTAGAGGACTAAGACCGCGGGTACAAATTACATGCAGCCCCAGCATTCTCCATGCAGACAAGAGCTTCTCCACGTTACAGCTTGACATTTACTTCTACGATGCCCACCTGCAGCACAGATACGGAGAGAAAGTGGCACAGAGGGAGTTCTGGGGGCCCAGCAGGACCAGGAACAGGACAGACCGCGGACACTCAGCCTCACTGGCATCATCACCACGCCTGCCCGTGAGCATGGGCTTGCTGCTCCTCCTGGCTATGGTGAAGCCTGCCATCCTCCGAGGTATTAGAATCATGTTATTTGAGATGTTTGTCTAGACTGCCCTCTCCATAGGGTCCTTATTAGGGGTCACGGAAATAGGAAAGGCAAAGAATAGGTTTTCACTGAAGAAACAACTCTGAGATACTCAGGCACGGAGATGCTAGAGACCCAAGATACTAAGGCAGATAGATGCTAAGGACCTCAGATAATACAGAGCACTTAGATAGTAGAAACCCTAGATATTGGGGCCCTGACATGCTAAAGCCCTAGACACTGATGTACTTAGATGCTAAGGGCCCTAGATACAGGGACACTTAGATGTAAGGACCCTACACACTGGGACACTTAGATGGATACTGGGACCATGGATACTGGGACCCTGAGATGCTAAGGACCCCAGATACAGGGGCACTAGATGTAAGGACTCTAGATACTAGAGCACTTAGATGCTAAGGAGCCTAGATACTGGGGCACTGAGATGCTGTGACCCTATATAATTCAGAACTTTGATGATAGAGACCCTAGATACTGGGGCGCTTAGTTGCTAAGGACCCTAGACACCAGGACACTAAGATGCCAGGGACTGGACCCTAGATCCTGGGACATTTATATACTGCTGCTGCTGCTAAGTCGCTTCAGTCGCGTCCGACTCTGTGCGACCCCATAGACGGCAGCCCACCAGGCTCCCCCGTCCCTGGGATTCTCCATGCAAGAACACTGGAGTGGGTTGCCATTTCCTTCTCCAATGCATGAAAGTGAAAAGTGAAAGTGAAGTCGCTCAGTCATGTCCGACTCTATCGACCCCAGGACTGCAGCCTACCAGGCTCCTCCGTCCATGGGATTTTCTAGGCAAAAGAACTGGAGTGGGGTGCCACTGCCTTCTAGGGGGCCTCAAATGTCATCAGCATAGCTGGTGAAATTTCACCATCTTTGCAGGAAAAAGCTTAGTCCAGGACATCTGAAGCCAAAGTCTATCAAGTGAAATGGTGAGAGTTCTCAGATCCTCCTATCTCTGCTCACTGCTGGGCTCTCTAATTACCAGGATTCAGACCCTGACTCTGTTCAGAGAAGCGGCCAAACACATAGATTTCTGCGCCATCATCTCTGAGAGAATGCTCGAGTGGGGAACGCAGCCAACTCCCTGGAGTACTCTGCAGGCTCTGTTGGCAATGAGGATTAGGCAAAGCTGGGGATTAATTTGGCGGGAACCATCACGCCCTGTAGAGGAACCAGCCACTGCTGGAGCCAAAAGCCTTTGCTGGGCTGATGTCCTCGGCGGGGGTCAGGTGGAAGCTCCGTTTGGGCTAATTGCTGAGATAATGAACAAGACGTGCTTTCTACCAACACCCACACCGCATTAATTTCAGACTGTTCCTGACAAGAGGGCTGAACTAAAACCAACAGCAAGTGTGCTGCAAATCCCGTCCTGAATCCACCTGAATCCACCGTTAGAGAAACTGACCCCCACAGACCAAGAAGGTTTCGCTTCCAGTTGGGCCTGAACTGGGGAACGTGGGGCAGGGTCTACACTTAGTGGTCAACAACCAGGTCTGAGCATGGGGCTTCGGGCTGCATTTCGTCCTCACACCCCCACTTCACACACAGGCTCAGACGTGCCCAGAGTCACACAGCAGGAAGCGAGGGGTCAGGACTCCGCCCAGGTCGGCCTGGCTGTCAAGGGCGTATCACTGGGCCTGTTGGCCGGCGTGGCCACTCCAGCAGGATAAACTAGAGACAGTTTCAGGCCCAAGGTGCTCAAAGCCACCCAGCTCAGTCTGCCCTTTCATTTTCCATCGAAGCACACGGCACCAACCTCTACTCAAACTCACTCGGGACTGCCTCTCACTGAGGACTGGGCCTGTACCAGGCCACTGAGGAGTCTGGGGTCCGTCCACCCAAGCCAGTCCCTTTCCTCCACTTGCTAATGACTGTATCCCTGGCTCACCCCACCCGTGGGTTCTCAAGAAAATAAACATTCAGTATCTCATTTCTCAGTGTTCGCTGGTGTTCCCAAAGGCTTGCTGAATTGTACATGTTCTGAGTTTCCTGAATTAATACAATGCTTTTCTACCAACATCATACTCAGAATATTTCCAAGCACACACAAACTACCTCATTACACCATCACAAACCTCCCAACCAAATCCATTTCCTGTGGGTTGGAGTTTTCTCCTCGGATCACCACTCTGGCAACAAACACCAGAGGAGCCTGGGGTTGGGGAAAGGAGAGTCAGCCAGCACCAATGGGAAGTGGACAAGTGAAATGCCAGCAAGAGGGCATCTAGCAGAAAGAAGCACAGGTGGAAGGGCCAGTGGTGGCGAGTAAGAAGGAAAGCCTGACTTAAGCTTCACTCATTCCTCAAATTTCAAAGATACCAAGCATCCCCTGTGTGTTAGATTCAGACCTGGGAATGAAGAGCCAGAGATGAGAGCAAAAGCCAAGATCCCCTCCACGCCCCACCCCTGAGTCTCAAGTCTCTCGCAGAGGAGACAGACTCTAATCACAGATGCACACACATACATAATTATAAACCAGAGTGAGACCAGGAAGAAAAGAACAGCCTACTCCGTTGCAGGGGCCTCCAAGAGGTGGGGACAGCGTGCCCTACCAAGACCAATCAGGCCTAGGGATTTAGCTTCAACCTCCAAAATTAAGAATGTGTTTTCTCTCTCTGGGCAACTACGGTTAAGCCTGCAGCCCGACACCCCCTAAAATACATTTCATTCCAGGGCTTTTAGAATTCTTTGAAGAAACAGTAAAAGACAGCCACACTTTCAATGATTTCCATGTCAAAATCTGCAGAAAAAGGAAAGGACTTTACATCCAATTGTTCTTAATGCTTTAACAGAACATTCTCTGAGAAACCTCCTCCCAGCAGTTTAACCTTCAATGCGAAAAGAAATTGTCTCCATGATTCAAACTCGAGGAAGGCAGAACAGAACTGGAACACATCAGACAAATAGCCTTCTGTTTTTCTTCGATTTAAAGCTCCACAATTTGTCTTCCTGTCACAATGCCTTGCCACATAAAACATCATGAAGAAGCTGCTTTCACCATAAAGATTTGGACGAAAGGCAAAATATGGGGCATTTTCGGCATGTGTTACAACCTGAGATGAGCCCGGCCGAGAAGTTTAGACGGGGAGCAAGATGGAGCATTCAGACAGTTCTGGAAGATGAAATGTCCTTCCTGGCAGCCAAAAATGAAGGACTCGGCCCCTTTTTAAACTGTCAACTTCGTTGACTAAAAGCAGCCATGGCGGGGACCAAAAAACCCTACAGCGAGAGACAGAACAAGAGACAGTTCTTGCACGAGTCACAATCGCACAGGACAAAAACCATCCGATGACCATCAAGAGTGGCTGTCGGGCTTCCCTGGTGGCTCAGTGGTAAAGAATCTGCCTGCCAACACAGGAGACACAGGTTGGATCCCTGGTCCGGGAAGATCTCACAAGCAGCGGAGCAACTAAGCCCGTGCGCCACAACTACTGAGCCTGTGCTCTGGGGCCCGGGAACTGCAACTCCTGAAGCCCACACACTCTAGAGACCGTGCTCTGCAATGGGAAGCCACCGCGATGAGAAGCCTGCACACCCCAACCAGACAGCAGCCCCTGCATGCCACAAGTAGGGAAGAGCCCACACAGCATGAAGACCCAGCACAGCCAATAAATAAACTTTTTTTTTTTTAAATAAGAGTGGCTGTCCAGGGGGGCTGACAACAGGGTCTGGAGGCAGACAGAAGTTCAAGTCCCAGTCCCGTGACCTCAAGCTGCTTCATCTGTCATGGGAAAACCTCAGCGCTCAGGTGGGAGTGCTATGTGAATTAACTGAGCGGATATACATGAGACAGAACAAGCCCTGGTACAGAGAAAACACTTACAAGCTAGTTGGTACAATATGTTTAGCCATAAAAGAAGGAGACTCACAGAGAACTAGTGCTTCACCAGTGGGGAGGCGGGGAGGGGGCAGAGTCGGGGTGGAGGAGTGGGAGGTACAAATTCATGGGTGTAAGACAGGCTCAAGGATGCACTTACAACATGGGGAATACGGCCAATATTTCGTAATAACTGTAAATGGAAGGTAACCTTTAAAAAGTGCATTAAAATTAGACAAAAAAATGTAAAGACAATTTGCCCATCATTAACAGGCAGCCTCTGTTCCCCAGACCTGTGGGTCACGTGCTGCAACTAAGACCCAGAGCTGCCAAATAAATAAGCAAATAAATATTAAAAAAAAAAAATAGTAGAGAGTGGAATGGGATGAAAACAAGAGCAATACAATATGGATAACTGTGAGGCTGAGTGACGAGTGCATGGAGGTTTGTTATACTCTTCCATCTACTTTAGTACGTATTTGAAAGATGTATTTTTAAAAATTTAAATAAGCAACATAAGCAACTACTTGAGAGTCCCTAGGACAGCAAGGAGATCAAACCAGTCAATCCTAAAGGAAATTAACCCTGAATATTCATTGGAAGGACTGATGCTGAAGCTCCCATACTCTGGCCACCTGATGCAAAGTGCCAACTCATTAGAAAAGACCCTGATGCTGGGAAGGATTGTAGGTGGGAGGAGAAGGGGACAACAGAGGATGAGATGGTTAGATGGCATCACCGATGTGATGGATATGAGTTTGAGTAAGCTCCAGGAGATGGTGAAGAATAGGGAAGCCTGGCATGCTGCAGTCTATCGGGTGGCAAAGAGTTGGACATGACCTGGCGACCGAACAACAATTAGAAGTTTCTCTCTATGGTCACATGGCAGAGGGAGAAAAGGCATCTCGACCTGGTTAAGGTCTTCTGAAAGCCAAGGTCACCTCTATTAGCAATGAACCTGGAGGAAAACCCAGGTCACATCCCACCTCACGCTCCCCAGCCCAGCACATCTGTTTGTTAAATGACCACATCTCTTGTCTCTGCTGAGCAATTTCTATTTCAGATAAAAGAGCCAAAATAAATTAGCCCCAATCTGCACAAGTGAACCGAAATCATAGGCTGTGACCCCATGGGTGACCCAGGGACAACTTCCTTTCTGTAAGCTCGAGGCCAGCTGCCCCTGTGACCACGGTAATAACGAAGGGATGCAGGTTCGCACACGCAATCTCAAGATGTGACTGATGGGCAATAATTAGTTCATTAGCTGTTGTTCCTGGGCACCGGGTGCAGGTTTTTAAAGCTTCGATGCTGACTCGCTCTTCAAAAGACCTGCCACTGCTTGGCTCAGGTTAACAAAGAGGCACAGGCTCAGAACTAAATGTCTACAGTGAAAATACTGGTGCTAGCAAGGACGTGGGGCGTCCCTAGAGCCTCAGCTGGTAAAGAATTCGCCTCCAATGAGGGAGACCTGGGTTTGATCCCTGGGTTGGGAAGATCCCCTGGAGAAGGGAATGGCTACCCGTTCCAGTATTCTTGCCTGGAGAATCCCCATGGACAGAGGAGCCTGGTGGGCTACAGTCCATGGGGTCGCAAAGGTCCGACACCATTAAGCAACTAAGCATAGCACAGCACAGCAAGGACCTGGGTTGGATCTGATCTTCTACCTGGAAATCTATGCTGGGCGTACGAAATACTTCATTGACATCCTGTTTATCGTCCTTCCAGCCCAGACGTAACCAAGTCTACTGGGAAAACAGACTCTGACCCCAGAAGGACAAGTAGCCTCACGCTAGCCAGTGTAGACACTCCCTCGCTCCTGCCCACCACATCTTCCCTCTAGAATCGCAGGCCCTGGTTAGTTGAGACCAGCGTCATCTCTTGCCTGAACAGCTCAGGGCATCTCCAGCCCAGACTCTCCCCTCCCTCCTTCCATCCACTTCTCCGTGGGGCCCTGGAGGGGGGACTGTCCATAGAACAGATCTGATCCATTACTCTCCTTCCTAAAGGCCTT
>NW_011494865.1:2433509-2448693 GCF_000754665.1 Bison bison bison | reverse complement strand
AGTTCCCCACTGTCCAAATGCCTCACTAGGGCCTCTGGGCTCTGTCCCCAGGTTGCCCTTCAAGAACCTTCCTCAGTCACTCCCCAGACACACCCTGGACTCCAGGACGCTGAGCCACAGCCATTGAGAGCAACCTGCAGCTTTCTCAGCACGCCACCCTGCCTCCTTCCTCTCTCCCTTTGTACAAACGGTTCTCTTTCCAGAATGCCCTCTGTGAGCTTCTGGAACACAGAAATCATCTGTCATCTGTGGATGACATCTAGAAAATATATCTGAGGACAGTGATAACATATAACAACCTCCATTTACTAACTTTCCGGGCTTCAGACACCAGGCCACGTTTCTCTACCTGCATTATCTCACTTAATCCTCACCATCACCCTTGAAGAGGTTCTATATTATCCCCATCTCATAGATTTTTTTTTTTTTTAATTGAGGCTCAGAGCGGTAAAGTAACTTGTCAAAGGTCGCACAGCTTCACATAGGAATTTGAGCCAAGGTCTTTCTGACTCAAAAGCTGTTTTGTTAATCACCTGATATACTGATATCTACAGAACAGAACTTAAGCTGCCTCTTCACTCCATGGAACAACAGAAGTGGGTTTTTCTATGTTCAGTTTAATTCTATGAGAGTTTACTATATCCAAGGCACGGAACACAGACCACTGTTCACCTTCCAAAATACCTGTTCTTCCCTTCTTCTGTTTTAATTAGGGTGATAATGTGTTCTACTAAACACACACACATACACACACGCACACACGCATTTCTCAAAATCCCTAACAGAGTACAGCCAATGAAATGTAAAAGAAAATATTTTGGGTGAGTTGCGGGTAACCTCCTTAAAAAAGTTGACACATATTCTTTTTACCCTTCCTCTGCTTCCCCCTGCCTGCTACCTAGGATGTAGACGTAATGGCTGGGGCTCTAGCAGCCGTCTTAGACCATGAGGACCTTAGACACTTTAGAAACACAGCAGAGCAACAACACAAAAGTACTCATTTGTTCATCTGAAAAGTTTCTGGCTCTGCTGGTGCCAGGCAATGCACAAGCCCACAAGACAGGCCCAGCTGTGAACAGACTGAGACAAAGGTCCCTGCCCCCATGAGGTTTACAGCATAAGAGGAAAAGGCAGTAACACCTGATTATAATCCGTAACATATCAGAAGATGATCGATGCTACAGAAAAAAGGAAAAGAGCAAAATAAAGCGGACTGAGAAAGGGAGAGACTGAACTCTGAGACCTGACAGACCCACGACTGATGGAGGAACAGGAACGTCTCAGGAGACTCAGTTCCCTCCACTCCCAGCAACGACTGATGGAGGAGGGGAACAGGAACGTCTCAGGAGACTCAGTTCCCTCCACTCCCAGCAACGACTGATGGAGGAGGGGAACAGGAACGTCTCAGGAGACTCAGTTCCCTCCACTCCCAGCAACGACTGATGGAGGAGGGGAACAGGAACGTCTCAGGAGACTCAGTTCCCTCCACTCCCAGCAACGACTGATGGAGGAGGGGAACAGGAACGTCTCAGGAGACTCAGTTCCCTCCACTCCCAGCAACGACTGATGGAGGAGGGGAACAGGAACGTCTCAGGAGACTCAGTTCCCTCCACTCCCAGCAACGACTGATGGAGGAGGGGAACAGGAACGTCTCAGGAGACTCAGTTCCCTCCACTCCCAGCAACGACTGATGGAGGAGGGGAACAGGAACGTCTCAGGAGACTCAGTTCCCTCCACTCCCAGCAACGACTGATGGAGGAGGGGAACAGGAACGTCTCAGGAGACTCAGTTCCCTCCACTCCCAGCAAAACCACCTGGGGAAAGCAACAGCCTCACAAAACGGAGGAGCTCCAGGGACCATCTGCGGGTTTCGTTCAGTCCTAACAACTCCTTATTCCACGTTACCAGAAACGAGGGAAACGCGCTCGAAGGAAAACCTGTTCCACACAAGCTGATCATTTCTAAACTGCCTTTTTAGGTGTGGTTCACGTGGGGGATTAGCGCCTCCGGAGGTGGTGTTCCAGGACCCCGCCGCCCTCCACTCCAACCCATGCAGCTCAGCTCTCAGGTAGGCTACATTTGGAGCTTCCAAGAAAGACTGCATTTGAAGACACAGTTCTTCTGCCTAAAATAAAAACGTGCCTGTGATGGCGGTTTGGCGTGAGCCTCGTGACGGCAGGTGAGCGTCTCACATGTCTGCACCTTGTCTGTGTTTGGCACCCAGGATGAACTCAGTGAACTTGTGTTTGCTCGCGGAACAAATAAACTCTGCAAACTTACAGAGCCACAGGACTTGACAGCTGCCTCTCTTGAAAGTGCATTACTGCCGCTGCCGAGAATATCTCCTCTCCGCTGAGCTTCCTGCTGCTCCCTCCCCAGCTCCAAAATAACAAGAAGCTGCTTAGCAGTGATGTCATTGCCACTGTCACCGCCGGCAGGGCATTCACATGCTGGCTATATTTAAGACCCAGCCTTCATGTTCAGTGACATGGAAATTGCCACCTTGTGAACCGCACCGGAAAGGCAAGGTTTGAAAAATTATTTTCTGCGAAGAACCAGGTTGCCAACTCTGCCTCTCCCAAGGCAAAGAGGAAGAAGCCAGGGCACTCAAGGGAGCAAAGGGCTCCAGCCCCTGGAATCACCCAGGTCTGGCTGTTTCATTTCAACCGTTTTCTCTCAAGTAACACAAACCCCGACACTCACTTGGCAGCGTCATCTCTCTCTCTTTCAATTGGGCTCCTTTCCTGCTCTCCCTCAAAGCCATTCTCTGATTTTTATTTACTCCTCTAGACGTTCCTACCTAGTTCTCATTATAAAAGACAGCAAGCGGAGCGTTAATGAATGGTAAACACATTTGCCTCCCCCGTAGATAATTATCATAACCTTTTAATGAGAGTTCTATCACACTGATTGGTTGGGGTAATTTTTTATCTCCTCCTGTTTCTGAGCTTTGATGGGGAAAAGCGATGGGCTCAAGCGACGTTTCAGACACAAGCAGCTCCCTCTTCCCTGAACAGCTGTTTGTTTCTCGCATCTTGATGAACCACCCAAGTCCGCGTTTGGTGCACATTTTGTGGGGAACATCTGGCACCGACGGCTAATGGCTCTGACGCTGAGCCATTCCACGGGGGCACGGGCTCCAAGATGCAGATGGGCCTGCAAATATACCTTGCTGCTTACTCCCTAAAAATTTGAGTTCGGCAACAAAACCTGGGTCTTTGATTGCACTCGAGAGGCATTAGAGAAAATAAACAAGCACGTGGCGTTCTCCCTTGCGCGTGATTGCTTTAAGAGACACTGCCGTGCTCCTGTTCCTCCAGCTGTTCCTACCCACCATTCTCACTTGGGAAAAAAAAAATCAAGGAAAGTGACACAGGTCACAGACTTCTGAAAGGGCCCTGAAGGGATGGATGTACATGGCTCTCCAGTGTCCACGGTTCCGAGTTCAGATAATGGATGCATTTGGGATTCCCACATCTCTGCTCCCAAAAGGAAAGTCAGCTGGGAAATCCATCATGCCAAGGATACCTTCACCTTCACGGACAGGAAAGCAGGAGTCAAGCAGTGACGAAACCATGACAGGATCTGCTCAAGCTCTAGCGGGTGGGTCCTCCTGCCTCGCTCTGGAGCCAGAACCACACAACCTGTGTGCTAGTAAAACCTTCAAATCCTTTGCCCTGTGACCTCACCCCTGAAATACAGACTGAGGGAAGAGACTGACAGAGGCAGAATAAGCCACAGACAAAGGAATATCTCCCAAACCTTTCCCTACAGTCTCAGGAAACTAGAAGCAGCCTCAACGCTAACCCACATGAAGAAACATAAAGTAAACGGTGGTGTGCTATACAGTCATTGACAAGGCCAAAGAAGCAGGCCTTCCACATCCTGATGGGGACGGGGGCAGGCAGGGGTGGTCAGGCGAGACCTCTTTCCTGGAAAGGATTTCGGCAATATGAATCACGAGTCTTTACAGATACTCACACTTTCTAAAATGAGAATTCCAATTCCGGAAATCCAGCTTAAGACTTTTTTTAAATAAAAGGAAGAGATAACCCACCCCTCAGAAAATGTTCACGGAAGGACTACTGCTATAAAGATGGGAAGGGGGAAGTGGTATGAGAAACAAGGACATATCTAAACACAAAATTCTATACGACCATCATAAGGAATATCCATGTAAGTGAACAAGATGAGGACATTTTACTTACTCTGTTAAGTCGTTTTCAAAACAGACCATCAACTTATGAACTCAAAACGATCTGATTTATGTAAAATGAATGTACATATAAACTAGAATATAACACATTAACAGTAATTGTGTCCAAGTGATTTTCTTCTTTAAACTTTTCTGTGTAATTTGTGCCCTTTCTTTCTATTCCAAGGGTAAAAATCTCTAAGCATCATTTGCAATCTACATAGAAACAAGAAAATATTATAAACAGAATAATAAATTGTATGTATATATAAGTCCTCCTATCCTGTTGGTGGGGCATCCCAGGTGGCACGAGCAGTAAAGAACCCCCCTGCCAAAGCGGGAGACATAAGAGATGCAGGTTCGATCCCTGGAGGGGGAAGATGCCCTGAAGACGGGCGTGGCAACCCGCTCCAGTATTCTCGTCTGGAGAATCCCACAGACAGAGGAGCCTGGTGGGCTACAGTCCACGGGGTCACAGAGAGTCAGACACGACTGAAGCCACCTAGCATGCCCGCATGCATACTGCTGGCAGAAAATTTAAAGCCCCTATGAAAAACAGTACGGAGGTTCCTTTAAAAAGCAAAAATAGCTACCATATGATTCAGCAGTCCAGCTCCTGGACATATATCTGGAGAAAACTCTTAATTCAAAAAAAGACACATGCACTCCAGTGTTCAGTGAAGCACTGTTTGTAACAGCCAAGAACAGACACAACCAAATGTTTATAGAGACACATAAACAGATAAAGAAGATGTGACGTATCTACATAATAGAGCGTTACTCAACCGTTTAAAAAGAATGAGATAACGCCATCTGCAGCAACACGGATGGATCTGGAGATGATCACACCAAGTGAAGTCAGCCAGAAAGACAGATACCACGTTATATCACTTGTACATAGGATCCAAAACATGATGCAAATGACCTTGTGTACAAAACCAAAGTAGACTCGGACACAAAAAACAAATTTATAGTTACCAAAGGGGAAATGGGAGGGGAAGGATAAATTAGGAGCTCGAGATTAACAGATAAACACTACTATATATAAAATAAACAACAAAATCCTACTGTATAGCCCAGGGAACTCTACTCAATATACTGTAAAAACTTATCATGGAAAAGAATCTGAAAAAGAATATATTCACACACACACACATATAACGGATCACTTTGCTGCACACTAGAAACTAATACAACACTGTAAATCAACTATACTTCTTTTTATAGTTACATGTACATGCTAACGGTTGTGTGACTTTGTAAAACAATGCTGAAGTGGACAAAGAATAGGAATAACTGTCATGCTGGGTCATGAGACTGAGGACTCTCTTCTCCACTGCAAGTTGTTCTGTTGCTTTCACAACTCAAAAGTAATTTTTGCAACCAGAGAAGCAAGAACTTTCTTAAGAAATCTCACACTGGCCAGTCATGACTGAATTCCAGCCCAGGATCCCCCTTGTGGGCATCTTAACCTAAAAGCCTTCCACTTGATGCGGGGTCAAGCCAGGCAAGCTGCAGAAGGATAGGCTCAAGTTAAAAGCCCACACGCAGATCTTTCAGAACCCACAGACAACAAGATGGCATGTTGTTTATAGTTCACTTAAAAATAAAATTGAAAGCAGAGATGACAAATGCGAATGGTGCTAATTTTGTAGTGATCGTATAGCATTCTCTGTACACTTCAAACAGGCCAACAGCCTGACTTGGTTCTGAGATTTGAAGAAGAGTCACAAGTGCCTTCACGTCGTTCTAACAGCCCAGGTGTTTTGAACCACTGACCTTCCTCTTTCAGCTCATCATCACCAGCATCGGAGTGAGCCCGGGCCACTCACAGTGCGGTGTGGACGCCCGCAGCGTCAGCACCTCCCGGGAGCTTGCTACAAATGCTTGCTCTCAGGCCCCCCACCCCCCCGGCCCATGGAGTCGGAGTCTGAGGGGCCACCGTGACCCCCAGGGGCATGGTGGGCAAGTTACGGTTTGAAACGCGCTGCTCTGAGCCATGTGCTGTCAACTTTGGCTGCAGCTGAGCATTCTGGGTCTTGCCTCCAGAGATCCTGATGGAATTGGTCTGGAGGGTGGTCTGGTCGTCGCAGTTTTAAAAGCTCCCCTGGTGACTGCCATGTATCTACAGCCAGAACTAAACAAAGCATGTAGTTCCTCAGCCCGGAGAATTCTTAATTAGATAGTTACTTACATCTGAGCAACAGCAGGTGAGATTAACTCCAGAAAATGAGTCTGTGCAGCCTTGCATGGAGGAAAAATTGACTTACACGGAACTGGTAAGCGCAGACACGGCTGGCCTTTCCTAAGGACTTGGGCAGGGCACGCACTGTGCTCCACATCGGCCCCGCAGCGCCTCTTCCATGCTGTCTGCAAGGAGAGTCTACGCTGTCTCGGGTTTCTAGGTGAGAAGCATCAGGGGTGCAATCACCAGCCGAGATCACATCTGGAAGCGCAAGCAGCACTCGCAGGGCCCTCAGAGCGAGCGAGTGCCCCCCTTTTTCTGCACCGAGGGGCCTCACTAACCTCACTCTAGTCCAGTCCTACAGAAGTTGGACTCAAGGGACTTGCCTGGTGGTCCAGTGGTTAAGAATCCACTTGCCAGTGCAGGGGACACAGGTTCGATCCCTGGTCAGGGAACTAAGACCCCACATGCCAGAGGGCAAGTAAGTGTTAGTCGCTCAGTCACATCCAACCCTTTGTGACCCCATGGACTGCAGCCCACCAGGTTCCTCTGTCCATGGGATTCTCCAGGAAAGAATACTGGAGTAGGTAGCCCTACCCTCATCCAGGGGATCTTTCCAACCCAGGGATTGAACCTGGGTCTCCTGCATTAAAGGCAGATTCTTTACCATCTGAGCCACCAGGGAAGCCCACACACAACTACTGACCCTGCGTGCTCTAGAGCCCGTGCTTCACAAGAGAAGCCCCACGCAGCGCAGTCAGAGAAAGCCTGCACAGCACAACAAAGACCCAGCACAGCCAAACTGAAGGAAAGAGGCTGGGCTCAAGTCCAGGCCTGCCCTGCACTTCCTTCTAAGACCAGCCACCTTAACCAGAGCATAGGGAATTAGCAGCGAAAGGTTAAAGTCTGTTTATATGTTCCTCCCTTTTCAGCCCCTAGAGGTTAGTCAGCTGTATCCTGTTTCTCTCTGATGGACCCAGCTCACTCAGAATAGGTGTCTGATGAATGAATCAACTCATCAGTGAATGAGTATTAACTGACCAACCATCCTTCACTGGATCCCGGCAGCATTAAAATTCAGGAAGCCGGCTCCTCCTCCTGGGCCATCGCTTTGTCTCCTGCCCGGACATGCGTGTCCCATCCTCACCCTGTCCCACCCCGTGCACTCAGCTCTCCTCGGCTGCTCTAGGGTTCATCACTAAGGACCTGTCGGCTGCTGACAGGGGTGTGCTGAGGAATGACGAAGAGCACAGCTCCCTCACCTAATGAGACCCAGCGGGGCGAGAGAGCCGGCGACCTGGGGACGCCAGCTTCCTGCTCAAGGAGAAGTGAAGGACGGGAGTGGCGAAGGGAGGGGGACACCAGGGGCTCAATGGAGCATCTGTGTGATCAGGGTTCGGTGCCCGGCCAAGGACACCAAAAGAGAGGCCACGTGACCATGGACCGCAAGGCTGTGGGAACAGAATTCTAAAGGTACGTTTACAAACTTGAAGACAAGAACACAGAAAGGGCGCAAGCAGTGGTTCTCAACTGGGTGTGGACACTGTTTTAAAGCTCGCCAGTGCCTTGTAATGCAAAGGCTAAGCAAGGCCAAAGTGTGGAGATGCTTTTGGTCACCAAGACGATGGTGTTACCAGCATTAAAAGAGTGGGGCCAAGGCTACAAACTGTCCTGAAAGACCAAGAGCAAACTATATCCTGCCCTGCTTTCCATCATCCTGATGGCCCTTTATGTGAGTGAAAAGCTTATTTGTAAGGACTTCCCTGGTGGTCCAGGTGCTGAGACTCCCTGCTCCCACTTCAGGGGGCCTGGGTTCAATCCCTGGTCAGGGAACTAGATCCCACAGGCCACAACTGAAAAAGCTTCCACAGGCCACAGTGAAGATCAAAGATCCTAAGTGCTGCTTAGAACTGTTCTAAGACCCGGTGCAGTCAAATAAAAAAATATATTAAAAAAAAAAAAAAAAGCTTGTTTGTAATCTGAGCCTATCCTCAAATTAACTCTACACTGCATATACCACTTTTTACCCTAGGGCCCAACCACGCTCTGTTCTTCCATTTTCTGTACTTCTTCTAAAGAGTGACTTCTGACCTGACTGCCTTTAAATCCAAACATGTGCATTACAACTAGGTAAGAGCACTTTACCACTTCATGTTTTTCGGGCAAGGTCATGCCCAGCCCGTGTACATTGCAATCTACTTTGTATTATAAGTTACTTCCCTATTACTTCTCCTTCAGATTAGAGTTAGGGTATGATACTGATTTTTTAAATTATTTGTGCAGGCAGGGTGTGTTAGCTATGAATTTCATTTCAGGATAGTATAATAAAAGGCTTGGTTTTTATTTTAAAAGGATACTGAGGCTGGTACCGAGAACTATACATTTAAGGAGGCCAAAGAGGCTGGACCAGGCGCTTGTTAACAAGGTCAAATTGCATCTGATGTAAACATCCCACCAAGGAAAGCCATGCCAGGACACCGGGATGACCGGAAGCGCAGACTTCGCCATCACTCACGGGAGGGCTGGCTCCAGGGCACAGAATCTATACACTGGGAAACCGACAATCTCCAAATGTGACGAGGAAGTCAGCCCATGGCAGGGGACACCCACAGTCTCTGCCTGACCACTGCTCACCCCCATCTGACAGAACGAGCTCCCCAACTGTCCTTTTGAAGAAATGCCCCTGTCGTTTGCCCTTGCTCCACATGGCCAGGTGAGGAAAAACAAGCCACCTTCTGGCTCCAGGGGGCATGTGACACAGGCCGGGACAGCGAGGATAACACATCCCACCACGAAAATGAGTGAATCCCAGAACTCTCTCACAAGCTTTCAGGAAGACATGCTTTCTTTCCTCTGGGTACTGAGCCAACAGGATTTATGCCTAGCGATGCCTGGGGCCCCTCTTGTCACCATGCAAGAAGATCAGGACTGAGAATGAAGCTACAACCAAGGAAAAGAAGGGGAGATACAGAAGGATATGGATCCCGCATGACACCCCCCAGGGTCCCTGGGTCCAGCTGGGCAGAGCGCTAGCTCTTCTCCAAATTTGTCAGCTACACAAGCCAATCAAGGACACCTCTTCACAAGCCAGTTTCTGGTGGGTTTCCATCACTTCACACTAAAGTTCTCACCCCTCCTCTCCCTGCCAAGTTGTGGTGCAAGCTTTACCCTGAGACTGTCTCCCTCATGGTGGTAAAACGGCCACAGCAGTTCCAGCCTCTGTACCTCACAGCACGTGTTCCAAAGGGAGCCACTCCCACCATCCAACAAGCAAAGGACCGTCTTCCTCCAAAGCCCTAGCAAACCTCAACCACATTTCCATGGCCAGAATTAGACCTCACGCTCACCTCCTGAACTAAATCCAAGTTGGGTCAACCCATTACCGGAACCAATCATTTCGGAAAGGAGATGGAATTATCTTGACCAGATTAGACAGATCACAGCTGATGCCTTGGTGCTTGGGAGAGTTTAATCCCTACAACCAACCAAGAGGGAAAAAATTTTTTTAAACCAAGCCATGTATGGATGTGAGTTGGACTATAAAGCTGAGCACCGAAGAATTGATGCTTTTGAACTGTGGTGTTGGAGAAGGCTCTTGAGAGTCCCTCGGACTGCAAGGAGATCCAACCAGTCTGTCCTAAAGGACATCAGTCCTGAGTGTTCATTGGAAGGACTGATGATGAAGCTGAAACTGCTATACTTTGGTCACCTGATGTGAAGAACTGACTCACTGGAAAAGACCCTGATGCTGGGAAAGATTGAAGGTGGGAGGAGAAGGGGATGACAGAGGATAAGATGGTAGGATGGCATCACCGACTCAATGGACAGGACTTTGGGTAAACTCTGGGAATTGGTGATGGACGGGGAGGCCTGGCGTGCTGCGATTCATGGGGTCGCAAAGAGTCGGACACGACTGAGCGACTGAACTGAACTGATGGCTGATTCTCTAGCGTGGGAAAAATAAAAGGGGTAGCTTTTCAGGAAATGATGCTACAGCAACTCTTCAGTGGGGGAGCCCCACCCTCAGCCCCTTCCCAACTCTCAGGCTGCAGCCACAGGCATTTAGAATCAGGCAGCAACGCAAACGCTAATCTTCTGAAAGACACACAAAAACTGGACTCTGGTCTCCACTCATTCTGACTGCAGTTTTGCTTTACATAATGGGTTTGAAACAGTTCCGGAACATGTTTCTTTAATGACATAGAACTGAACATCAAAATGGACAATCACCAAGGACCACCCGTGTAAGCACAGGGAAGTCTACTCAGGGCCATGTGGCAGCCTGGATTGGCGGGGCGGGGGGTGGGAGGGGGTTGGGGGAGAATGGATACATGTATATGTATGGCTGTGTCCCTTCGCTGTTTACCTGAAATTACCACAACATGGTTAATAGGCTATATCCCCAATACAAAATAAACAGTGCAAAGTTTGAAGAAAAAGATTACAATGACCTAAATATATATTAATAAAATGCTAATGCCATAAGAAAGAAAACAACAGAACTGAAGGATGGGACATCATGAAAGAATGAGAAAGGAAGTCTCCCTTTTTCAGTCTCATGTATGACTCTGCCCTTCTGGCTTCGGGACTTGAGTTCTCATTCCCACGACTCTGTCAGCACATGGGTTTGCTCTCGAGGGACTGCTCACAGCCCAATCATGGTGGCCACAGGATGGAACAAGCTGACTGTCCAGGCCAGTGACATCTGCCGTGCTCTGGAGCCCAGTGGGGCAGTGGTGGGGTTATTCCTGCCAAAGCACCAGGACAGAATGGAGAGGAGAAGACCCAGCCAAGGAAGACTGGGGTAGTGCTGTCCCAGGGTAGGTGTGACAGGCAGCCTCCAGGGTGGCCCCCAAGACCCCTGCTTCTTGGTGTTGACATCCACGTGTAGACCCCTTCCATGCTGAACCAGGCTTGAGCTGCATGACAACAGAATACGGCAGATGTGATCGTCTGTCATTTCCGGCATTAGGTCACAAAAGTCACAGTGGCTTCCGCGTTGGGTGTGTTCCCTTGCTCTTGGGTTACTTGCCCCGGGAAGCCAGCTGCCAGGTTGTGAGCAACCCTACAGAGCAGTCCACATGGCAGGGAACCAAAGCCTCCTGCCAACAGCCACGCGAGTGAGCTCTGAAGTGCACCCTCCACCGCAGTCAAGCTTTCAGATGACCGCAGCTCTGGTTAACGCTTGACCACAACCTTATGAGAAACCCTGAGCCATTCCCACATTCCCAACTCATGGAAATTGTGGAGGATCCTCAACATTCCGTTTTAAGCTGTCGAGTTTGGAGATCATTTGTTACACAGCCGGGGGTATCTAAAAACAAAAAAAACAGAGCCCGGGACCTCCCTGGTGTTCCAGTGGTTATGAAACCACCCTACAACGCAGGGGACGCCAGTTCGATCCCTGGTTGGGGAACTAAGATTCCACACTCTGTGGAGCAGCCAAGCCTGTGTGTCACGACTACGAGCCGGCGCTCCACAACTAGAGAGTCTGTGCACCACGGCGAAAGGGCCCACATGACACAACAAAGCTGCCTCGGGCCACAACTAAGACCTGATGCGCCAAACAAACAAACAAATAAATAGGGCAGCAACAGAAACGCCCCGACAACCCTGGCCACTTGCATCCCTCAAAGGTACTTCCACTCAGTTACTGTGAGTTTTCTTTCTGCTCACACCTATGTCACAGGCAGAGCTTTTTTTTTTTAACTGAAGTATATACAGTGGATTTACAATGTTGTATTAGTTTCTGCTATGCAGCAAAGTGATTCAGTTATACACATAAACACACACACATATATACACACACACATTCCTCGTCATGTTCTTTTCCATTTCCCATCCTGCTTATCACAGGATATGGGATATAGTTCCCTGTGCTTAAACACTAAGACCTCGTTAAGCTTGAGATTTCTTACTTCCACAGGAAGTAAGGCAATCCATCATCTAGGGAGGGAGACTGACTCATCCTGAACCGCTACTGATCACAAGGACTCCCCCTGGGAAGGCGCAGACGCTTGGCGCCACAAGGGCACTGGGCTGCTTATATGACCTCGCTCTTTGTTGAGCCGTGATGGCGTGAAAGGAAAGCCATTAATTTTGAGCAAAATGAATGTGTAATAAGACGCTTCATTTGCTCAGGGATGCTCCCATTTCACAACTCTGTACTCAGGGCCAGGAAGACACACACACACCCAAACACGCTTCTCAGCAACACAGCAAAAATAATTTCATTGTCCTGTGTCTGAAATAGCCTAATTCTTAATTCTTTCTGCACCACTGCTGTTAAAATACAACTTTTGATTAGGCAAGGTTTCTTAGTAATAATACAATTACTATCTTAGAGAAAAATGATAATGATAGGTAATGTGTTTGAGCATTTATGAAGCCCATTCATGGAGCTGATATATGGTCTCTCATTTTGTCATCTAACTACTCTATGGGGTAGAGTTCTCTTCATTTTATAGCCAAGGAAACAGAGACAGTTAAGTGACTTGCTCAAGGTCACACAGCTAATAAGCAGCAAAGCCATGAATGGACCCCCAGGATCCAATGCCAGAATCGGTACCACCAACCACTAGGCTAAACTACCTGCATTATGAAACCTGCCACCTGGACACACGGGGACCTGGAACAGGGCTGCGCTGGTGCAGCTGTGTGGGCCCCGCCCCCAGCCCTGACCCTCCACACCCTGCCTGTGACCCATGGATGACAGCACCCCCGGGCCATCAACCACAGCTGACCACGGGGACCCGCCATCTGACAACACGGACAGCCACTCCTCCTGCGGCCAGAAGCAAGGAGAAACTTCTGACAGCTGGCAGGAGTCCGTCTGCAATGTCAGCAGTCAAGTCTTTCAAAACACGTCCCGCTGCTCCGTCCACTTTCGTGCCGTTTTCTCCTGAAGTGTTTCCCCGCTTTATCCAAGTTCCTTCTACCTGCAAACTGCAGACCTTCAGGCACCTTAAACCTTCAGCTGTCTGTGTGTTCAGTCACTAAAGTTGTGTTCAACTCCTCTGTGACCCCGGGGACTGCAGCCCGCCAGGCTCCTCTGTCCATGGGATTCCCAGCTAAGAATACTGGGGTGGGTTTGCCATTTTCTCCTCCAGGGGATCTTCCTGAATCAGGGATCAAACCCACGTCTCCTGCACTTGCAGGCAGATTCCTTAACCCTGTGCCACCAGGGAAGCCCAAACTCTCAGCCACCCCATTGTTTACCTGGGAAACCAGATTACAGAATAGCGTGGTTAAGAAGTTACCTTTTTCTAGTTCATTCATGGGCTAAAGAAAATTTATCCCAAAATTATCATATACTCAAAACACATTTACTGTAAAACACACTCCAATCACTCGCCGCTGTCTTACGGACTTTCACACACTTTCCTCAGTGGGCCCTCTCAAGGGGATAAGACCATCCCGTCCATTTCATAAATGAACAAACACACGCCTGTGGAAGTGAAGCGGTTCAGACCCAACACCCAATTTGCAAGCCATGGAGCAGCAACTCGAGGCTGAGCTGGCTCCTGAAACAATAAAAAATAATAAAGGATGGAAGTCTGTCTGTCTTCAATGATTCAGAACCCGGGTCTCCACAGACTACAGTCTTTATTGAGAACATAGAACACAATCGCACCACAGAACCCTGGCATGGCCAGGTAAGATGGGGGCCAGGTGAGAAAATGCCATATCAGGCACCTGGGACTTGTTTCTGATGCTCGGGATGTGTCACTTTCAAACGTGAATGCAGGAGAGAAGTTCAAATTGAAATTAAACACAGGGGGACTTCCCAGTGGTCCAGTGGTTAAGAAACTGCCTTCCAAGGCAGGGGACCCAGCTGTGGAGCAACTAAGCCCGTGTGCCACGCTACTCAGCCTACACGCCACAATGAGGACCCAGCACAGCCAAAAAATACATAAATGTGGGATCACGCTGCCAACTTCCCGTTACATATACATAACAATTACATTCGTGTCACTCACAACAGCTGATGGCGCGGGGATGGTAATGCTGCCGCGGTCGAGCTTCCTTAACCCTGGGCTCCCCCACCCTACCCCCTCCACAAGATAGATGCATCTCCCGGTCTATTTTAAAGCCTTCAAGAATCCATATAGTCAAAGCCATGGTTTTTCCAACAGTCATGTAAAGATGTGAAACTTGGACCATAAACAAGGCTGAGCACCAAAGAATTGATGCTTTCGAACTGTGGCATTGGAGAAGACTCTTGAGAGTCCCCTGGCCTGCAAGGGGATCAGGCCAAGTCAATCTTGAAGGAAATCAACCCTGAATATTCATCGGAAGGGCTGAAGCTGAAGCTCCAATACGTGGGCCACCTGATGCAGAGAGCCGACTCACTGGAAAAGACCCTGATGCTGGGGAAGATTGAAGGCAGGAGGAAAAGGTGATGACAGAGAATGAGATGGCTGGATGGCATCATTGACTCAGTGGAGTTCAGCAAACTTTGGGAGATGGTGAAGGACAGGGAAGCCTGGTGTGCTATCGTCCATGGGGTCGTAAAAAGTCACACATGACTGAGTGACTGAACAACAACAAAAGAACAACCAGTTAAAGTGCTTATCTTACAAAAAATGGGGAAAAACTGGAACAACTCAAATATCCAGCAATCTGAAATGGTTATTTCATATGGTGCATTGGCTCAAAGAAATGCCACATCCAGGCACATAAAAATGGTGACTATGAAGCTTTTACTATGGTAGAAGGACACAGCCTAGGAAGCGACGGGCTGGAGATTTCAAGTAGAGCCCATGAAAATATGTTTGCATGTGACAAATTCAGTAAAATCTCAT
>NW_011494865.1:2432370-2433409 GCF_000754665.1 Bison bison bison | reverse complement strand
GGGTGCGTTGCTTTACAGTTTTCTTTAATTAGATCTAAACAAAGTCATGGAAAAGAAAATAAGATAACTCAACTGTAAAGAGGTTCAGCCATACTCTGAATCAGGGAAATGAAAACTATTTCGCCAGCCCTGCTTTTACCTGGGATTTTATCAAAGACCCCCAAAGCTGGATCCGCCAGAGGCAGGGCTGTGCTGGGGGAGACCCAGCCCTTGTTAAAGGCAGGTTGACGACCCTTATCCAACTCAGAAAGCACTGTGGGGACTTCCCTGGTGCTCCAGTGGCTAAGACTCCACACTCCCAATGCCGGGGGCCCAGGTTCAGTCCCTGGTCAGGGAACTAGACCCCACAGGCCACAACTAAGAGTTCACACACCACAACTAAGATCAAAGACCCTATGCCACAACTGAGACCCGGAGCAGCCAAATAAGTTAAACAAATAAATAATAATAAAAGAAAAGAAAAACACAGTGCTTTGACCTCGCAATTCCACTTCCAGGAACTTTTCTGGCAAATACACTCATACGAGGACACAATGACAACTGCAAAGATTATCAGAAGCATCAAAGGGCTAGAAATGACTCAGACACCTGGCTGCTGGCACCTCGGCCAAATGAGCCCTGCTGTGGGTACACGGTGGGGTATCAGCAGGCAGGTCTGTGCACCCAGAGCAGGACGGTCTCTAAGCTGCGGAGGGAGGAGGGTGCAGGATACGGGACCACTTGTATCAAGGAAGAAAGAGAGGAGAGGAGGGAGATGGGAAGAAGAGAAAGTTCATGTATCGGAATGTTCGCATCTGCTCGAGTACACAGGGGCATCTCTAGGAGGTGACGCTGCCCACCCTCCAGGGGTGAGCTGGCAATTGCAGAGTTTAACCATTCATGACTTTTGTATTTTGAACCATGTGCATGTATACTATTTAATACTTACTCAATATTTAATAAGTTAAAATTTCAGCTATGTAAGTGTTATTTCCATTGGTCACTTTAAATTAGTAAGTACTGATGAAAAGTGTGCTTGGGGGCTGGCCAGCGCCTCCCC
>NW_011494865.1:2423982-2432270 GCF_000754665.1 Bison bison bison | reverse complement strand
GCCTCCCCCAGCCCCTCCGCCCCCTACCTCGCCAGCGCCTGGACCTTCGTAACATGCCGCTCCTCCTGTTCGGCCACCTTCCGCTTCAAGGTGTCGACCTCCTGGCGGAGCGCGGCTGAGTGCTCCATCTCTCCGTCAAGCAGGTTCCGCAGCGACCTGGGAGGAGGAGGAGATCCCACCTGTTCAGAGGCTGCCAACCCGGGGTTCACAGAGTCAAGTCCTAGTTCATTCATCTTCCATAAGGCTCTGCAGAAACCGCAGTTCACGTCCATCTCGTACAAACTGCTTTGAGGAGCTAACCAGTTCTGCTCAAGAGTCTCTGCGTCGTAATTAGGATGAGCCCTGGGGAACCACCGGAGGCCTGGCTCTGAGAGCTTGTGGGTTTGGTGGTTTAAACCAAGGGAAAACAATGAGTTGAGCCAATCCCAGGCACGCCCCCTCCCAGACATCCCACACTGAGGTGTGCATGCTCAACCGGGACGTCTCGGCCCAGCTACACTACGTATGAGATTTAACAAAGGAAGGGCTGGCAGGACAGGCCAAAAAAGACCACCTGAGCCACAAACACAGAAGACAGGCTCCAGTTATCTGATGGACGACGGGAGTCTCATTTCTCCTTTGCCCACAATCTCACAAAACGCCCTTCACCCTTGCTCCGTCGCCACCTCCAGGTTAAACAAGCATACAGGCTGTCTTACGGAGATGGATAACCTGACATTGCATGAGTGTGCTTTGTACTGCATCTGGAGATGGATAACCTGACATTGCCGTGAGTGTGCTTTGTACTGTATCTGGAGATGGATAACCTGACATTGCCGTGAGTGTGCTTTGTACTGTATCTGGAGCACGCTCACCCTGCAAACACGCTCGCTTGAACGCCTGTCACCTTTGGTCTTGAATAGGAGAGAAGACAGCAGCTCTTCCAGAAATAACCACAAGTTACCACCTAGAATTGAGCCAAGCAGGGTTCTAATGACCAGCTACGGACCTCAAATGGCTATTTCCCGAAAACATTTACTAACTTTGGTGCGGCTGCATCCTAAATCTCGAGGACACTTGCCATGAGGCACCAGACCACAAGCAGCAGTGTCTGAACCACCCCGCCTCCACTGCTCCCGAAGCCCCGCTCCAAAAACAAACACGGCGTGTCTCAACACTGCTTGAAAGTTTTGAAAAAATTCCCTCTTGGGGCCTGGAAACTAGCCCCCCAACACAAACTGGGTGTGATTTATTTTTCTCTTGATGGGAAGGAGAAGAAATGACCCAACAGTGACTATTGTTCTCTACAAAGTAACACAAAACCTGTGGCTTTTTCTAAGATAACGGCCCCAGCTGCAAAAAGGAAAAAGCACCCTACAAAGTCCACAGCCTGTCACTGAGATTTACTTTCACTGGAAAAATCACACTGTCTGAGGATTCCTTTTTAAAAACACTTGTTTTTCCAAATCACGTTTGTTTGCTCTTGTATGTTTCCATAAAGGGTGAGGGAGAAGCTTGTCAAGCAGGGCCCAAAGCAAGTTTTAAAAAGGAGAATCAGAATGCACATCCCCAGGGACACAATTCCTGCTCAAGGGCAAGCATAAGAGGGCGGCATGAGCGTGCACACACGTGTGCACGCACACACACACCTACTCCCTGACCCCCAGGCCGGCAGACGTGTGCTCACAGAGGCTCTGCAGATAACCGCAGGCAGATCCCTCTACTGACCAGCTTGTAGCCCAGACGAGGTCCCGGCACTGAAGCGGTTCACGTTTGGGCAGCTAGACAGAGGCAACACAGCTAACAGCTGTCTGGTATCCAGCCCTGGTTTCAACAGGGAATCAAAATGAATAAAACCCTTTGGCCTCTCAGTGTCTGCAACAGGGCTTTGGGGAAAATCAAAAGACTCCATACACCATCTTACTATAGGTATCCCCCATTCGAGAAAATGTTAAGTACGCTAGTGCTTGGAACGTGGTGGACAGAACCTCAATGAAAGGTTACCCGCTGCTTAAAGGGGGCTCAGGGTGACAGCTGTGAGGATGGAGCTTCATTTTGAGGCAAAGAAAATGTTCTAAAATTGACTGTGGTGAGATGGTTGCACATATCTGAAAACCACTGAATACTAAAGTTTTATGTTTTATATTTAAATTATATAATCTATGAATTATATGACATGTGAATTATATCTCAAAGGCTATTTAAAAAAAAAAAAGAATTAAAAAATTAAAAAGACTGCTTTACAAATTCTCAGTTTGTTCTAAGATAGTGCATGATCGTTTCATTCCCTGTTAACACTCAAGCCACGTTACATATACTAAAGTGGTACATCCCAGAATGGATACATGCGTATATACGGCTGAGTCCCTTTGCTGTTCACCAGAAGCTATCACAACACTGTCAGTTGGTTCTACTCCGTCATAAAATAAAAAGTTGAAAAATAAAGTAGTATATCTCAGAACAAAAAATCAGAAATCACTGGTCACAATTCTTCCCCTGAAGCAAAACTTCCTTCACGGTGATCTTCTCTCTGCCCCAGAGGTAGAATTTCCATGAAGGAGCGACCCCTCCAGCCCCAGCGCTGGATACCTGTTCTCTTCCTCCAGCTCGTCTTTCCTGTTCATCATGGCCACGATGGCTTGTCGCAGGTCACCTAAGGGAAGAAAGCCAAGTGCAAATTAACCGGCAGATCCTGCCTGCTACACCGCCCCTCACCGGTCTGGATTATGTGCTATTTAGGGCCACTTGTCTAGACGAGTTCCCTTTTCCCTTTCAAAAATAATTCCTATACAGTCTAGGAGATCCAGTGGGCTCAGTCAATCACTCTTACTAACCACACAGAATCCAAAGGCAGGGCAGGATGAGAATAAATGTGGAGGCGTTTCCTTGGTGAACATAACCAGCTAACCAGCCACTAAGGAATTACAGAGTGATGACTTCTGAGTGTTTTTCCAAGTCCCTGCTAAGCGGACGGCGTCTGCTTTGAATACTGATCTATTCCCAGTTAGAGCCAGTTATCAACCACCGGTCAGACAGCAGATTTCATGAAACTGACTTCATGCTCCTGCGTGTGCAGTCATGTCCGACTCTTTGTGACCCCGTGGACTGCAGCTCACCAGGCTCCTCTGTCCATGGGATTCTCCAGGCAAGTATACTAGAATGGTTTGCCATTTCTTCCTCCAGGGGATCTTTCTGATCCAGGGGATATTCCTGACCCAGGGGTCGAACCCACATCTCCTGCATCGGCAGGCAGATTCTTTACCACTGAGCCACATGGGAAGCCCAAGTGACTCCATACTGACACAGACATACTCCAGATTACGGAGAGATCTGGTCTTCTTGCGCTGACTCCCGTATACTGTGAAGAGGGACAGGGGCCCCTCCAACACACAGTTGATAATTACTTGCAGGAGCAGCTCTCCTGACATCTTCAATGTGGGACAGCAATTCAGTGATAGAGAATCTCGCCTTTAAATTCAATGAGCATCCAAGGTTTCCACCTACAGCAAGCTTACCTGTTGTCACTGTCCACCCACAGTGGACTGTTTACAACACTCAGATCTCAGGCCCAGGAACTTGTGAATTTCCCCCGGAAAGCCAGTTTTATTTTTTTTCCCCTAACCAATCCTCTTAGAACTGGCTGCAAAGAAGCTCACAGCCAAAGTCACACATCCAGCGCAGCCACTCGGCCATGCAGCCACCACAACATGCCCTAACCCTCCCTCTGATCACCAAACTGCCTTTCTACCTGGGGCCAACTTACATATGACCTGTTTCACTCTATTTTTTAAACTGTTTTAATATGCTGCTTCAAGTCCTCTTTTGGAAAGAAGTATGGTGTGTTGGTACCTCTTTTTAGCTAAAATTCAAGCTCTTCTACTTGTCAAGCTCTGTTCAAAGCCCATTATCTCGTTTACTCCTTTACACACACCTAAGAAACACTACCCCACGTTGTTGGGGTACAAATGAATTGGAAGGAGGAAGAAATGGGGGAGGATGAGGACAAGATAAATAGGTGGTCCCTCTGTCCCATTATACTCAGGATACCTAGGCAGAAAGAGGCCCAAAGACGTTGAGGCGAGAAATGGGTCCCAGGACACACGCTGTCCACAGGCGGCCACAGAGGGGGCAGAAGCCCACCATCCAGGTCTCAGAGGAAGGAAGGGAAGAATGAGGAATCACGAGGGCTCCTGCTCAGCCTCTGGGTCAAAAAATAGGCCCTCCCCTGTCTTTTCTGACCCAGAACAGCCACGTCAGCATCACAAGGACATAGCTAGGAGGTCGAGGCCTGGCTTCCCCATCACACCTGTGACGGTGTGAAACCCGCGAGTCACATGGTGAGAAACCAGGCCATCTAAGGTGCTGGTGAGGAGGAGGGTCTGAGGTGTCCCTCTCCTGGGGTCAACTAAGGTGTTGCCAAAGAAAATTTGAAATTCACTGGGTTGACACAAACTTACTGAGCACCTACAAGGTCCAAGAGCTGCTCTTGGCGCTGTGAGTAAAGAAGGAATAGAGAAAACCAAAGTCTCTGCCTGCAGGAGGCAGGGCCCCCTCCCTAGGAGGGGAGACACGCCAACCAACATGGAACAGATGGGACAACGAGACACGCTGGGAGGAAAGCCAGGTGGGGTGCAAGGACAGGTGGTGGGGAGGGTGTCATTTTGTGGGCTGTGCTGGGAAGGCCTCTCTGGGGGCCCCAAGGCAGAGAGGGAGCCAGTGAGCTGCTGGATGCATGTGGCACAAGGCACATGCAAAGGCCCGGGGGCAGGCGCGAGCCGGGCCACACGAGGAAGGCAGGGTGAGCCAGGAAGGGCCATGTGGCCCAGCCCTCAGGGAGCTTGGAGACTCGAGGATCTGATGACAACTCCAGTGCCCACCAGGCAAGCGCCCCGGGTACACAGTCTTGCTGGTGTCACAGAATCACTCTCCGGGAAGTGGTCTCCCAGTCCCTTCTACAGGCCTTTAATCAGGCTCAGAGTGAAGATGTAAAGTCACAGCTGGCGTCCAAATTTGTCCAACTCCAATCTCTGCATGTGACCCAGGAACCAGTGGTAATCATCACCACTCACTTGCAGTGATTAAGAACTACTATTTCATCAAAATATCACAGGGATATTAAGGCAGAAGAACCTGAGATGTCATGAAATAAGCTGTGCAACCATGCACCTTTCCATGTCAGAGCCAGGATGGAAGCCAAGGTGTTCTACCAGCAGGGGAGGAGACCCCGGTCCCATGGGACGTGGTATGCTGTGTCCACAACCAGGGCCGCTGATGCTGGGGAAGACGGAAGGCAAAAGGAGAAAAGGGCAGCAGAGGATGAGATGGTTGGGTAGTATCACCAAGTCAGTGGACGTGAACTTGGGCAAACTTCGGAAGATAGTGAGGGGCTGGGAGGCCTGGTGCGCTGCAGTCCATGGGGTCACAGAGTCAGACAGACTGAGCAACTGAACATCAACAGCACAAGCATCTGCTGAGCACCTGACTGCTGGCTACAAGGCCCCTTCCCAAGGAGAGAGCCGGGCTCCCGACTCACCTAAGGGAGGAGTGTCCTTAACAGAGCATTTCTCAATGGAGGACAGACACACACAGTCACACGCGCCCCCGAGGAGACAGTCTGTCTGACTGCATGCTGAACATGACCAGGTAACAAGGGCCCTGGTTCTCAGCCTTGTACCAGGGTCTAGCCTCTCTGAGCCTTTCTCTGGGGGAACAGCACCCGCCTTTCCACCTCCCTGGAGCACTGTAACCTTCAGAGGAGAAACGAGGCAAGGTGGTGCTGGGTGAAGACACTGCCTCTCACAGGCGGCAGCAGAGAGCACTAACGATTTAGAAGAACTTGACATGACGCTAGATTTCACACTTTTATGGTAACTGAAAACACTGGTAAATCTGTAAAACTAAAAACAAGCCGGTAGTCTAATTCCGTGACACCATAGCCATGTGGGGGGGGGCGGGGAGAAATCAAGACTTAATACGTCACTGAAGACCAGCTGAGTGATATCTCTTTGGCTCTTATCTTCAAGAAACCCAGAGCAGGGGGCAAGGCTGCAGCCAGGTGCTGGAGACCTAGGCTCAGGAAGCTGCTCCTTCACTCCAAGGCTTGTGTGACATCTGCGTCTTCTTACAAGGACTTCTTCTGGAGGGCTCAGCTGCCCCACGCTTCTTATAGAAGCAAAGACCTGGATATGTTGCTGTTCATCGTTGCAACATGAGGTTAGAAGTGATATCTCACACCAACTATTTTATAAAGCAGTTTCAGGTTCACAGCAAATCAGGAGGAAGGTACAGAGGTCCCCCCATCTACCAGCAGCCCCTGCTCACGCACAGCCTCCCTCATTACCAACACCCACCACCAGAGCCAGACGTTTGTTACAAATGACGAACCCACACTGACACACCACAGTCACCACTGTCACATCAGCTTCGCCAGTGGGGTTGCATGTTCCCTGGGTCTGGATGTCCGCACGACGACATGAATCCACCACGACGGGATCGTCACAGTGTCACTGCTCTAAACATCCTCTGTGCTCCACCCGCTCATCGCCCTCCCCACCAAGCCCTGCTGAAATCTCTTGATCAAAGGGATCACGCCAGCCTTCTGATCTGCTGAGTGTGCCACGTGCCCGCCTGATTTACACGTGCCCTGGATACAAGTGGGATGAGAGCTCAGCAGGGCACATGCGCCTGGTGCAGACATGCCCATGGCCAGGGCGCCTGGCACCCTGGACCCAGAAAGGCAGAAGGCTCGGGTTCCGGGGCCCTTGGTCCCTCCCGTGCCAGGCTTCTCCTAGAGGGAGCGGCTCGCCACCCACAGGCATGATCCTTATGCTGAGATGTGGGTGTCGCGCCCCCGCCTGGCGTCACCAACCCCTTTACCTGGCCTCACCTGCGGCCAGCCACCCGCCTGGGCCAGCAGCCTCTGAGCCAGCCTCCCTAAGGACGCTCTTCAGTGATGGGGCTGCACTGTTTTGTTCCTCCCCACAAATGTGAGCGCCTCTCCCTAAATAAGACGCAAGCCCAACGGAGTTTTCCATTGTGCTGAGAACGCTTCACCCAAGATCTCCCTCCTCACGGATGTTAATGGCCATGTCTGAGCACAATGTCATCAAACACCAGGGCTCTGAAGCTGACCCGTCTGGCCGGCCTGAAGCCTGACACCCAGAGCATCTCCCTACTCCCTCCTGCCCCAGCCCCTGACAACCACCCTTCCACTCTCTGTGTCTCAGAGTTCGACCACTGGATTCCTCACATAAGTGGAATTATGCGGTGTTTCTCCTTCTGGATCCAGCTTATCTTACTTAACTTAATGTCCTCCAGGTTCATCCATGTCATCACCTGTGGTAGGAATACCTTCCTTTTTAAGGCTGAATAACATTCCAACGCATTGTTGTTTCATGAATTTCCTCGTGTTCACCACCACCCCCTCATCCTGATCTGATGAAACTCATCTATTCAGGCCAGGATGAAAAAGACACCTCAACCAAGAAGCCCACCATGATTCCCCTACCCCGCAGCAAGCTGCAGAGTGTGCAACAGCTAACTGCCTCTGTCTCTTGCAATCACCTCACAACTTCAAGGTACACAGCATGCCATGCATCTGGGGTCCCCAGAGCTCTCACACGCCAGGCGCTTGAGCCTGTGTGTGCACGCTCAGCCACTCAGTCATGTCTGACTCTCTGCGACCCCCTGGACTATAGCTCACCAGGCTCCTCTGTCCATGGGATTGTCCAGGCAAGAATACTGGAGTGGGCTGCCATTTCCTTCTCCAGGGGATCTTCCCGACCCAGGGATTAAACCCGTATCTCCTGCCCTGGCAGGTGCATTCTTTACCACATGCGAGGCCCACCAGGCGCTTGGTCAAGGTTTATGGGAAGTAAGTGACACAGAGAGATGATTTCTACCTGAGCACAACACTACTGAAACGGAGAACAAAGGTACCAGCTGTCATGTGGTGGGCACGCCTTCATCTAATGACACAAGGGCTGAAGCCTCGTTTCATTTCTCACCTGATGAGGATGCTCAGGAACACAGAGCAGGGACCCACGTGGGACAAGCCAAGCTGCCTGCAGGGCCCCAAGTCACCTTCCAAACCCTAAGGACAAAGATTGTGGATACTGTCCTGCGCAGGTCCAAGAGCTGGAGAGAGAGAAAGGGCTTCGCCGGGGACCTGTCAGGGGCAAGAAGGTCAGGTGGAGGGGGCAGTGGTTCCAATAGCTTCCATTCCAACCACAGGAGCAGGACCCATGGAAGGTTGCTACCGCCAGACCCTGGGGCTGGGGAGATCTGTGTTCAAGCCCCAGCTCAGCCAT
>NW_011494865.1:2419626-2423882 GCF_000754665.1 Bison bison bison | reverse complement strand
CAGCTCAGCCATCAAACTGCTGGGTAACCTGGAGCGGGGTTCTAGCTCCGCAAAATACAAAACAGGAATTCCCTGCAGGATGTAAGACTAAATTAAAGCTCCCTGGGGGTACTCCGCACCGCAGCCATTGCAAGGAGGTGGTTCAGGGTCCTGGCTTTCAGAGCACGATCTCTAGAGTCAGGTCCCAGGTTCAAATTCTGCCTCGGTCGCTGGGGAACCTTGGGCAAGTTACCTACCCTCTCTGAGCATTGACTCCTTTATCTATAAATGGGATCTTTTCGGTCGCTACCTCACACAAGCATTATAACGACTCGACGCCCAGCACACAGAAAGCCTCCAATAAACGTTACTGATCACCATAAATGAGCGCCCGTCCCTCCCACAGCAGGGACGGGGGCAAGGCAGCAGGGGCTGCCCAAGCACAGCTGGACTCAACCGGGCACATGTTGAGGAGTTACAGGGTTTACTGAGCTCCTGCGGACCTCAACCCTGGGAAATGAAAAGGAATTTAAGTGGTCTATGCCCTAGGGCAACAGACTAGATAATAGACTTTTATGAGCCATCAAACCAGCTCAGCACGGGCAACATGGGAAATCAGACCTGGAGAGCGAGATGTCACTTAGAGGGGACCGCAGAAGTGAGGTCGGGGCACTGGGCTTTTAGGCATGGCATATCCAGGTGGCTCAGTGGTGAAGAATCCACCTGCCAATGTAGGAGATGCGGGTTCTATCCCTGGATGGGGAAGATCCCCTGGCGCAGGAAACGGCAACCCATTCCAGTATTCCTGCCTGGCAAATCCCGTGGACAGAGGAGCCTGACGGGCTACAGTCCATGGGGTTGCAAAGAGTCAGACAAAACTGAGCAACTGACAACAAAGACAATGCGGCGATCCCGAACACGCCACTAGGAATCATGTGGCTAACATGTGTGCAGTCCGCGGGGGAAGAAAACTGGAGGAGGAAGGGTTTCCTAGGAGGACCTAGAAAACACGAATGCCCTTTGGGCAAAGAACAGCCACGACCAGCTGCAATGAGACATCTTGGCCACAGATGCACTTTGCAGGGGCCACAACTGGTCCACACAGAAGCCACAGAGCAGGGGGATGAGCATTGCTGCTGAGCCACAACATCCTCCCATCATAACCCTTCCCTCC
Organism: Bison bison bison; assembly: GCF_000754665.1. NCBI lineage: Eukaryota > Metazoa > Chordata > Mammalia > Artiodactyla > Bovidae > Bison > Bison bison. Next base: position 2,422,729 of record NW_011494865.1, on the reverse strand, counting down.
CTGGTCCTGCATGCTGTGTACCCCCAGACACAGGTGCTGTGTTGGCACCAACATCTAAATTTCAGAGGACACAAACACAGGTCCAGCAGGACTCTGATACTGTAAATATTTCAAAAAAGATTGTGTCCTTAGTCTTCCCTAAGTTACCAAAACAGAACCCTTCCGGTGATGGTGAAAAAGGCAACAGCCTGAGAGCTGGTATCCTCTCCCAGCCTACCCGCAACCCCCCCAAAAAAAAATCACTCTTTTGACAGGCTTCAACTTGACATGGGCATCCCAAGTGGCGCAGTGGTAAAGAATCCACCTGCCAATGCAGGAGACACAAGAGACCCGGGTTCAATCCCTGGTCAGAAAGATCCTCTGGAGAAGGAAACGGCAACCCACTCCAGTATTCTTGCCTGGAAAACTCCATGGACAGAGGAGCCTGGTGGGCTTCAGTCTAAGGGGTCACAAAGAGTCAGACACAACTGAGCAAATGAACACATACACACAGCTTTATATGCATTCACTTTGCTGACTTTTCTGGGATGGGTAACGCCAAGGGGCTGATTCCCCTACATCATGTAAACAATCTTCTTTCTCCAAGCTCAGGCACACACATCAGCAGAAGTGCTGCCTAGCTTGTAATTTTCTCTCCTCTCCAGGCACCCACATCCCATGATTTGTTTGGTCTCTACCATGGTTATTCCTTTCATCTTTATTACCTGCCACGGCACGTTTTGAGGGACAGCAGCGCAGTCTTTCTGCACTGCAGCCTCTGCAGAGCCCGGCAGAGTCAGAGGCTCTCCCTCCTAAGGATGAAGGGCAAAGAATGATCTATTGAGAAATCGGTTTCATGCTTGGCTTCGAAGAACTGAAGAGCAAATCCAGTCAAAAACACGGGAGAAGGTTAACCACGGGAAATCAGTCTGGGTTAATGAGCATTTGGAATCACTGCAGAAAGGATGGCTGTTTAGTCGCTCAGTCGTGTCTCTTTGCGACATCATGGACTGTAGCCCACCAGGCTCCTCTGTCCATGGGATTGTCCAGGCAAGAATACTGGAGTGGGTTGCCATTTCCTTCTCCAGGGCATCTTCCTGACCCAGAGATCAAACCTGCATCTCCTGTATTGGCAGGTGAACTCTAACCGCTGAGCCACTTGGAAAGCAAAAAGGATGAATTGGTTCATAAATGTTGCCGGGGAAGGGAAGCATTTTAGGAGCAAGAAACAAGGCTTAAATCTCTGTTGTTACTATATATCAATATAAAGTTCAAAAAGAGTAATTTAAATATGTGAAATGCAGCAATAAAAACAGTATAAATATGGAAACAAACATTTACGCCATCTTGCAGCAACAGCGGCCCATCTCAATGTGCAAGCGAAGAACAAGTCGATTAAGGAAATGATAGCTTTGTTTTTTTAACTTTTGTACCTTGAAGGCCAATCTGACAGAAAATTGGTCCACTGTGGAAACTAAGCTCTTCAAGGCAGCGAAGAGGCAGAGCAGGAGGAACACAGGTTTTCTAATCAAGCCCCAGATCCCACCGGTCTCCTGGGCCCCTTCTCCCTCTCCATTCCTTCAGCTGGAAAAAAACCGGCGCTGGTATGGCCGGCCTCGTGGGACAGGGCGGGGCGCAGCACCAGTCTTCCTGGGTCACAGCCCTGCCGTCCGTCCGTCCTCAACCCGTCTGTCCTGCAGTCATGCCGCAGCGGCAGAACTGAGCCGTAGGCATGCAGTCTGCGGGGCCGCACGGCCTAAACCACTGACCATCAGGCCTTTACAGAAAAGACAAGAAGGTCCCCAGGAGCTCCTGCCCCCGCTCCCCACCACAGCCTTCTCCTACGCCGGCCCTCTGCGGTTAGTGTGCGGCCCGCCAGACACGGCGTCGATGGTGGGGCCCAATGGCTGGAACCCAGACTGTTCATAGATGCAACACAGCCGGGACCCGCTGCTGTCTTAGACACTGCAGATCCCTCTTGCCTCTTCACCAGTCCCCTCAGCTTCACCTCCATCCCTCTGGCAGGCCTGGCTCGGCCCCTGCCCTACATCATCTTCTACCTACGACGGTTCTCCGGAGGTGAGCCAGCAGAGGGCCTGGGCTGCACACGGGCTTGGCGCTCTGGGCATCCGCAGGTTGAAGGTAGTGCTGAGACCCAGGGTGGCTGGCCAACTCTGATAGAGACTTCCACAAGTTTGGGATGGGCCGCCAGCTCCAATCAGGGATACAGGAGGATGGGAGCAGAGGCACCTGGCCCGAGCGCAAACAGTTCTAAATCACTCCACCAGGATCCGCCTGCTGAGAGCTTAGCCAAGGACAGGGTGCTGGGCCAGGTGCAGAAGCCTGGCCAGGGACACGTGAGATGCAAGCCCCAGACAGAAGCCCAAAGAGATAAAGCCAATAAAGCCCCTCAGGGAGGGGCAAGACCACTCAGTGCAGAGAGAAGGCTGAGTTTTGGCCAAGTGGCTGGCATCAGAGATGTCACACGTGCCCTGTGGCCTGACAATGGGACAAAGCCACAGGGGAACCCAGACTCTGAACAGAATCCCCATTGAGTGGGTGAACTCACCACTGGATGGCTTGGGCTCTGGCCACACTAGTACTGCCAAGACAGCTCTCTGGGATCAGCCAGCAGAGACTGAGCCGCCCCAGGAATGAGGCAGGCAGGAACCCAGCAACCAGGCCGCCGGGAGCCCCCATAACCTCCCCGCTGCGGTTCTCACCTTAGAGGTTCTGAGTTCCAGCCCAACAAGCCAAGGAGAGCTTGCGGCCCCTACTCTCCCCAAGCCCCACCGCACCTTGTCCATTCTCACCTCCATGAACGCTCCACCCATCAGAATGGACTCACCCTTCCGCAGGCGTGGCTGGCAGAGCCCTGCCCCCAAGCCTGTGGGGCCCCTGAGAGCAGGGACCCCTGGGCCCGGCACCCACGAGACTGGGAGAACGAACCCAAGGCCGGATGAATAAGCGGATCATTAATCAACGAGTGAGTGACTGACTCACGCCCACTGCTAAAATCTGCCCCTCACCTCCTGGAACCCAGCACAGATGGGCCGGGCAGAAATGTCGAGCGCGTTTAATAATAAGTTCAAGGCTTCACTTAGTGGAACTAACTACCAGTTCA
>NW_011494865.1:2403619-2419514 GCF_000754665.1 Bison bison bison | reverse complement strand
GGCTGCAATTTCCTGCCCCAGTGACGGGGATTCAGACTTACTTTTTTCCAGTAGGTGCCTCATGAATGGATACACACAGGAAGGAAGAGATGGATTCTTATATATCGTGACCATGACCTGGAACTGGGCGAGCCTGCAAAACCACTCCCCCGCCCGTCGACACACGAACCCCCGACTTGAAACAGACGAGCAGAGCAGGGGCCAGCCACCAGAGGCCAAGCACCCGAATGGAAACCAAGACACTACAGGGACCGCTCCACTCACACAACGAGGGCAGGCGTCAGAGGCTGCTTGAAACAGTGGCTTCAAGGGAGGGGAAGAGAGCCTTCCCACCTGCAGCCGACAGACCTTCCAGGAGGGAAACTGTCTTGAGATCAACTGATCTTTAATTCCCTTTTCAAGATTAAAGGGAGAAAACTGGATGGCTGTAGCTAGACATCTGGGCGTGTGCACACATGTGCAAGCGTACGCACGCGCTCGCTCCCATATACATAGATCTGGGTAATAATTCTTTGGCTTTATATAGCATCTTTTTTCAAAGACCTCAAAGAGCCTTTACAAACACTCCCCTGGGGCGCGTATGTGGTGATATTTAAAGAGAGGGCTCGTGAGGGCACATGCATAGAAATAAACAGTGAGTGCTCTTCTGTGGATATATACTTAACCTACACCGCCGTTCTCCAAACTTATAACCGCTTTTTATATCTTTTTCTGACTACCCACTCCCGTTCCTTTTATCTCTAAAAGAAAGGATGAACTATATTGAGCTCCAAAACGTAACTTTTTAAATGGATCCTGGGCCCATTCGAGCTCTTTGTTCTGTTTCTCCTTCCTGCCTCCCCTTTCCCCCTGCCCACCCAGAGTTTCTGTTTTGCAGTTGGTTATGATGAAAAAATTAAAATGCCTCAGGATATGTTCCCAGTGTTCAGATGGCCAGTGGCTGCTATGCGTCGTTTCCTGTATAGCCAGCAAGGCGAAAAGCACTTGAAACACACAATCTCAATGAATTCTCACAACCTCCCTGAGAAGCAAAGTGTACTACGCCCGTTAGGTGCATGAGGAAACGGAGGCCCAGAGAAGCACGCAACCAGAAGGTGGCGGGGCAAGGACCCAGCCTAGTCAGGTCCCCTGGGAAGCCTGTCCCCGAGCTGAGCTGGCAGCACCAGCCCTAGTCACCCCCTTGGATGGAGCGCACACCCTCAACACTCAACCAGATCCCAGAGTACAGCCTCCAGCAACTCTCCCAACCTTCCTTTGCCCTCCCCAGGAAAATCAGGAATCTGATGAAATTCTGTCCTCTAAGCCCTTACCCTACCCCCACTTTAAAGCAATTGTTTCTACATAATCTGGAAATGAGAAGAAAAGGTTTGAGGAACCCATGCAAACAGAATGAGAACTACAAGGAAATCACAAGAGATAAGAAACGTATCTTTCAATGTCTTGATAAAGTTCAATAACTTGATGGTTATTGATCAATATCTTGATAAATTTTTGTGAACTTCTCCATATGTGCAATGGTGGGTTTTCTCACTGGTGTGTGTGCACAGTCTCACACACAAGTGCAGGCGTACACACACACACACACACACACAGTGTTTCTTTATAGTGACTTGGAAAGCAAGTTGTCCCCAAAGTAGATACAGACAGGACAAAAAGTAATAGCAGTGGATGCTATAAGGGGCTCAGCGGGAAGCAGGGACCTTGGGTAGAGGGCAGACATGCTCAGCCATGTGGCAGCCCTGCCTCCAGCCCACTGTCCCTCACAGGGACACAGCCTGGCTCGGAGAAACCAGCATCCATGTTCTTACACAAATCTGATTTTATGTATCTTATCTTTATCTGTATGTATCTTTATATTCTTACATAAATTTGATTTTAAATGCTGTTAACAAAGTTTTTTTCCAGGCTAGCCCAACAGATGACAGCTCTGGGACCCCCACTTTGAGACCCCCAACCTGGAAGTTTGAGTTCCTGATCCATCATTTTGAAAACATCAAGATGAGTAGCACACAACAGCGCACGGTCGTTTCTGAAAAGTCAGCCTTCCGTTCCACGTCAGAGAATGTCAAAAGTGTAGAGTCTGAGGGGGCGCTAATGGAGGCAGAGATCGCCAGGAGACAGAATGGGCAGGGGCTGTGCATAACCCCCCCGCCAAAGGCAGTTCCCCAAGGACTTCAGAGTGATTCACTTGGGGACCAAAAAGCATCCAGGCACGTCTGCCCCCATCAGAAAGGCCCAGAAAAGAGAGCATCTGAGAACATGAAATTGTCAGAAGGTTAGAAGCAATAAAGGGGAAGAGGCGGATCTCCTTTATTGAATAATTTCATGCTTTTCAACATCTTTTTTTATATCAAGGAGTCAAAAGTCTATATTCATTCTCTGAAAATTAAAGAAAAAGAAAACAGCTCTCGTTTAGCTTTAAAGAGGTATTCGCCAAAAGAACTAAAATCAGAAACTAAAGAGAAGTTGCTGTGGGAGACCCCAGGCTGAAGGCAACTCAGCACAGCAGAAAGGGCAGCAGTTATCACTCCAAAGCTCCTACTGCGGGCCAGGTGTCGTCCAGAGAGCTTCACAGACGTTACCTCAATCTCTCCTCCCAACAAGCACAGGCCATCACTGTTCCTATTTTTCAGGTGCACAAACCAAGGCTCGGAGAGGCTGAACAATCTGCTCAGAGACGCACAGCTAGGAAGCTGGGGCGTCCGCCAGGCCTAGAGCCTGTTCCTCACCATTTAGCTGCAGAGCCAGCTGGGGTGGGGGGAGGTGCAGGAACGCCTCTGTCCTTGGTCCTGAACAAGCACAGGAGGTTTCTCTGGGGAAGTTTGCTGACGTTCCCCCTTGGGGGAAAGGGAACTGATACCTGTACCCCAACATTCAGACAATCCCTGTTAACCAGTCCAGCCCTGCCCTGTCCATGGCACCGTGAGTGTTAACATCCCCCAGAGGAGACACGGTTTCAGGGTGATGGGAACACCCAAAAGGGAAAAGTCGATGGAGAGAAGACAGGGCCTCGGGGTCTAGTGCCCCTCTGCGTGTGGCAATTTTTCATCCACTACCAACCTTGAAGCATGGGTCTGACCTTGGCTGTACTAAAGGAACCGAGTTTCTTATTTCACAGAACTGGTGGTGTCAGCCCCCTGCTTTATAGGTGGAAAAAACAAGATGTGAAATGACTTTCCTAACAGCTGCTATGGGGCCCAGGCCACGTGCCAGACCCTGGGTGAAACTGTTCGTAAATCGTCTCCTTAAGCCCTCCAAACAGCCCCACAAAGCAGGTGCTCGAGTCAAATCTATTTTTATACATAAAAAAACAGACACAGAGATCAGAATAAAAGATATTTGACATCATGACCTCCACCTAATCATACCTACCACTCTATACTCTTCCCCCCAGCCCCACGGTGGGGATAGAAAGAGGAGGCCAGAGCCCAAAGCCAGCCTGTATTTTAACCCCCTCCCTCAAAAAAATCAACATTCTCAAGATTTTCATTAAAGAACCCAGCCTCAAAGGGTTTGGGCGGAGTCAGCCTGGCCAGAGGTCGCAGACATGCACCTCCTCATCACTCCATTAGCAGCCCTCAGGAGGAGCCCTGGAGACCACCTGAGTCTGAGGGTCCAGGCAGCCTCAATGCCACAGGCACCCTGGGTGCTTCAGGTCTGGGGTCAACCACATCCCCATACTTAAGACGTTTGAGCTGGTTTCTGCCACCCTCGAGCAAAGGAATCACCCCTCACCTGCTGCACCTGGGAACCCGCAGGACGGGTCCCTGGCCACCAGGCCACACATGCGGCCAGCAAGCTGGGAGACACAGAGGACGAGAAAACAGCGTAAGCAGAGATGTGCCGTGTGACGACAAGGAACAGATAAGGATGCCAGGTCCACGGCCGGTCCAGCCGCAAGCTGGCAGGGGCGTTCGGCACATCACACGCGCTTTGCATCTGAGACGTTCGGTCTGTAAGATGAGGAGGTGAGACGAGCTGACCCTGCGGAAGCCTCCTGGCTCCGAGACTCTGGGATCATCAGCGGGAGTCGATGAGCCTTCCTGCATGTTTCTGGCTCCTGCAAGCAGATGGGAAGCACCAGGCTTCCCCCACCGTCTGTTCTACCCGCTGGCTGCCTGCGTGTGGCTGGGCTGCCAACAGCAACCAGCAGAAACAGGACCCTGACCTGTTTGAGGCCCCTGGGTCCACCCAGGGCGCAGTTACACCAGCCCCTGCTGAGCCCGGGCTCACGCACCGCGTGGTGGTGGGGTTAACTGACAGCGAGGAAGACTAACCGCATGTGAAATGTGCATAAATAATTGGGACATCCGCGGCAGAGCTTGGAGGAGCTTGGTCAGTGCAAGGTGAGCTGGCATCCGGCTGAGCCCCTCAAACCGCCTCCTCAGTCATGAGCGGGAGGGAAGGAAGGCTGAACGGTGCTCCCAAGTCTTACAGTGAGGACCAGAAAGGCGGAGTGGCCACCCCGAGACACACAGCAGGACACGAGTGGCTGAGAATTGATGCATGTGGCTAGGCCCTCCCGATGCCGAGGCCACCACACTGACCCCTGGGTGTCCCGTGTCCTCCGCTGCTGCCCGGTGCCACACACGCTCTCTCCAAGCACCCTGGTGGCTCAGGAGCAGAGGTCACCTTGGACAAGATATGAGAGTCCCACCCCGTCGCACTGCCCTCAGTGCACGGACGTGTGCGTGCTCACCCACTCAGTCGTGTCCAGTTCTTTGTGATCCTGGACTGGATCCTGGAGCCCGCCAGGCTCCTGTGTCCATGGGATTGTCCAGGCAAGAATACTGGAGTGGGCTGCCATTTCCAGGAACTGAACCTGCATCTCCTGCACTGGTAGGCAAATTCTTTACCGCTGAACTATCTGAGGAAGCCCTCAGTGCAGGTAAGGAGACTCCTAAGCTCAGAGCCACCCTACTGGAGGAGGAGTATCACTGGAGACTGACCCAGCAGGATTTAACACAGTCAGGATTAACACTCCACTCCAACGACACCTTGAAAACCCAGCTCGGCTGTCCTTTCCCGAAGGAGGCCTCTGGACTCCATCAAATGAAGCCGATTCCTCTCCTTGGGGTGCCCAAGGGCCTCAGCCTTTCCTTTCACAACCTCCCCTGCGACATGGCGAGTTCTGTGTGAGCAGGAATGAGCCTGTCACCTCGGACTTTCCCTCCACCCACAGCCTGGCGCTTTGCCCGCATGTGGGGGGACCACGTGGCTCGCTCCGCTTGCAGGGTCAGGTGGGCTCGCGGAAAGGTTTCTATTTTCCTAGTAAAAGGAAGAAACAGCAGGGGCTACCCCTTCTCCCTTGCTTCCTGCTTGACAATGGGTATTGTCGCTAGAACAGGAGCAATCATCTTGCAAACACGAGGCAACCAAAACCAGGATGAAAACTAGCAACCGAAGAAGCTGGGGCAAGAAAGAACCTGAATCCCTGGCAGCACTGTGCTGCAGAATCAGGCCAGCAACCCCTCCCCTCCCATTTCACATTCCAGAGGAAAATGAACGCCTGCTGTAGCTGCTGTCCCCGGGTTTTCAAGTACTTGCAGCTGACAGCGTTCCTCACTGACTTCCCGCCTCCACACAGCAGCCCTCTCGGGCCCACCTGGACCTGAGCAGCGACGTGGACCCTCTTTGTCCCTGAAGGCCTCCCTGGGACCACCCCACACGGAGTCCCAGACCCCACTCTGAGCCGGGTTACCTGTCATCCCCAAGCCTCAGCATCCCCAGCTGCCACAGTGGGGTCATACTATCACGCCACGGGTTGGCCCTGGAGAGTCAACCAGATAAACTACTTGAGAGGGTGTGACAACCTCTCATACACGGTCAGTCCTCGCAGACTTCCCTGGAGGCAGCGCAGCCAAAGAAACAGCCCAGCCTGCTGGTCAGGTGAGCTTAGGCACCTGGCTCTGTCCAGTACCTGCTGTTTTACCTCAGGCAAGTGAATTAACCTCTCTGAACCCATTTCCTCACCTGCAAAATGGGGAACTCAAATTTACCTCCATTGGCTGTTGTGGGGATTAGTGAAGGATGAAGAGAAGCACCAGGCTCCGGGAGGGGCAGGAAAACTGGTCTCTCTGCCTCCTATCCCACCCCCCTCCTCAGGGCAGAATCACCTCACAGTGTAACCCAGCAGGGACCTATGGGGCCTTCCCAGACGCAACATCCTCCTCTCCACCGTGTCCTCTGCCTTTTAAGCCTCCCAGGCCTTCTCCGACAATCAGAGAAGTGAAAAAAAATGCAGGGAAAAAGGAAAACAGTCAAGCAAAACAATATAATAAGTTTAGCGATTAAACAAAAATCAAGGACCTTTAGATCCTCCTCGAGGGCCAGAGATCATATTCTGAGCCAAATCCTGTGAAATGTTTTGCACAGACTGACACCCCCACCAGGTGGAAGAAGTTAACTGAATGATGACCACCAAGCCCGTAGACCCCAGGTGGGCTGGAACCAGAAGGGTCACGCCAACTCCCGATGACCCCACCACCAACCAATCAGAAGAACGGCCACGAGCTGGTCACATGCCCCCCACCCCTCACCCACCGCTGAAAGTCACCATCAGGGCTTCTGAGCACTGCCTGCCTGGTCTCCTTGCTCGTCCCTGCACTAAACGCGGCATTTTCCTTCACCACAACCCGGTGCCAGGAGAAAGGCTTGACTGCTCACAGACGAGCGGACCCAAGTTCTGTTCCGTACCAACAGCAAACCCTCCAAGGAAGCCAACACGGCCACCTTGGCTTTATTAGTGCAGCCAACTTCCTCTCAGCCCCCTTCCCCAGCCGGGGCCAAAGTCTGGAAGGAAAAGCGCTGCCCCAGGTGAACAGACTGAAAGCCTCCTTCCAGCAGAAACGGTCACCCTGGACTCAGCGGGGGATTCGCACCTCACAGAATGGCGTCCGGGAGAATGAGCCCCGGTCCTCTGTGCTGAATCCTGGCCCCTGGAGATTTAAAAAGCCGCAGAGGGCAGGCCTCCAGCTTTCAGATACTGCGGCCAGGCTCAGAACTCGTACCTGCAGGCGGAGTGAGGAAAGATGATGGTGTTCTCTGGGTGCTCCTGGAGGTGAGAGTTCCAACTCCTGGGCTGCATCGACTCCCCCCGGGAGACACTAAACCCCCCTCAAGAACCAGCGGAGGGAGGGAGGGTGGGAGGTGGAGGCCAGAGAGAGCCAGCAGCGGGCCTCCTGATGGGAACACAGGGCAAGAGCCCAGACGCTGGAAGGAGCAGCAGGCAGGCTCCCTAATCCCACCTGCAGGGCGTCCCTCGAGAGGAAAGAGGAGCCCCCAAGGTCACATGGCGGGGGGCCACACAGAGAACCAGGCTCAGCCTGAGCCCACAGCACACGCCCTTCTGGCTCAGGCCCCAGTTCACCTGCCCAGGCTGCTCCTGATGCCACAGGCAGGAGGGGAGGCAGAACCCCAGCGGCTGGGGCGCAGGAATCCCTCTCAGCGCTCCTACCAGCTGGGTGAAATCCTCACCACGGATGCCGGGAAGGGTAAGGGAAGCTCGTGACGGGGCGTGGCCAGGTGAAGCTGAGGCAGAAAAAGGTGGAATTGGAGGTGATAAAGTAAGGGGCCTCAGCTGGGCAGAGGGTGGGGAGGAGAGATTCCAAACAGAAGGAAGGGTCTGCCTGGCATCCCGAAGGGTCGTGTGGTGGGACAGAGATCAAGGCCACGCGGGCGTTAAAGGCCATGACAGGAATTTGCTTTTGCTCCAAGTGCAGAAAAAGGTCACTGCGGGGATCCGGAGGTGCGGGGAGGATGGGGGTGGAAGGGATGTCCCCCTCCCCATCCGCCCAGGCAAACTATCCCAAGAGGACGAGCGTGCTGTGGACGATGCTTCAGTATCTCTTTCCAGGCATCCCTGCACACGTTCCAATTATTAAAACCCTGGGGAAAATGCTCTTTTCTATTCCCAATCAGGTTTACTCTCCCAGGCTGCCAGCCTGTCTTCCAGGGGCTCGGGGCCTGTGTCTAACAGGCCTGGGGGGAAGTGATGGTGAGCCGGTGCTAAGCCCTGCAGACACCAGGGAGTTAAGCCGGCCAGCCCGCACAGCCGCCCCCTCACCGGGACACCCTCCCCTCCTCATCTTCATCCTCATGGTGGGCCGCAGCGGGCCGGGGTGGGGGGCACCCTGAAAGCTTGCCTCTGGGATCCTCACAGCTTACGAGCTTGCCTCCTCACGGTCTGAGGCATCTGTGTAAAACCCACTCATCTGGAGACAAGAAGAAAACCTATGCCAAGTTCCACCTTGGGAGCTAGAAAATTAGTCTTTAATCAGACGAATACACAGGCACCACGGTGGGCGGCAAGAGATATTAATTTGGGGAGGGCGGGCTGCTGAACCCCGTGAGGGCCGGGCCTGACTGACCACAAGTAAACAGATAACACGTCCACCACTCTCCTGCCTCAGGAACCCTGCTGGAGGGCCGAACGTCCCCCGAGCAGAGACACAGCAAGAGAGTTACAGGAGACAGACGAGCCAAGGCCAGCTCGGAGCCGAGCCGAGCCTCCAACGCTGACCCCTGCAAACGCCACACTCGCTGTGCCCTGCGAGGAAAGCGGGCAGGTGGGTTCACTCCATTTTAAAGACGAGGCAATTGGAAGCTAGAGAGGTTAACACTGGGTTCTGTATGGATTTTCATGTCTTTCTCACAAGAGCTTTCTAGAGCGGGTGCTGGGGTCTGAGCTGGACAGCTTCCTGCTAACACGGCCCCGTGGCATGATGACAGGGCCCCACACACAGTCGGTCAGGACCAGGGCAGTAGTCAGGCCACCACGTGGCGTGGCGAGCGGGGCACAGGCCTCAGGGTTGAGCCTGCGTTCGAGTCCCTGTTCCAGCAAGCACCAGCTGGGTAACTCTGAGGAGCCAAACTGACCTCTCTGGTCCCCAGCGGTGGCCTCTGGGCACAGGGGTATGACCACCCAACTCACAGGGCTGCCAGGGGAACCGAGTGAGTTCAGGCCAGAAAAGCTCCTGCCGCACAGTGCCCACATACAACGGTAGGGGCCCCACAAGCCTGGACGCCTCTAACCCTCTCCTAAAAGGAGAGAGGACTTCTCTGGGGGATCCAGTGGCTAAGAACCCGCCTTCCAATGCAGGGGATGTGGGTTTGAACCCTGGATGGGGAGCTAAGATCCCACGTCGCAACTAGAGAAAGCCCGTGGGCTGCAATGAAGACCCAGGGCAGCCAAAAATTTTAAAATAAAATAAAATTTAAAAACAAAAGACACAGCACCTCCAACACCCGAAGGCTGGAGCCAGAGCCAGCATCCAGGGGCTCCCAGCTCTCCAGGGTCAGGTCTTCCTGCTTCGCAGAAGTCACCAAGTGTATTTCCCCAGGGCCTGGCACAGCACTTTCCTTAAAGAGGCACCAGAACGGGAAACCTGGCCCGACAGCCAGGTGGCATTCTCCTCCAACCTTGTTCTGACCCCTTCCTCATCTCCCTCAGTGCTTCTCAAAGAACATCAGGGAAGGTTAGGAAAAGTCAGCTTCCTCTGCCACCAGGAGGGCTTCTTGTGCCCCAAGGATTGTCCAGGAAGAACCTCTCCTCCAATGCCAGACCCATCTGCCATCTCGGCTGGACTAGCATAATTATCCTCTTTGGGACTTCCAACAGCAATTGATACATCAACAGGAAATCTCTATGCCTTAGCACTGACCTTTCCCTTTTTCCTGTGCTTTTCTAGCAATTCGTAATACGTATTTATGTCTCAATCTGGGGCTGTCGATCAATCCGTGACCATAAAAAAAAAGCCCATGGCCAAAGTCATGTCATAGCTTTGCTGGTAAGTATCTCATTCTATCATTGAAAACCAGCTCTGTGGTCTCTCCAGGCTGCAGTTTTTCAGACATAAGATGGACAAGAGAACAAATTTCCCCAGGATCTTGGGGAAGATGCGCGAGCATGCGGCTCAGGGCAGAGTCCTGCTGCAGATGGGCAGTCCATGTGCTGACACCTACCCATCACCTATTAATCAGCTTGATTCTCTTCTGTTCACTCGACCAGCAGTGATGAATCACTCACGAAGGGCCAGGCACCAGGCACAATGCTGCCAACACACAGAGGAGGAAAGAAGAGACGACGCCCGAGCCGGTCCCCTGCCCTCCAGGAGCTTGCAGACTTGCGGGGGCAGCTGCCAGGCTAACAGTGGGCAGGGAGCTGAGTGATGGAGGCCAGCAAAGACTGCAGAGGCCCCCAAAAGCCCGTGGGTGAAGAGGGCCAAGGAGCCCTTCCTCGGAGGAAAGACACTTGCACAGAGGCTTGGAGTGAGGAGGGGTCACCCCCAAATTGAGCAAGACCCCCACAACAGAGGAAACTGCTTCTGTCAGGAAGGGCACACTCAGCTCCCTGGGGACCCCCGGATAGGGCTGGAAGGAGCATAGTAATGGCCTTCTCCAAGGATGCGGCCAGGCATACATGCCCAAGGACCGCAACGGTTCGGGTTTCTCCACTCAGGTCAAATGTACTGGTTTATTGATGCTGTTTCTAATAGGAAAACCTCCTGATGACTCAGTGTCAGCAACTAATTTCTAAAAAGGTTTTCATCATTGCACAGCCCAAACAGAACCCCTCTGTGGCTCGCCAGTTTGGCACCTATGGGTATAAGCAAAGGCAGGAAGCGAGGCGACCACACAGTAAGCGCCGGAACCAGCGTTTGTGTGCAGGGCAAGGACACAGGACCGTGGGAGACGAGGTGGGGGCTGCCCACGGAAGCCCCAGACTTGACCCCCGAGGATGGGCAACCACTGAAGGGAGTTTCAGAAGGGCCACCTATGGCGCTGGCCACGTGGCTCTAACATAAGTGACAGCATCTCTCACCGCTCCAGACATGTGCAACAGCTCACGGAGAACTGCCGGGACCCAGATAAGGTCCGCAGCGGCATCCTTTCCCTGGTTCTAACAATGCGCTATTGTTCTGTAGGATGTTATCAAGGGAAGCTTGGGGAATGGCACATGGAAATTCTCTACCACAATTTATAAATTCTTGTGAGGCTTAAAATATTTTGAAACAGAAAACTTTCTATATTATCTGTGCATGTGCTCAAGTCACTCAGTCGTGTCCAACTCTTCGCAACCCCATGGACTGTAGCCCTCCAGGCTCCTCTGTTCATGGGATTTTCCAGGCAAGAAGACTGGGTGGGTAGCCATTTCCTCCCCCAGGGGATCTTCCTGACCCAGGGATCGAACCCAAATCTCTAGTGTCTCTGGCATTGGCAGGCAGATTCTTTACCACTGTGCCACCTGGGAAGCATGTGTGTGTGCAGCCTGTGTGTGTGTGTGTGTGCAGCCTGTGTGTGTGTGTGTGCAGCCTGTGTGTGTGTGTGTGTGTGTGCAGCCTGTGTGTGTGTGTAGCCTGTGTGTGTGTGTGTGCAGCCTGTGTGTGTGTGTGTGTGTGCGTGTGCAGCCTGTGTGTGTGTGTGTGTGTGTGTGTGTGTAGCCTGTGTGTGTGTGTGTGTGTGTAAATGCATATCTTCCAAGAAAGTGCAATGGTCAGATGGACGGTGTTGTGCACCTCCGTCCATGTGCACAGCTGGCCACAGGACCACGTGGAACAAATACGCCTTCCACCTTCCGCAGCAGCTGGAAGTGACCCTCTAACTCCCTCCAGGCGAAGCAAGGTGGTGGAAGCGAGGCTGGAAACGTGGGGCCTGCACCCTCAGGAGCAGGGACCATGCCTCCTCTAGGGCAGAAACATGCAGGTGGACAAGGGCAACGTGGACTGACGACAGAGCAACCAGATGAGGGGACGCCGGGTCCGCAGCTGCCGTGTGGGAGGAAATCAAACCCTAGCCTGTCTGAGCCAGTGTTACTCTGGGTCCTTGTTACAGAGCAACTTCCTGCCTGAGGCCCGAAAGACACACCTCCCGATGCAGCGACGAACGCGCTGGCGGGGTGACTGGTCCCATCCCTCAGCCCACGCCAGCCAGGAAGAGCAGAGGAGATTCACGGAGGCCAGGCCTCCCGGGCCCCTGATGCAAGCATCTCACAGGAAGCTGAGATGGTCTCGCCGCAGTGTCTCTGCCACCTCCCTCCCCTGATTTACATGGAGACATCTGCTCAGTACCCAGGGAGGCGCTGCCTCAGTGAAGACAGATAATGGAGACTGCCCTCCAGAAAGCAGTTGCTCTGTCTCCTCCCACGCAGACCAAACAGCATTAAACACGTCCAGTTGGGGTCACTTGGTCCCAAGTTCTCCGCTCAGTCACCTGAACTTATTAATTATTAACATCCGCACAAAGAGAACTCGGCCAAACTCGCCTCTCCAGAATAATCGCTCCACTTTGGGGAAACAGGACCAGGCGATGAATCTGGGGGGTGGGGACAGGAATCTCTGGAAACACAGGTGACCAATGTCACCATTTTTAGTCTATTGCCAACTTTGTCATTGTTGTTGTTCAGTCATGTCAGTCGTGTCCAACTCTTTGTGACCCCATGGACTGTAGCCCGCCAGGCTCCTCTGTCCATGGCAAGAATACTGGAGTGGGTTGCCACTTCCTGCTCCAAGGGATCTTCCTGACCCAGGGATTGAACCGGCATTTCTTACGTCGGCAGGCAGACTCTTAACCACTGAGACACCAGGGATTGCTAACTTATTACCTGAAAAAAGACATCTGCTGTGTTAAGTGATCAGTGCTACTCAGAAGAGGGGAGAAAAAAAGAAAAACCTAATTTAGACTCAAGGGTCAAACTTCATCATAAATCCGTTAATGGACGTATTCCCAAAATACTCTTTTAACAATTTACTGACTGGAGACACATTCATACATCTTTTGTTACCCAAACATTATTGATCAGAGATGTTTCGGTATTCACTTATAAAACAAGTCACCAGCCACAGGCACTGGTTTCTGCAAAAATCCCCTGGTCAATAACGTGTTAAAACTGGATTCTTCATACAGTCCAGCTTCATACTGGGGTTGATTGAGGGTCTAACTGTGAAGACAAGTGTTCGCTGTGTTTCTCACACTTTAAGGATGCAGGCTGACTTCCTGGGAACGCAGGGTAAGCCTCCATTCCTCCCTGGGTAGACTGACCAGGAACAGGGCACAAAGGAGCGGTGATAAACTGCAAGCAGGTTCAAGTTGGAGCCAGACACACCTGTGGGAGCGGAACCAGCCGCATTCCCGGCAGACAGGGATGCGGTACCAGCCTCTGGCATCCTTTCTAGGTCCTTCTACTTGGCATAATCATTCCTTGGGACCTATCTCCACAAGGCAAAGAAGGCTCTGGCAATAAAGCCAAGGGTCACCAACTACTTTCATCAAAGACCTTCACAGAGAAAGTTAAGAGATCTCCACAGCGATTGGTACATCACCTATTCTGTGCACTACAAAAATCATTCCTGGGACTTCCCTGGTGGTCCAGCAGCTAAGAATCCGCCTTCCAGTGCGTGGGACGCAGGTTCAATTCCTGGCTGGGGAACGAAGATCCCACGTGCCACAGGGCCACTAAGGCCACACCGCAACTACTGAGTCTGTGCTCTGGAGCCTGAGCACCGCAACTGGACAAAGCCCACGCACCACAACAAACACCCACTGGAGCCCAAACCAAAAACAACAGAGAACAGTCATGGATACAATGCATGAAAATGACGCCAAACCCAGAGCTAACCCCGGAGTGACCACGGGTGGAGCCACGTGGCCAGGCAACTCAGGTGACAAGAACATTCCCAAAAGCGCTGGCCTCAGCGATCTCGGGGGAGGGTGACGTTTGTGTCTGGGGTCCAACGAGAAGATTCTCCTGTCACCTAAGTGCCCACAAGCATCAAGCGACAGCTTCATTTTCAAACAAAGCATCTAAGGGTCAGATGGTCCGGGACCAAGGGGCAGCCACAGTTTTAAGGAGACCAGTTCTTACTCGGGGCTGTCTCCTCTGCAGGGAGAGCCTGGCTCTCAAGACGAGGGTTTTTAATTCTAGGAGACGGAAGTGAGGGGAAGTTATTTTTCTCAAGTATATTTCATCTTTTTACCTGTAAACGTTAGAAGGGCCCTAATCACACAGTTAGGCCTCTAGGAATGAATGAATAAATTAATGATTACAAGAACACCATGGAGAGATGATAAATGGAAAAACAAGGATGCATTAAAAAGACATCAAGGGACAGCTGTGACTAACTCAAGTTGCCAGTATAAAATGATTAAAATTAATTAGGGGTCAACTGTTCATTAGAGGGAGGAACACATTGAGAGAGAAACCAAAGATCCTGAAAGACAAAACCGGGGTGAAAGCTACCTTAGGATGTCTCAATTAGATGAGGGGAAAAAACAGGAAACAGCAGAGCCTTGAGCAAGGAGAACAGAAGGGGTTCTCGCCTTCAGCCCAGAAAACGGCTCAGGACACACCACGCCTCCCCATCCTAGCACAAAGTGACAGAAAGCTACGGAGTGCTCACTCAAGAAACGGTGGATCAAGAAGAGTGTGGAGTAGCAGAAATGGCAGCTAAAAGATGGAGAGAGTCTCTTAATCCCAGGAGGAGCAGGGCTGGGGTGGAGAGAGGTGGGCCGGGTCCTTCAGTCATGGCCGTGTACTGCACTCACCATCTGAGGTCATCTTCTTACAAGGAGAGTCCTAAACCTGCCTCCGCGTGGCCAGCATCTCCTGCCTGGACCAGCTGCTGCCCCTGCCGTCTCCCTGGCCCTCCAGCCCCTCCCCCTGATCAACTCTCCACCCAGTGGACACAGGTCAGATGGAGTCCCTCCCCTGTGCTAAAGCCCCTGATGGTTCCCCATCTCATCCAGAGTAAAAGCGAAAGCCTCACCACCTGCCCTACCCTCACCACCTACCGTCCAAGACTTATTCTGGCGATTCGTTTCATATATGATATTATATATGTTTGAATGCCATTCTCTCAATCATCCCACCTTCTCCCTCTCCCACAGAGCCCAGTCCAGGTTCGACGCATGATACTGGATGCTTGGGGCTGGTGCACTGGGACAACCCAGAGGGGTGGTATGGGGAGGGTGGAGGGAGGGGGGTTCAGGATGGGCAACACGTGTATACCTGTGGCAGATTCATGTTGATGTATAGCAAAACCAATACAATATTGTAAAGTAATTAACCTCCAATTAAAATAAATAAATTTTTATTAAAAAGAAAAAGACTCATTCTGCTTAAGCCATGCCCAGCACCCTCCTGCCCCAGGGCCTTTGCACGGGCTGTCCCTCCACTGGGAACACCCCTACTCAGTCCGTCCAGGCCTGGACTCACAAGTCCCTTATCAGATGGACCTTCGCAGAGACAGGACCCACAGCCCCTCTGGCCCCCTCCGTCCGTGCTCTCGTTGCGTTTCACTTTGCTCCGACAGACCTTCGCCTGACACACGTCTGTGGTCTCCACGCTCCCCCTCTGGGACGGAAGCTCCATGTTTCCTGCTGGAGCAGTGACTTCCCCCCACAGGGAACACCTGGCAATGTCAGAGACAGTTTCAGGTGTCACAGCTGGAGCGGGGGTGCTGGCATCGAGTGGGCAGAGGCCGGGGATGCTGGCAACACCCTACAGTGTGCACGACAGGGAGAAATCTAACTCACAGGAAAGCGCGCAGAGGCTGAGGCTCCTGCCTAGAGCCCGCACGGCACCTGGCGCGTGGAGGCCCTCAGCAACTGTCTGCTACACAGATGCCTCATGGGAGTCACTCACCCCGCAGATTCAGGCACCTGTCCTGACCTGCTTTATCTCACCAAACATTCCCAGCAGATCTGGGGGGATGGGTTAGTGACCCTGTTTTGCAGAAGAAAAAAACAGCCTTAGGAAAGTCATTGACCTCTGGTCATACACCTAAAAACAGCCTGAAATCTCGATGTCTCTTCCCAAGCAAGGAGCTGGGAGGGGAACCGCCAAGTCCCTGACTGTCCATTTCTACCTGGAACAAGCACCCCCTCCCCGCCCCCCCCC
>NW_011494865.1:2385183-2403519 GCF_000754665.1 Bison bison bison | reverse complement strand
TCTCTTCACCCCTCTCTCTCTGCTCCCAGGAGAGAGGTGACTGGTCCCACTCCAGAGCCCAGAGGGGGAACTGGGCCAGCCCAGCTCAGAGCCCACGAGGTCTCCCTCTCTCAGGGGTACAGCCACGGCCCACCCGCCACAGTGTACACTCAGGAGCCGCCACCGTAGGGTCCCCACCTGACAAGCACTCAGATGGTGCCTATACAGGCCCACCTGGCCACAGGCTCAAAGCTCTGTTTCGCAATCAGCTTGATTTAATAACAAGCTACCATTTTGATCTGCATCTCTCTGTCTAGAAAAGGTGACATATGAGCCAAATCTTAAAGGATGAGGAAGTGCTACGCAGGCCGAAAAAGGGAGGGCGGGGGGTCTGGGGCGGGAAGGACGCCCCAGGCAGCCGGGCGGCATGGCTGGCATCAGCACGTGAACCTGACCCCAAGTGCGGAGCCCCAGAGCAGCCCAGAGCCGCTGAGACGTGGGGGCATCACTGCAAAGCGCTCGAGGACAGTCACAGGCGAGCGCCAGCTTTGTCCCTTTGACCCCCAATTCTGCCTGACGGCTGTGGGCTCCCAGATATTGAACCGCAAAGCTCAGAATCCTGCAGGGGGAGCTGGGGCTGAGACAGGAAGGGAAACTTAGCTGTGCCCAGCAGTTACCTGTTGAGGTTTTTTAACCTACGTAAGTGTATCAATATACAAAACAAAAAATGTTAACAGTAATTTTTTAAGTTGATGTTTAAGATCCGGGGGGCGGGGTGGGGGGGGAGTGGAGTTGGAGGAAGGGAAGAGTTGGAAGAATTTGGGCACAACCGACACACAGGTGCCCCCTCCGGTTCACTGATCAGGCCCCCAAGCTGAGCGAGTGGCTCCTCACAGGTGGGTGTTACTAGCTCCTTTTAGAAATAAGGAAAAGGGGTCCAGGGAGGGGAATGAGTCGGCCCGGCAGGGCCAGAGCTGTAGGAGCTGGGGTGTTCTCACCGCCCCTCTCCTTTCAGGACACAGCCCAGGGTGACTGGTTCCATCCACGCCCAGCCAGGTGACCCCCACCTTCAAAATGGCCCCCACCTCCTGGCTCTCCTGGCGGCAAAGCTGACACTTCAAACGGGTGCAACTGGTGCCTGTTTGATCGGCTGAGGAAGAAGCCTGTTTCGGACCCGCCGTGAACTGCACCGAGCTGTTACATAAACTGCAACCAGGCCAGGCTGAGAGAGAGAACGAGGAAGCTCAAGTTCAAAGACATCCTGGCCTAGGGGCCAGGAGCTCCCTCCTTCCCACGTGTGGACAAATGAGGAGTCGGAGTTGTTAAGGGTGACCCTTGTGGGGATCAACCGACCTCTACTGAAAGGAGAAAACTCAAAAGGAAAAAAATAGAACACCATGTGTGGCTCAAAAAACAACGGAGACGAGCTGAGACCAGGAGCTCACGGCCGCCCCCTGCTTAACTGCAGTTGGTGGGAGGAGCTTTGCAAGGGCAGTGAAAGTGAAAGTCACTCAGTCGTGTCCGACTCTTTGAGACCCCATGGACTACAGTCCATGGAATTCTCCAGGCCAGAATACTGGAGTGGGTAGCCTTTCCCTTCTCCAGGGGAGCTTCCCAACCCAGGGATGGAACCTGGGTCTCCTGCATTGCAGGCGGATTCTTTACCAGCTGAGCCACAAGGGAAGTCCTGCAAGGGCAGTGCCACCTCCTAAAGCACTGCAAGAGACTCCTGGAAAGGCCCTGGGGAGCGGGTTGGGCCGGGGCTGGGGCGAGGCTGCAGGCACACGGGGGTCACGGTGGAGGCGGAGTGAACAGGGCAAGGGACTGAGCAGCTGCGGCCCCGAGGGTGGGAAAAGCCCCTCCGACCGCCTGGGAGCCCCGGCAGCCACCCCACTCTGGGCCTGCCCACCCCCGCATGTCCAGGCTTCCCTCACTCCCACCGCTGCACCCTCTCTTCCTCCACTGTCCTCTCCCCAGCGAGCCCCCACCCTCACCGCCCTCATCTCCCCCACCGGCATGGGTTTGCCCCTTGCTGTTTGAGGAGCGAGGAACATAGTATGTGTGACTTTGATCTCCCCGGCCCCACCCCCAGTGTGGTTCCTGGCCTCTGTGGCTCCAGGTAAGAGGCTGGAGCTGTGCTACTGATCTGCAACTTGGATTAGGATTCCCCACTTCCGGGATCCGGGGGGGAGGGGGGGGGTGGGGTGGGGGGGACTCCTGCAGGGGGGAACTCCTGCAGGGTAAGGGTGGGGGAGGTCACCGTGGAGGTCACACACAGGTAACAAAGAATCCATCACCCCAGGGGGAGGGACCCAACTGCCTCCCTTTTCCCCTATGCAATCTTTGTTTCAGGATTTTATTTTTTTTGTTTCTGTATTTAATGACCACTGTTATTTCCCCTGGATTTTCAGCTCCCTGTGGGCAGTGTCTGTGCAGCAGGAGCTCCCATCGACTAGGTCCTGAGCACACTGGCTTTAAGCACTTCATCTGTACCAATTCATCTGGTCCACACGGCTCTGATGCTGGTTCTCTTAAAATCTGCACCTGAATGACGGTGACCCTCAGGCACAGGGCCTCTTCGGGCAGAGCTGAGTCACTGTCACCTGGACTCCCCAGGTCCCGCCATGTGACAGGTGCTCAGTAAATCTTTGTGGGCTGAATAACAGATGAATAAAGAACAGAGACATATGTCTAAATTCCATCCTCTCAAGAGGGAGGGGATAAATGTATGCATATGGCTGATTCACATCATCATTCAGCAGAAACCAACACAACGTTGTAGAGCAACTATACTGCTGATTTTTTCAAATAATTTTTTTAAATAAATGAAATAAATTCCATCTGGAATGTTCCAATTACCAAGTCAGGCACTGAAAGTCTAACAGACAAAATTCAGTGGGAAATTTCCCCTTGCAAGAGACCTGCCCAGCTTGAGGCTTTGTGCCAACTATACCAACTAGACTCAGGCTTCCCAGGTGGTTCTAGTGATAAAGAATCTGCCTGCCAATGCAGGAGATGTAAGAGATGCGAGTTCAGTAGCTGGGTCGGGAAGATCCCCTGGCGAAGGACATGGCGACCCACTCTAGTATTCTTGTCTGGAGAACCCTGTGGGCGGGCTACAGTCCTTGGGGTCACAAAGAGTCGGACACGACTGAAGCGACTTGGCATGTACACACCAACCAGATTCACTCCGTGTGGTTGCACAACCAGCGTGTGGGCTGCTGGCCCACCACCTTCTCCTGAAACTGCACTGTCAAGCCCTCACCCAGGCAGTGGCAGGCCTGGCCATCTCCCTCTGAATCATTTACTATGGGCTCTCCAAGCTGCCCAGTGTTTGGAACCGTGTTGCCAGGCAACCGGCCAGACCTCCTCACTAGTTCTGAGAATCCCTTCCCACAATAGCTGCCAGGAGGAAAAAGGACCCGCTCAGCCAGGCCTGCTGACAACCGAGGATGTTTCTCTTGCCCCCTCTGCCCGGGCTCAAGATCAGAAGTGGGGAGAAATCAAAAGGAAGCGATCAGGTTGATTACCTGGGCTTAACTCCCCCCTCTACCTATCACTCCCCATCCGCCGCCCAAAAGAGGAAAAAGAAGGCAATGATTGGGATTCAAGTGCTGAATAATATCCCTGGATAATCAATTATATCTCATGAAAAATAATGACAAAGAGAAATATTTTCTAATTAGCTGTATATTGCATTTCAAAAACACAACCGGACACCTAATCCAGAAAGTGACAGGCAACCTACGGCCACAGCTGTGCTGACAGCAAATAGGATGTTCTGTGAGCACGTGATGTTTTCCTCTAGAAAAGACCATTGCCCCCACCACCCCCGCATCATTAAAATAGGGCACCGGCGCTGGACATCGGAAATTGAGCCAGCAGCAAGCCCTAGAAGGAAAGCAGGGGAGAGGCAGGCAGAGAAAGGGCCAGAGCGCCCCCTGGTGGCTCCAGGGCTGCTCTTCCTGCAACTGACAGATACAGGCTGGAGCCTGGTTTCTTACAACTTCCCAAATCATCATATATTCAAACAAAGAAATAAATTCGAGGGCAGAAACTCATTTTCTAAAGAGGGAGTGAAGGAACGCAAGGCTGACTGAATGCCAGTAAGTATCAACTGAAGGAATTTTCAATTATCTTCTGGGAAAACAGCACCTGGGGGCTCAGTGGTAAAGAACCCGCCTGCAGTGCAGGAGGCTTGGATTTCATCCCTGGGTCGGGAAAGACCCCCTGGAGGAGGAAATGGCGATTCACTCCAGTGTTCTTGCCTGGGAAATCCCACGGACAGAGGAGCCTGGCAGGCTACACGGTCCATGGGGTCACAAAAGGGTCGAATGAGCTACACACGCTGGGTGTGACTGTCACTGCAGCTATCAGGCTGGGATCATTTATTCTGGTAACTTTTACAGGTGCTCGTCCTTATGCACCCTGCAGCCCCCCTAAATCACCTTCAGTGCAGACGTGAGAGAACTAAACAGCTCCCCAGTGCACAGGCAAGAACAAACGCTTTCTGGGATCTGTCATTTCGCTCAGGTTCATTTTTAGCCTGTTTCACTCCCTGAATCATGCAGGAGGCAGGTGGTTTAAAAACAACAACAACCAAAAAAAAAAAAAACAACTCTAAAATAAAAACATGGCTCCTGGAAAATAGCCCCACTGCCTGCTCAGGGTTTCTCATCCTGGGCACCGACATTTGGGGCTGCGTACTTCTCCACTGCAGGGCCTGGCCCGTGTGCTGCAGGGCCTTGGGCAGCAATCCCTGGGGATCACCCACCAGATTCCAGCAGCATCCGTATCCCAGCTGTGATGACCAAGATCGTCCCCAGTCATTGCCAAGTGCACCCCAGGGGTTGAGCTCACCCCCGGCTGAGAACCACTATCCTATCTCATCACACATCCATTCCCTCTCTCTTTTTTTAAGATTTATTTCTTTGTGGCTGTGCTGGGTCTTTGCTGCTGCACACCGGCTTTCTCTAGCTGCAGTGAGCAGGAGCTACTCCTCATTGTGGTACATGGCTTCTCCTTGAGGTGGCTTCCCTGGTTGCAGAGCACGGGCTCAAGGTGCACGGGCTTCAGGAGTGTAGGGCTTCATTGCCCCGACATGTGGGATCTTCCCGGACCAGGGATCAAACCCCGAATCCCCCACGTTGGCAGGTGGATTCTTAACCACCAGACCACCAGGGAAGCCCCACACTTCCATTCTTGAGGCCACTGGCCTCACAGAAAGAGTACACAGGTTCGTCTCCTCTAGAGGGGAGGGGAGATTGAGGAGGAGACGCCACGGGAAGGCACCCCCCAGGGGCCTCTGCAGGAAGGATGGTGTTGGGAAAACCGAAAATCAGGTCTGTTCACCTGCAAGTCAACGAGAAGGCCCAGACACTGTTTTCAGGATGACTAGCCAGCAAGGTACCCCCTCAGGATGTTAACAACAAAACAGCACCTTCCAGACACAGCATGTCTTTAACATGCCGGGCACTCCTCCTAGTCACGTTACGTTTCGCTTTTCCTATCAAGGTATAATTTACATAAACCATCTTGAGCATTTTTCACAGATTCATTCATTGAATCCTCACGACCCTGTCAGAAGCGTGTGATTAGCAGAGACTCATTTATGTAGAGGAGAACGCAGAGGCCCGGACAGGTTAAATAACTCCCCACTGCTAATCTGAGGAAGGAGGTGGGTAAGAACACAGTCGGTCTGGCTGGAAGGATCGTCAGGAAGCAGAATAATGATACCGAGATTATGAAGGTTGTGGCAGACGCCGGGTGCAATTATCACAAAGTGCTCTTACTTCCTTCCGAGGTCTGCAATCCTTTGAAGGAGCGTGATAAAAGCAAAGGACCTTCTCTCCAGGAAAATTCACAAAGGAGCACAAATACACAAACATCATTTTGCACACAACTGCAAGAGGCTTCTGAGGTCTCGTAAACTATCTATGGGCCTCCAAGAAGCTCCTAGACAATATAGCCTAGGCTCTGGGCTAGACCTCAGAAGAATCCTGCAAGCAGGTAATATGACTTTCATTTCACGGATTGGGAAGCCGAGTTCAGAGAAGGCAAGGCATTTGCCCAAAGTCACACAGCTCTCGAACAGCAGCACCGTGGTCTGCCTGACCCCAGCATTCCTTCCGCCCCGAAAGGCTGCCTTCGCAGCAGTCCATCCACCACCACCCACACCAGGGTACTAGAAAAATAAGGGATGCACAGAGACAACGGATGCACACGCATGAACTAGCAGGACTGGCGATGGAAACTTGGCAGTGACCACGGGAAGGCTGCTGGCCTCTCAGAATGAAAACCTCAAGGTGACCTTTGCCTCTCATAAAGAATGCTGATGCTGCTTTACACATTCTGCAAGACAGCGTCGTTTCAAAGCAGTCTCCAGGAGCCTGGGCTCACTCACACTTCCCACATCGACCAACACCTGGCCCAGAGTCGAGAAAGTTGCGGCCAAGTATCAGAGCCAGTGTGATCACGGATACCAGATCCCACAGCCAAAGGTCACTCAAAGTCAATGCAACAGTCAACAACATTTGCAGAGGAAAGAGTCAGCGAGGGGGAGATGCACACACCTGCCTTGCCATCAGGACAGCCCAGGAGACCAGGCCTGATGCTGGAGTCATCCAGACTTTGACAACCCAGCGCTGCAACGGCTGCAAAAGTGGGGTGTGAACATCATGGCCCTTTTCCTGGAACAGATGGCTAGAAATGCAAGGAGTCCCTGAGGGTGGGCTCCTCCGCTTTAGAGCTGGGGAAACTGAGGCCCAGAGAGGCACTGTGGCCTTGCTGCTATCAGAGCCGGAATCAGAATCAGGTGCTCCCGACTCCCAGGCTGGTGCTCCTCCTGCCCCAGCTGCCTCCTCCCCGATGCAGCAGGGAATGGGGCAAACAGTCACGCGCTCCTCCACTCCGCAGGCAGCTGCATGGCTTCGGGTTTTTCCCGAGGACCAGACAAGGGCCGCAAAGATGATGAGAACAGATGTACGCTTGCACTTGGGGAACTCACTTTCAGTTCGTTCCTACCAGAGCCTTTGTGATTTTTCATGTGTTACAACGAGAATACCCGCTCGTGCTTTCCTTCCTTCATGCCTCCAACTAAAGTGTCTTTTATTATTTGTTTGTTTTCGGCTGTGCTGGGTCTTCACTGCGGTGCGGGCTTTCTCTACTTGTGGCGAGCAGGGGCTGCTCTCTAGCTGTGGTGCACAGGGTCTCGTTGCAGTGGCCTCTCTGGCCACAGGGCACAGGCTCTAGGCGTACAGGCTTCCGTGGTTGCAGCCGCAGGCTCAGTAGTCGTGGCGCACGGGCTCAGCTGCTCCACAGCATGTAGGATCTTCCCGACCAGGGATCGAACCACTGTCCCCTGCACTGGCAGGCAGATTCCCACCCACTGTACCACCAGGAAGTCCCAACTAAAGTGTCTTTGAGCAGCAAGTACACGGCCGGCAGGGTTTCCAGCACCGGGCACTGAAGGAGCCGGCAGACAAAAAGGTGGGTGGTAAGAGGTGGGTGACGGTAGCAGGCCCTCAGATGGGCGGCCAGGGAAGGGAAGCCCATGGGGTCATTTCCACAGGCCTGAATGCTTGGCTTGAGGGCAGAGCATTCCAGAGGCTGCAAGTGTCCAGGAACAGCAGTGGGAGAGGAACCCAGGCTCCCCCAAGTCCTCACAGTGGGACCTTCACCACAGCCTCCACTTCTCCAACTGCAAAATGAAGCTAACACCCCCACTTTGCAGGAATGCTGAGAAAATTGAGTGATAGCATAGACACAGCCTGGTTCACAGCTGGAAAATACACGGGGAGATACCCATGTTATTCATCTTTTCCAGGACCTCAGTGAAGGAAGATATGTAGTTGCCCCCAGAAGTACGTACGAACTTACAGGTGGATCTGGTATCTGAAGCCAAGCAGGCATCATCTGGAAACAACCAGCATGGAAACATGAGACCAGAGTCAAGAATCCGACGGGTTTAGCTCTGACTGGTTCCAAATAGGAAAAGGAACACGTCAAGGCTGTATATTATCACCCTGCTTATTTAACTTATATGCAGAGAACATCATGAGAAATGCTGGACTGGAAGAAACACAAGCTGGAATCAAGATTGCCGGGAGAAATATCAATAACCTCAGATATGCAGATGACACACCCTTATGGCAGAAAGTGAAGAGGAACTCAAAAGCCTCTTGATGAAAGTGAAAGTGGAGAGTGAAAAAGTTGGCTTAAAGCTCAACATTCAGAAAACGAAGATCATGGCATCCAGTCCCATCACTTCATGGGAAATAGATGGGGAAACAGTGGAAACAGTGTCAGACTTTATTTTGGGGGGCTCCAAAATCACTGCAGATGGTGACTGCAGCCTTGAAATTAAAAGACGCTTACTCCTTGGAAGGAAGGTTATGACCAACCTAGATAGCATATTCAAAAGCAGAGACATTACTTTGCCAACAAAGGTCCGTCTATTCAAGGCTATGGTTTTTCCTGTGGTCATTTATGGATGTGCGAGTTGGACTGTGAAGAAGGCTGAGCACCGAAGAATTGATGCTTTTGAAGTGTGGTGTTGGAGAAGACTCTTGAGAGTCCCTTGGACTGCAAGGAGATCCAACCAGTCCATTCTGAAGGAGATCAGCCCTGGGATTTCTTTGGAGGGAATGATGCTGAAGCTGAAACTCCAGTACTTTGGCCACCTCATGCGAAGAATGGACTCATTGGAAAAGACTCTGATGCTGGGAGGGACTGGGGGCAAGAGGAGAAGGGGACGGCAGAGGATGAGATGGCTGGATGGCATCACTATATCAATGGACATGAGTCTGAGTGAACTCCGGGAGTTTGTGATGGACAGGGAGGCCTGGTGTGCTGCGATGCATGGGGTCACAAAGAGTTGGACACGACTGAGCGACTGAACTGAACTGAACTGAAGGTTGACAGCGTGGGCTTCCCAGGTGGCTCAGCGGTAAAGAACCTGCCAGTGCAGGAGATGCCAGTTCTATCCGTGGGTGGGGAAGATCCCTTGGAGGAGGAAATGACAACCCACTGAAGTGTTCTTGCCTGGGAAATCCCATGGACAGAGGAGCCTGGCGGGCTACAGTCCATGGGGATCACGAACAGTTGGACAATGACTTAGGGACTAAACCACAACAACAGCATTAGAGTGTGGACCCTTGGGGCTACTGAATGGGCTCAGAGCCGATCCCCGAAGAGGATCCCCAGAAAAGATTTCGGGAAGAGCTGGCCTCCCTCGGACCTGGGTGACACCACCGCCCGAAGCCTGCGCACGGCAAGATGACACTGGACGTCTCACTGAGTCTCTCACTGTCCCCCGTCCTTGGCCAGGTCCTCGGCCTCCACGGGAAATGACCCGACTCTGAAGAACCAGAAAAGCAATGCTCACCACCTATGGAAGCTTCTCCACACAGGAGAAGGCTCTGACCCCACACAACGCCTGGTTCAGGGCTCGGGTTTTGTGCCTTGGGATGTTAGCACATTTAACCCTCCAATCGACCCTGAGAAGCCAGTGTAAGTGTCTTCATTTTACCAATGAGGAACCAGGGCCCAGAGAGTCTGAGGTAAAAGGAAAAGAAACCAAGGGACTTCCCTGGTTGTCCAGAGGCTGAGACTCCGTGCTCCCAAGGTGGGCGGCCCAGGTTTGATCCCTGGTCGGGGAGCGTGCTGCCAACTGGGAGTTCGTATGTCACAACTAAGACCCAGTGAAGCCAAACAAATAAATACTGATGAAAGAGAAACGTAGCTGGGAAGTTCCTGGAGCTGGGGCTTGACCCCAGGACGGAGGCTCCAGACAGGCCTCCTACCCCAAGCCTCTCCCACTGTTGCCCTTAGCACGTCTGTCTGAACTATGGGTATTGGCGCCCCACACTCAGGGCGCCCACCAGGCACTGTCAGCGCTTGAGAAAGTGAGGATGGCAGAGTCAACTGCGAGGCACAAGGGAGGCCCTTCAGGGTCCACTCAGGAGAGGAAGGGCGGCCAGGAAGGAGACAGGCAGGCACGCAGATCAACAGTCTGCGCTCTGCAAGAATGAGTGGCGAGAGTCACGTGGCGCCTGCTTGAGACCCCGCGCTGACGTCCTGCTGCACTGGGGGTAAAGCCCGGGTTCTCCAGCTCAGCTCTCCCCCTCACCTCCGCCCAGGCACCACCAAGCCCGGCCCCGTGTCCTGCAGCCTGTCTCCCGAGAGAGAGACCTTCCGGAGTAACGCACTGAAAACAGCACCCCCCACGTGTCTGTCCTCCCACTGGCCTGCTGAGCCCCCAGGGCAAGACTCGCCACTTGTTCCGCCAAGTGCAGGCCGGGAGCATCGCAGTGTCTGTCAACTGGTCAGCACTGGCATAAGAAGGTTCTGAATGTACAAAAAAAAAAAATCTATCAAATAGTAGAAGAATGGGAGGAAGGGAAGGAAGAAGAAAGAAAGGGACAAAAGGAAAGTGCGCTTTTTTTCTTCATCCAGAAAAGCACTCTTCAAAAATTTGCCAAGAGGGCAGATCATATGTTAAGTGCTCTTCATCATTCAACCAACCCGTCGGGAGGTTGGGAGGAAACTGGTGAGTGATGGATTGTGTTTCCGGCATTGACTGAGGTGATACCATTTAATGAGTATTAATCATCATCATTGGAGAAGGCAATGGCAACCCACTCCAGTACTCTTGCCTGGAAAATCCCATGGACAGGGGAGCCTGGTAGGCTGCAGTCCATGAGATCGCTAAGAGTCGGACATGACTGAGCGACTTCACTTTCACTTTTCTCTTTCATGCACTGGAGAAGGAAATGGCAACCCACTCCAGTGTTCTTGCCTGGAGAATCCCAGGGAAGGGGGAGCCTGGTGGGCTGCCGTCTATGGGGTCGCACAGGGTCGGACATGACTGAAGCGACTTAGCAGCAGTAGCAGCAGCAGCAGCATCATCATAATTATTACTGACCACCGAGAGCCCCTCCTCCGCCATCCCCATGAGCCACGCTTGCCTGCGAGCCCTCAGCATTAGCTAACCCTGCTCGTCACCACACAGACGAACGCACGCCCGGCCAGAGCAGAGATGCCTGCTGTTTCAAAAACACTCCCGGGGTCTGGATCAACCTCCATCGTGACGGTGCTGTAGCACGGCTTCTCTCTTGCCCACCGCCCCCATCTGACCCTCACGGGCCCCAGACTAGAGCTGAGGACTATTTAACCTAAAATTCTGTTGAAACACTGTTGCCACAAGTTCAGTTTAAAAGAATGCCAAAAGTTAAACGGAACTGCAAAATAGAAAATGGAATTTTATTCATCATAAAATTTGGTGACTGGAGTAAGTCAGCTTCAACAGCAAATGATGACCAGGTGGAAAGCTATATTGTGCCAATTCCAGGGTAGAATGAGAAGTCCTGCTGGGTATTTTTAAAGGCCTTGGAGGTGAACCACACGGATTTCTTGTGTCCAGGTTCACTTCAAAAATATACCATTTTCTTTTGTGTCCATTCCAGTATATTAGGCAAACTCTTTTTCTATTTACCCCTTCAAAATAAGGTCATACTTTGGTCCCATAAAAGAGAGACAAAGACTTCTGAGATAAAGATGGAGAAAAGAGAACGAGTGTTAAAAGGATTTGAATAATAATTTAAAAAATTAAATATTTGTTATTTCAGGAAGACGTGAAAATGATCGCCTCTGGCTTCCCTGGTAGCTCAGTTGGTAAGGAATCCACCTGCAATGCAAGAGGTCCCAGTTCAATTCCTGGGTTGGGAAGATCCCCTGGAGAAGGGATAGGCTATCTACTCCAGCATTCTTGGGCTTTCTTGGTGGCTCAGCTGCTAAAGAATCCACCTGCAATGCGGGAGACCTGGGTTCAATTCCTGGGTTGGGAAGATCCCCTGGAGAAAGGCTGGCTACCCACTCCAGTGTTCTGGCCTGGAGAATTCCATGGACTGTACAGTCCATGGGGTCACAGAGAAATGAATCGAACACGACTGAGCGACTTTCATTTTAAACTTTTCAGGTGAAATTTCAAGAACCATCTACAGTGAGCAGAGTGGCAGAGGCCCTGGGTTCTGAGCAGGGAGAGGCGGAGAGGTGCGGGCAGAAACTGCAGAGCGAGTTCCCGGACCATCCACTAGGTGGCGCATGAACCCAGGACAGAGGGGAGTCAGCCGTGACGGCGGGCGCGTTCGAGGAAGGGGTGGACCGGGGAGGCCGAGAGGCAGCGACGTGGGGTCAGCGCGGCCAGGGTCACGGCCCCACTGACCCTCAGGGTCTCAGTACGTTTGAGCGGCAGTAACAGGACACAGCAGACTGGGCGGCTGATAAACAACAGAAATGTACTGCTCACCGTTCTGGGGGCCGGAAGTCTAAGACTGGGGCGCCAGGGTGGGCAGGGGAGGACCCTCCGACAGGATGAAGCAGCTACAACACAGGCCGGGGGTCACCTGGTGGGACATCAGGGCGACATCCAGGGGACAGAGTTGGGGTTTCTCCGCCAGGCTCCTCTGGGGTTCGAGAGAGTTGAGCGTCTCCTCTGGAGAGGAATCCAAGCTGCTGCCCATAGGTACGTGTATGCGTGCATGCTCAGTCCCTTCGGTCATGTCCGACTCTGCGACTCCATGGACCGCAGTCCACCAGGCTGCTCTGTCCATGGGATTCTCCACGCACGAATACCAGAGCGAGTTGCCATGCCCTCCTCCAGGGGATCTTCCCCACCCCGGGATCGAACCCACATCTCCTGCATTGGAAGGCAGGTTCTTTACCGCTGGGCCACCTGGAAATTTCGTCTCTCTCAAATTCATGTGTTTTGATTACATTTGGAGGTAGGAACTTTAAAGAGGCAATTAAAGCTTCTTTATGAGAAGAAGAGACACCAGGGATGCGCACTCACAGAGAGAAGGCCATCAAGCCAAGAGAGAGGCCTCACCAGAAACCAGACTGCAGGCGCCTCAAGAACTATGAGAAACACACTTCTGCTGTTTACGCTGCCGGTGTGGGGTACTTTGTTAACAACAACCCTAGCAAAGTACAATAATACTCCCTGGATACCCAGACAGACTAGCTCTCATTCTTTTTTTTTTGCAATAACACAGGAGGCAGGGGTGAGATGGGGAGGGTACAAGTCAAAAGCACCCACGCTGACAAAACTTCTAAGGGTTCTGATCTCTCGTCTGGAATACCCACCGGACAGACAACAACTTCAGTGAAGGTTCCCTGAAATTTACAGCCACCACTGCAAAAACAGAACCCCCGCCCACCACACACACCCTTATCCCCAACAAACCACACTGCTACCGAGTGTTGAGGGTCAAAATGTGGATGTGGTGAAGTTTTTCTTCAGAGATGCAGGCTGTAAACTCTGGATTTGCCAAAGATACCAAATAAGAAAACCAGATTTACACTGGTTAGAAAAGTGTAGGTCTGGGCTTCCCAGGCGGCTCAGTGGGAAAGAATCCACCTGCCAAGGTAAGAGACAGGGGTTCTATCCCTGATCCGGGAAGATCCCATATGCCGTGGAGCAACTAAGCCCACGTGCCACAACTACTGAGCCTGTGCTCTCGGGCCCGGGACCCACAACTACTGAGCCCATGAAGCCCTAGAGCCGTGCTCCGCAACAGGAGAAGCCACCGCAACGAGAAGCCCACGCACCACAGCTAGAGCGCAGTTCTCGCAAAGCAACGACCGCCGAGCACAGCCAAAAATAAAAACAAGTAAAATTGTGTTTTAAAAAGTGACAGTTGCTCAGCTGTTCGACTCTTTGCGACCCCAGGGACTGTAGCCCACCAGGCTCCTCTGTCCAAGGGAAGGTGCGTTTCCCTTCTCCAGGGGATGTTCCTGACCCGGGGATCAAACTCAGGTCTCCTGCACTGCAGGCAGATTCTTTATCATCTGAGCCACCAGGAAAGCCCTTTTTTTATTTAAAGCATACAACTAAAAATAAAAAAGCCAGTCTAGATCCCTGCCATCAGCATAAGTCAAGTGCATTCAGAGGCATGTCCTTACTGAAACACATGGGCCAGCATCTTCCTCAAAGTCAGAAGACGTCTGAGGCAGACCCACAGACCACGATCTCTCTTGACCCTGAAGAGTAACTGACAAAGCTCATCGTGTCTGAGATGGCGGGACCACATCCCAGGGTGCAGAGACCCACGTGAAAGCACAGCGCCGGGTGCCCGGGGCCAGGTGGGTGCGGAGCATCGAGATGTTCGTATCCTTGCTAATGGTGCCCAGGACGAGGCGCCGGGGAAGCCTGGCCTTCCTGCCCTCAGTCTCGGGGTCACCGTTCTTCTCAAAACAAATGTAAATGAGGCAAAAACTGGTGTGATTCAGAGCAGATGCACCTGGGGGCCAGAGTAAGGTCTCAGCTCTCCACGTCACGGTGTGACCCAGGGCAGCACTGCAGGTGCCAAGACGAGGCATCAAACGGGCAGAGAGAGAATTCCTCTGCCCGCTTCCGCTCCTCCCGCTGACTTCTGGAAACACGTTAATACCTGCCTTTTGCACTAAGATAGTGTTGCCACCGTTCTCACCCTTAGACAGGCAACCACGTCCAGGCCAACTCACTGGCGCTGGCTCCTCTTCATTGTCTCTACTTTCACAGTTACCTGCTACTCAAGGCAACTAAGAGTGGCTCTCCCCAGTACAGGAATCACATAAAACTCCACTTTTAGGACTTCCCTGGTGGCTCAGTGGCTAAGAGTCCACACTCCGAATGCAGGGGGGCCTGGGCTCAATCCCTGGTCAGGGAACTAGATCCCATATGCCACACCTAAGACCCAGCACAGTCAAAAATAAAAAAATTATTTTTAAATAAATAAAAGAACATTGGATGCCCCTCAGACTCCACTCTTCCTTCCTTAGTCAAAGTCACTCAGTCGTGTCTGACTCTTTGAGACTCCATGGACTATACAGTCCATGGAATTGCAAAAACACTGGAGTTGGTAGCCTTTCCCTTTTCCAGGGGATTTTTCCAACCCAGGGGATCAAACCGGGGTCTTCCGCATTGCAGGCGGATTCTTCACCAGCTAAGCTACCAGGGAAACCCTCTTCCTTCCTTAGCCATGAGGTTATTTTTGGGAGAAAACGAGATGGACACGTTGTCTCCTGAGTAGCCGGGGAGGCCTTGGGACGGATGTCAGCCACACAAGTGGGAACCTGTGTGCACTTTCTAGGAAGGGTCCTCACTGCTTGGGGGAGCGGAAAGGTTCATCTTCTTTGTGCCAGAGATCCAATGCATTGTCTGGTGATGAAGCCCATGGGTCTCTTCTCAGAAAAATGTTTTCAAATACATAACATAAAACACTCAAGATTACAAAGGAAACTGATTACACTAAAACAGAATTAACAAAATGTAAAAAAAGACAAGTGACAAACTAGCACACAGGATTTTACATTTTCTCATTAAAAAACTATTTTCAAGCAGCAATGACATCATGAGATCTTTTTCATATCACTGTTACAGGAGCCAGTGACTTCCATTGCTCGCTTGGCTGAGACGCCTAAGGTTTCTATGATTCGCTGCTACTTTCATCGTTACAGAAAATGCCATCTAAGCAACCATCAACAGATGAGTGGACAAAGAAGATACACACAAACACACAGACACAAAAACAGACAGACAGACAGACACACACAGACACACACACACACACACACACACACACACACACACACACACACAGAGGAATATTATTCAGCCATGAAAAAGAATGAAATTTTGCCATTAGAAGCAACACAGACGGACTCAGAAGGTACCACGCTTAGTACAGAAAAGAACAAATACTATATATCACTTGTATGTGGAATCTTAAAATAAAACAAACAGATGAACATAGCAAATGAATAACAGGCTCACGGATACAGAGGACAACTAGGGGTTACCAGTAGGGAGAGAGAATGGGAAGGGGCAAAATGGAGGGAAGGTAAGAGGTACATGTGACGATGGGCAAAATAAACCGCAGGGGAACACTGTGCACAGAGACCCAGCCAGCATCACAGTGACTTCATACCCAACACAGCCCATAAACACGCTGAGTCACTGTGCTGCACACCCGGAACTAATAACATTGTAAACAATACTGCAACTAAAAAAAATAAATGCAGGATTTCCCCGGTGGTCCAGTGGTTAAGAATCCACTTGCCAATGCAGAGTGCGTGGGTTTGATCCCTGGTCCAGGAAGAGTCCACCTGCCACAGGGTAACTGAGCCTGTGCCCCGCAACAAGAGAAGCCACTGCAACGAGAAGCCTGCGCATCACAATGAGAGAAAGCCCCCATGCAGCAAGAAGACCAGCACAGCCAGAAACAAAGGTAATTAATTAAAAAATAATAATAAAAAGTGAAGGCAATACTGAATACTAAATTTCAGAGGCTAGAGGAAAAAGTCGTAACTTTTTTCCCAAGTTCAGATCCCTGATTCCTACCTAAGGAAATGGCGGAAGTTTCTCCTTTGCCCCCTCCTCATTCCTGATACCTGGGATGAGAATGAGATGGCTGGACCTGAAACAGCCATTTTGTACAACGAGGCAAGACAGAAGAAGCCCTACTCTCTAGTAACCATGGAGCCACACACTGGCCCAGCCTGCCTACCTCTGGGCAGAAAGGTGATTTCTATCATATTAAGCCACAGCTGGTTGGTTTATTCTTTATTATATAAAGCCACTCAAACCTAACCTTTCCTCAAGAGCCTCTTGATGAAAGTAAAAGAGGAGAGTGAAAAAGCTGGCTTAAAACTCAACATTCAAAAAACAAAGATCTTGGCATCCAGTCCCATCACTTCATGGCAAATAGATGGGGAAACAATGGAAAAGGTGACAGACTTTATTGTCTTGGGCTCCAAAATCAATGCAGATGGTGACTGCAGCCACAAAATTAAAAGACGCTTGCCCCCAGGAAGAAAAGCTACGACCAACCTAGGCAGCATATTAAAAAGCAGAGACATTACTTTGCCAACAAAGGGCATTCTAGTCAAAGCTATGGTTTTTCCAGTGGTCATGTATGGATGTGAGGGTTGGACCACAAAGAAAGCTGAGCGCAGTAGAACTGATGCTTCTGAACTGTAGTGTTGGAGAAGACTCTTAAGAGTCATTTGGACTGCAAGGGGATCCAACCAGTCCATCCTAAAGGAAATAGTCCTGAATATTCATTGGAAGGACTGATGCTAAAGCTGAAACTCCAATACTTTGGCCATCTGATGTGAAGAACTGACTCATTGGAAAAGACCCTGAGAAAGATGCTGAGAAAGATTAAAGGCAGGAGGAGAATGGGACGACAGAGGATGAGATGGTTGGATGGTATCACCGACTCAATGGACGTGAGTTTAAGCAAGCTCCGGGAGTTGGTGATGGACAGAGAGGCCTGGCGTGCTACAGTCCCTGGGGCTGCAAAGAGTCAGACACGACTGAGCGACTGAACTGAAACCTAACCTTAACTGCTGTACATTTTCTGAGCGGTGAGGTTGTCAACAGGTTGCACCTGATCATTAGCAACCTTCACTCATCTTTGAGAGACACACTCTCCCTTATGTACAAAAGTGATTCCTCCAGAGATACAAAGGAAACCCAACTAGAAACCTCCTCTGTAGCTGACGGCCTTGCAGGAAGCAAACCCTGAAACCACGAAGGACGGAAGTTTCCCTCGGCCTCCCTGCTGCTCCACCTCCGTGTCTTTAGGGCAGGAGTCCTCAACCCCCGAGCTGGTACAGTTCAAGACCTGCTGGGAACCAGGCCACACAGCAAGAAGGGAAAGGCAGTGAGCGAGCGAACCTTCATCTGCATTCACAGCTGCTCCCCATCATGCGCCTAACTGCCTGAGCTCTGCCTCCCCTTACATCGGGGGAGGCATAATAAAGGTAAAGAGCCTGAATCATCCAGAAACCATCCCTGCCCCCTGGGTAAATGGAAAAATTGTCTTCCATGAAACTGGTCCCTGAGGGCGTAAAGGCTGGGGGCTCCTACTTTAACAAAACGATGCATGAACCCAGGTATCAGGTTTCACAGCTCAGGGAGCTTACACACCACACTTCAAGTCCACAACCAGGCACCCACACACCTGACTTCCTCCCAGACTCTGTAAAGTCGCAGTCATGCAGGAGCCAGCGCGAAGGCACTGACTCCAGGATGTGCAGGCCCCAGGGTCACCCAGGGATGGCGGACGCTGCCCAGAAAGTACTTACTAACTGTCATGGACTCTGGTACCGAGGCAGAAGGTAACAGGCTGCTCAGAGGACTCTCCTGGCCTGGAGGACTGGCTTCCACACTGGAAAGGCAAGCAGAGGGAAGTTAAGAGTCAGCCACTTAAAACATGCCACCTCGACATTCAAAACACATGCAGCCAGCCCTGAGCTCATTCAGGTTTCCCAACTCAAAGGAAGGGAAGGCGCCCTTTGCGGTCACAGTCC
>NW_011494865.1:2379462-2385083 GCF_000754665.1 Bison bison bison | reverse complement strand
GTCCATCCTCTCTATGTGTGTATTCCATATCTGGAAATTCGCCTACTCCCTGAAGCTTACCCGTAACCCCAAAATTCCACACTCTCGGGGCTGACATGGTCATCCGTGAACACATACATGCGTGCGTGTGCACTCAGTCACTTCAGTCATGTCCGACTCTTTGCGGACTATAGCCAGGCAGGCTCCTCTGTCCACGGGATTCTCCAGGCAAGAATACTGGATTGGGTTGCCATTTCCTCCTCCAGGGGATCTTCCCAACCCAGGGATCGAACCAAAAAGTCTCTTACATCTCCTGCATTGCAGGCAAGTTCTTTACACTAGCACCTCCTAGGAAGTCCGAAGTGCTGTCTGTTGCTCCTAAACACAGGACGCTGTGGTGCCTCTTGGAGGAAGCCTGTGTGAGGCAGCCTCTATTCAGCCTGATGGTGCAGTGTACTAAAAAACCCGCCTGCCAATTCGGGAGATGTAAGAGATGTGGGCTGGATCCCTGGTATGGGAAAATCCCCTGGAGGAAGGCACGGCAACCCACTCCAGTATTCTTGCTCGGAGAATCCCATGCACAGAGGAGTCGGGTGGGCTACAGTCCATGGGCTCGCAAGAGAGTCAGACACAACTGAAGCAACTCAGCACACACACATACACAATGACACTGCTGTTGGTCATAAGTTCCCTTTCAGTGAATCAACAGCAGATGTTAGATGAAATGTCTTTAAACAGGAGCAGACAGAAAACAAAGGTACTTACTGATCCACTGACCAAAACGTTGTGACCAGACACACTCCTAGGAACCTAGGAGCAATGACTCCGTCTTGAGAGAACACTACCACCAGATACAATGAGCACTGATTGTGTAGTTACAAAGAATTTGCAACATGGAAAAATAATCCTTCACATCATGAAAACAGCTAGGGGAATACCCAGTGGCCCACACGGTCAAAGCTATGGTTTTTCCAGTAGTCATGTATAGATGTGAGAGTTGGACCATAAAGAAGGCTGAGCGCCAAAGAACTGATGCCTTCAAACTGCAGTGTTGGAGAAGACTCTTGGGAGACCCTTGGACAGCAAGGGGATGAAACCAGTCAAGCCTAAGGGAAGTCAATCATGAATATTCACTGGGAGGACCGATGCTTCCTGTGGGTGACACCAGCCCCTCCTGGCACCGCACTAACGTGTACAAGCCTCCTACAGGCAGCGCCTCTCCGAAAGCAGGGCGAGACTGGAGCGCCAAGCACGGGCGGAGGGAAACAGCGCCCACACCCGGGGGCCGAGGTTGAAAATGCAGATGCTGTATCTCAGGGACACCAAATTAAAGCCAAGGAGGAAGGAGAGGGCTGTAAAGGCAGCGAGGATCGCAGCGGCAGCAGGGGCTCCTCAGTGTCCATCTCAGCTCTGCCACCTGATGTCCAGTGACTCTGAACAGCTCAGCTTTCCCTTGACATACTTAGATTTGATAAAAAAAACCAACCTGACGTGGTGCGTGTGTGCTTCAGTCATATCTGACTCTGCCAGGCAGGCTCCTCTGTCCAAGTGATTCTCCAGGCAAGGATACTGGAGTGGGTTGCCATTTCCTTCTCCAGGGCATCTTCCTGACCCAGGGATCGAACCCTCGTCTCCTTCACTGCAGGCAGATTCTCTATCACTGAGCCACCTGGAAAGCCCCAGGCACTTCACAAATACCTGATACCAAGGTGGTTCCAATACTACGTGTGTGTGCGCTCAGCTGTGTCTGACTCTTTGTAATCCCATGGACTGCAGCCCGCCGGGCTCCTCTATGGGATTTTCCAGGCAAGACTACTACAGTGGGGTGCCATTTCCTTCCCCAGGTTTAAATATTACATAATACTAAAAGTGTGAAGTGTAATACTAAAGTTGTCCAATGGTTTATTGCCAAATATTAAATCAAGCACATTATGACCGTGGAAGCACCTAGCCGTGGCCCCCCAAGAAGGAAAAGTAAAGCCGGCAGCAAAGGAACTGTGACCGACACCAGGTCTCGGGCCTGAGACCCTTGGCCACTCGGTGCCCTCGGACGTCAGACCAAAGCTGAACTGAATCCCTGTAAAGTGAGGCCCTGCCCGTCAAGCAGGGGGACTTTCCAAAAGAGGAAGGGCGGAGCTGTGAAGAGGGCAGCCCGGCCCCAGAGCCAGCCGGGGGCGGGGCCTGCGCGCTCACCTGTACCGGGGTCCCGGCTCCGGGAGGATGTGGTCCTCGGGTCCCGTCCCGTTCTCCAGGCTCCCGAGGGGGGCATCTGCACAGACAGCAGCCACAGAGACGGTCAGGGTTCTGCTCTCACCCTCAGCTGCCCCATGAGACAGACACTGGCTCGCCTGCTAACTCCGCTGACGTGCAAGGCCTTCCCCACCTGCACACTGGACTTCCGTCTGCCGCCCATTTCATTTTTTTCGGCCGTCATCTGGGACTTGGCATCCGTCACTGGCTGGAGGCCCTGTTCTCCCACTTCGGCTTTTTTTTCCCTTCACTGAAGCATGGCTCCCACACAATACTCTTATCAGCTGCAGGTGTACAGCATGGCGACTCAGCACTTATATTGGAAACTGATTACATTACATATTGATCACCGCAATAAATCCAGCAACTACCTGTCACCCACGGTTATTACAACAGTACTGACTACATTCCCTATGACTTTATTTATTAACCTTTCTGATCTTCAGCCACCTGGAATTATGCATGAAGTTCATATCCAAGAACAACCTCAGAACCAGAGAATAATAAATCAGCTGTTAGACAAAAGGGCTCCCGCCTGCAATGTCTGGAGAAGGCCACGCGGGGGCAGCAGCGTCCACCTGTCACAGCCGCGTGACTGCCACTCTGTCAAGAGCCCTGCACCAAGCCGGAAAGGCATTTGGAAGACGGGAGGCCATAAGTCATCTCGACAAACAACAGGCACGAGGCAGCACGGGCCTTCATAGATGTACTGGCTGCTGCTCGTGTCTCTTTCCAGGAAAAAGTGCAAAATCCGTGTCCCTGGGGGACATCAAGGCCAATGTCGCTCAGGAGAACACCTGTGCGCTAGACAAAGTCCTGGCATGTCCAGGCCCCCAACCAGGCCTGGGTCGGGACAGGGGACAGAAGGGAGCTCATCTCGCTCCCTAAGCCATCTGTCCTGTGACCTCCTCCGTTTTCACCTGCTCAGGATTCCCCGCTCTTAAGGGGCTGAAAAAGGGAATCCTAAGAGGAAAAGCATTCTCTCGCTTTCCCTTCCACCCGCTGTCTGCACGAAGCTACTCCACTCACTCCCACCTCTTATTTCTCTTAATTTATATTAGAGTTGCTTTACAATGCTGTGTTGGTTTCTATCCCACAGCACAGTGAATCTGAGATATATATATAGATATTCCCTCTTTTTTGGATTTCTTTCCCCTCTGGGTCACCACAGAGCACTGAGTTCCCTGCACTACACAGCCGGGATCTGAGTGGCATGCCCGCCAGGCCACAGCTCCTCCAGCTCTGATTCTAGCATCTGTGAGCAGCCTGAGGATAACACGCCTTCCCGTGCAATGCTCCCACCAACAGCGGGTGTGCCCCTAAGGCTGTCACAAGCTTCCAAGACTCCTGGCAGCTTCGTTACTGTAGTAAATCAAAAAGCTGGCAGACGGGCTCACACCCTGTATCCCTGGTGAGGACGGTCTAGACCAGCTGGAGCTCAGGGTCCACTCACCAGGGACAAGATGGAGCCTCTGGGCCTGGGAGGCTGACAGCCCGAGGAGGGATAGAGAGAAACCTGCCAGGTCAGGGGACGCCTCCCGGCAAGGATCCCGGAGGCCGGCCAGAATGCCGGGTTCTGTGACTGAACCCCAACGTGAACAGCACACAGCCAAGCCCTGGGGGCAGCCTGACATGCCAGCCCAGCGACAGTTCACGACCCGGCCAAAAGGCCCATCAGTGGGGAGTAGAATAAGGGGTGTGGACCCTAATTCAGATGCTATGAACAAGCCCTGGAAACCCCCCAGGGGTCCTAGACGCACGTGAGGACCACCTACTTCCTGTCAGCCACCCCCACTTCTCAGACACTCTGCCCCAATCTGCACTGCCCCTGCGCAGGCAAGGGCGAGGTGACCATATCCCCAGCCTGGGGGGGCTCGGACCCAGGCTGGTCACCCGAGCAGAAAGAGGGCAGGGGCTCCCAGACCGACCCGCCCTGGGCTTCACCGAGACCCAGACAGAAGCTCTGGTTG
The DNA here is from genome assembly GCF_000754665.1 of Bison bison bison. NCBI lineage: Eukaryota > Metazoa > Chordata > Mammalia > Artiodactyla > Bovidae > Bison > Bison bison. The sequence goes on along the minus strand of NW_011494865.1, from coordinate 2,380,884 downwards.
GTACCGAAGGTGCTCTGCTGGCACCTCAGCCAGGTACAGACCAGATGGGAGGGGGAGAAGGCTGAAAGAACACAGACTGACCAGCGAGGGGAGGAGAGGGGGCAGACCCCACCAGGAAGTGGGGCACAGGACCAGGAGGACTGCAGGCCAGGCCAGGCCCAAAGACGCCCCCCGCCACCCCACTGGTATGAAGCCAGCAGGGAGCCTTCCCGGGCCCTTCTGTGTGCCCAGCCTCTCCTCTCAGACTTCCTCGGGGGAGTTTCGCCCCACATCTGAACAGTGATTCCCCTTCCTCGCAGGCTGCGGCCAGGAGGGACTGAGCTAACCCAGACAAGCACCACGTGTTCATCGCCACCATCCACACTTCCCCGGAGGGGAGACCAGCCTGGCGGACGGTGGTCACTCACACCAGCAACACTGCCTCACGGGCGGCCACCTGCCCCCCACCCCCCGGCACCTTCGAGGTGACCGCCACGCCCCCCAGCCCCAACTGCACCCGGGAACGGGCCCGCCCTCCCCAAGCTAGTCTGAGGGGGTTTCTGTTCCTCACATGGAGCCATGACAACCGTTTGTCATCCGGCTTAGAATGTCGACAGCTTCCTGAGCAGCCGGTGGGCCCCCGTCCCCAGCCGTCCACGGCTTCCTAAACCTGGGCCCACGAGGGTGAGAGGGGCACCCACGCTGCAGGTGCGGGGAGGCCTCGCCAACACAGTGGGGCTGCGGGGGCACCGGAACGACCAGGCACCACGCACACCCACCCGGCCGGGAGCGCCGGGCTCAGCCACGACTCCCACCTGCACCCCGACACCTCCCACCCCGACCTGCTCTAGCTAAAGAAAATAATAACAAACCACACGCGTGTCCCCTCAGTCACAAGGAACGGGCCAGAAAGGCTTGCCCACTTTTCGGCAAGCTTACTCCCTGACCCCCACGCCCTCAGCTGCCAAGGGTGCGAAGGTCTTTAGAGCTATGGGTTCTGACCTCCATACTCCTGAGAGGCAAAAATAATGGTCACCGTTTGTAATCTGCCTGTACACCACCAAGTTCGACAGATCGCTGACAAGAAAGGAAGCGGGCCTGGGGGCTCCCAGGTGACATGCCAACTCCTGCGCAGGCGAGAGCACCGCAAAATACCCTGGTTCAGCGAGGAGACAAGCCAAAGCCACTGGGGCTCCCCTGCTGAGAGGGGCTACCTGCCCTGAGCCCCCGCCTCCCCGCCTCCCTTCCCCCCACCCCTGCCCACAGACATGACAACTGATCCGGCCTCTCCTGCCACTGCTCCAGCCACAACCCGTGAGGGAGGCAGGGAGGAACCAGGGACACCCACCTGCAGGCCCGTAGGAGCCCACGCCACTGACGGGGAAGAGCACCTCGGCGTGGCCGTGCAGCACTTGCAGCGGGGCCCAGCCATGCATCTGGGAG
>NW_011494865.1:2379174-2379292 GCF_000754665.1 Bison bison bison | reverse complement strand
AGCCGGGAGCTGGCCCTCCTGTGCTCGCTCCTTTAGCCCATGTGTACTGAGCCCCTCCTACCTGCCAAGCAGTGAACACACACATGCGTGCATGCACACTCACGCACACACACACATA
>NW_011494865.1:2350058-2379069 GCF_000754665.1 Bison bison bison | reverse complement strand
ACGTGTGTGTGTGCTAAGACACTTCAGTAACATCTGACTCTGACGCCATGGACTGTTCCACCAGACTCCTCTGTCCATGGGATTCTCCAGGCAAGAATACTGGAGTGCGTTGCCATACCCTTCTCCAGGAGGATCTTCCCGACCCAGGGATCAAACCCACGTCTCTTACATCTCCTGCACTGGCAGGCGGATTCTTTGCCACTAGCACCACCTGGGAAGCCCGACATGAAACATATGATCCCACAAACAAGTGAGAAACGGCAGCGCGGGTCATGGGGCTGGTCGGGAAGGTGGTGGAAGGATTCCACGAAGAAGGGAGGTTTGAAGTGAGTGGGGAGGGAAGCGCTGGGGCCACGAGGGGAGGTGGAGGGGGGAACAGGGATGGAAGTGGGGGGCCGCACGTGCCAGGGCTGAAGCAAGAGGAGGCCCCACGGGCTCTGGCTTCTCCAATAAGCCTGGGCCAGTGTCCCTCTGCCTCACTGGTTCTCAAACCCTCAGGAGTAAAAGGACAGAACCAGACCAGACCATGTCTGGGCCACTTCCAAGAAAGGGGGTCAGCTCGAATATTAACCAGGCTCATATGATCTGTTACAGTGTAAACTTACCCACCACTGCCAAACTAGCCTGTTCGACCTTTGTAACGCCAGGCTGGTTTGGTTACGTGGGTTTGAGAAAGTATCTGCCCACTGCAGCATCTACTTCTGGGCAAGAAGCCAACAGTGATAAACACCAAGATGCGTCTGTGCAGGACTTGAAGGTTTATAAACTCAAGTCGTAAATCAGATGTAAAGAAGTCCACAGCAGATCACAGTCACAGCTACTTAATGGAGGGAGGGAGGCAGAGAGGAGGAGGAGGAGGAGGAGGAGGAGGAGGAGGAAGGAAAAGGAGAGGAAGGGGAGGGGAAAGGAGGGGACAAAAACAACTCAGAGAGATCAGGCGACTGGTCCAAGTTCATCACTTGGCCGGGACCAACGCTGGTAGAATTCAGCCCAGGTCTTCCAGATCCAGTTACTACGAGTCTCCTGGCCACTGCCCATCACGATACATGATACACGATACATTTCATATGGAGCAGGGATTAACAAAATTTTTTTGAAAAGGACCAGACAGTCAATACTTTAGGCTGTGTGGCCATTGTGGCTGTTCAGTAGCTAAGTCGTGTCCAATTCTTTGCAACCCCATGGACTGCACCACGCCAGGCTTCCCTGTCCTTCACCATCCCCTGGAGTTTGCTCAAATTCATGTTCACTGAGGCAGTGATGCTATCTAACCATCTCATCCAGTATGCTTCTTTGTTGAGTTTTTGGTGTTTTGTTTTTTTTTTGACTGGTTTACAAAGCTTTAAAACATGTAACAGCCATTCTTGGCCTGGGGGTAGATTTGGCCAACAGGCTAGTTTGCCAGCTCTTTTTTTAAACTTTTTTAAAATGTTATTTCTTTATTTATGGCTACACTGGGTCTCATTGCTATGTGTGGGCTTTCTCTAGCTGCGGTGAGTGGGGGCTGTGCTGCACTGAGGGGCCAGGCTGCTCATCATGGTGGCTTCTCGCTGCAGAGCATGGGCTCTAAGGAGCTCTAGGGCTTAGCTGCTCCACGGCGTGTGGGATCTTTCCGGACCAGCGATTGAACCTGTGTCCCCCCCATTGGCAGGCGGATTCTTAACCACGCTGCCATCAGGGAAGTCCCTGCCAACTCTTCCTTTAAGGCTTGTCCTATAGCCATTCTCCTCTGAGTCCTCTGGAGCTTTTGGCTACACATGTGACACTCAGCAAGACACACAGGGAGAAGTGACCTTGCAGACTTTTGCCAGCTCTGTGACTTAGGCCTGCAGGTAACGCACTCCGTGAGGCATGGGAGAGGAAGCGCCCCACCTGTGTGCCCCGCAGCAGAGCTGGGTGCTAGGGTGCACGTGGCCCTGCCTCTACAATCTGTAAAGAACTGCCTGCCTGCCCTGGGCTCCGATCCAGCAGCTGGCAACCAGGGGGACTCCCAGACAGATGCCCAGAGGCAGCCAGGGTGCCCCTCGGGACACGGCAGCAAAACCACAGTCCTTTCCTGGCTGCTATACCGGCTCCAGGTGGGTGGGATTTCCTGCTGTTTCTTTTTGTTGTTGAATCTTGACTTCTGTAATTTTTTTAATTTATCTATTTTTAATTGGAGGATAACTGCTTTACAATGTTGTGCTGGTTTCTGCCGAGCATCAACATGAAGCGGCCACCGGTAATATATATGTTCCCTCCCACCTCCCACTGCATCTCCTTCCTCTAGGTTGTCACCGAGCACCAGGCTGGGATCCCTGTGTCATACAGCAAATTCCCATTGGCTATCTCGCTTATACATGGCGATATGTATGTTTCTATGCTACTCCGCTGTTTCTAAGGGGACATACATCTTGCCACTTTCCGACAACACGTGCAGAGCACAAGGTGAAGTCAGCTCCCACCCGCTGAGGTTCGGACCCACATAAAAGTGGGCAAAGGATCCCCATCTCAAAAAGGGGTTACACTAAAGTCATTCCTGAGGCACAGACCAATTCAGAATACGGTGCCAATACCAGAATGGATGTTGCTTTTCTTTAGAGAAGACAGTTAAAAAAAAACTAGAAAATGCCACAAAGAGGAGGGTAGTGTTAGTTGCTTAGTCATGTCTGACTCTTTGTGACCCGAGAGACGACAGCCCGCTAGGCTCCTCTGTCCAAGAGATCCTTCAGGCAAGAACACTGGAGTGGGCTGCCATTCCCTTCTCCAGAGGATCTTCTTGACCCAGGGATGGAACCTAGGTCTCCTCCATTGCAGGCAGATTCTTTACCATCTAAGCCACCAGGGAAGCCAAAGAGGGGGAGAATAACACACCCAAACGCACGTTATCCAAAACATGACTGACCTGGACACGATTGCTTCTTTTTCTCGACTTGCATACTTCTCTTTAAGAGTTTGTGACACAACTAAATGTAGGTTTTTATAATTTCCTTTTCTCATTCAATGTATAAGTTCATCCTCACACTATGTGGACACTCTCAGATGTCATTTAAGATGTTTAAGATTCTGAACATTAAGATTTAATCTGAACTATGAAACACTCCGCTGTTCACTGTGAGTGGTTCCTCCACACCTGCACCTTTCGCTCCCCTGCATTGTCTCTCTAACTCAGCACACTGTCATCTGGAGGCAACAGCCTTTGTCCTCAGACCTGTCCTCAGCACGGCTTCCCGGCAGCAGAATTACTAAATCGAGGGGACTAAGCACTGAGGGCAGGAGGAGAAGGGGACGACAGAGGATGAGATGGTTGGATGGCATCAGTGACTCAGTGGACATGAGTTTGCACAAACTCCAGGAGATGGTGAAGGACAGAGAAGCCTGGCGTGCTGCGGTCCATGGGGTCGCAGAGAGTCGGACACAACTGAGCGACTGAACAACAGCAACAGAACATTTCTGAGGCTCCTGAAGTGTCACACTGTTCTCCGCAGAGGCTGTGGACGTGGCCGACGCTCGGTCAGGATGACGTGAGCAAAGGTTGGCCTGATCATTGTACGAGTTAATGCTACTGTGTGTCTGGAAGATTCTGAGCACTGAGGGCACAAAGAGCCAGCCGTCCTGGCAGGGTGCTCACCCCGGGCCGCCCTCCACCTAGTTCTCTTTTTCAAACGTAATGAAGATGATGGCAAAGTGCAGGGTCTGGTTTCACTCTGCGTTTACACAGTTGCTATTTAAATGCAACTTTTTTCAGGCTTGTAGTTCTTTTTGAATTATGTTTTCACCCCACTTCTCTGTTGGTTTCATGGAGCACATATAAAGTGACAGGAAAACCCCTTTTTATAATAAAGGTATTATTCTTTTTTAAGAAAAATAATCAGGGGTTTCCCTGGCAGTCCAGTGGTTAAGAGTGCACTTCCACTGCAGAGGGTATGGGTTCAGTCCCTGGTCAAGGATCCCAAATGCCATGCAGCATGGTCAAAAAACAGAAAAGCTACCACTTATAAATCAAATCCACCTAAATCAAATCCCTGACAATTATACAGTAGAAGTGACAAATAGATTCAAGGGATTAGATCTGATGGAGTGCCTTAAGAACTAAGGACGGAGGTTCGTCACATTGTACAGGCGGTGGTGATCAAGACCATCCTCAAGAAAAAGAAATACAAAAAGGCAAAATGGTTGTCTGAGGAGGCCTTACAAACAGCTGAGTAAAGAAGAGAAGCTGAAGGTAAAGGAGAAAAGGAAAGATACACCCATCTGACTGGAGAGTTCCAAAGAATAGCAAGGAGAGATAAGAAATTCCTCAGTGATCAATGCAAAGAAATAGAGGAAAACAATAGAATGGGAAAGACTAGAGATTTCTTCAAGAAAATTAGAGACACCAAGGGGACATTTCATGCAAAGACGGGCACAATAAAGGACAGAAATGGTATGGACCTAAGAAAAGCAGAAGATATTAAGAAGAGGTGGCAAGAATACACAGAAGAACTGTACAAAAAAGATCTTCATGATCCAGATAACCACGATGGTATGATCACTCACCTAGAGCCAGACATCCTGGAATGCGAAGTCAAGTGGGCCTTAGGAAGCATCACTACGAACAAAGCTAGTGGAGGTGATGGAATTCTAGTTGAGCTACTTCAAATCCTAAAATATGATGCAGTTAAAGTGCTGCATTCAACATGCCAGAGAACTTGGAAAACTCAGCAGTGGCCACAGGACTGGAAAAGGTCAGTTTTCATTCCAATCCCAAAGAAAGGCAGTGCCAAACAATGTTCAAACTACCACACAACTGCACTTATCTCACACGCTAGCAAAGTAATGCTCAAAATTCTTCAAGCCAGGCTCCAACAGTACATGAACCAAGAACTCCCAGATGTTCAAGCTGGATTTAGAAAAGGCAGAGGAACCAGAGATCAAATCACCAACATCTGTTGGATCATTGAAAAAGCAAGAGAGTTCCAGAAAAACATCTACTTTCTGCTTTATTGACTATGCCAAAGCCTTTGACTGTGTGGATCACAACAAACTGTGGAAAAGTCTTTAACAGATGGGAATACCAAACCACCTGACCTGCCTCTTGAGAAATCTGTATGCAGGTCAAGAATCAACAGTTAGAACTGGACATGGAACAATGGACTGGATCCAAATCAGAAAAGGAGTACGTCAAGGCTGTATATTGTCACCCTGTTTATTTAACTTATATGCAGAGTACATCATGAGAAATGCTGGGCTGGATGAAGCACAAGCTGGAATCAAGATTGCCAGGAGAAATATCAATAACCTCAGATATGCAGATGACACCACCCTTATGGCAGAAAGTGAAGAAGAACTAAAAAGCCTCTTGATGAAAGTGAAAGAGCAGAGTGAAAAAGTTGGCTTAAAACTCAACATTCAAAAAACAAAGATCATGGCATCCAGTCCCATCACTTCATGGCAAACAGATGGGGAAACAACAGAAACGGTGACAGACTTTATTTCTCGGGCTCCAAAATCACTGCAGATGGTGATTGCAGCCATGAAATTAAAAGACGCTTGCTCCCTGGAAGAAAAGCTATGACCAACCTAGACAGCAGAGACATTACTTTGCCAACAAAGGTCCATCTAGTCAAAGCTATGGTTTTTCCAGTAGTCATGTATGGATGTGGGAGCTGGACCATGAAGAAAGCTGAGCACTGCATTGGGAGCACGGGGCCTTACCCACTGGACCACCAGCAAAGTTCCTGTCTGTACTGTTTTCATTGTATACAACATGAAGGTATATGTGTGTAAGCAAAGACCATTTTAGGAGATTTAACTTTTTAACAAAATAAGACAAAGGCCGTCTAATCAAAGCTATGGTTTTTCCAGTGGTCATGTATGGATGTGAGAGTTGGACTATAAAGAAAGCTGAGCACCGAAGAATTGAGGCTTTTGAACTGCGGTGTTGGAGAAGACTCTTGAGAGTCCCTCGGACTGCAAAGATATCAACCCAGTCAATCCTAAAGGAAATCAGTCCTGAATATTCACTGGAAAGACTGATGTGAAGCTGAAGCTCCAATACTTGGGCTACCTGATGCAAAGAACTGACTCCTTGGAAAAGACCCTGATGCTGGGAAAGATTGAAGGCAGGAGGAGAAGAGGTCGACAGAACATGAGATGGTTGGATGGCATCACTGACTCGATGGACATGAGTTTGTGCAAGCTTCGTGAGTTGGTGATGGACAAGGAAGCCTGGCGTGCTGCGATTCATGGAGTTGCAAAGAGTCGGACACGACTGAGCGACTGAACTGAACTGAACTGAACCACTTCTAAATACTGAGGCAGGAGGCACAAGATCTTTGCTCAGTCATCCAACAAGTGGTTTAATTGCCAGCAAATGGAGGTGTAAACCCAGTATTTGGCCAACAGCGCATCTATTAACGAAAAACAATCAGAGCATCTGACTTTGCCAGAGGCCGCTGCCACCCAGCACGTGCTTCTCCCGACCTGGCCCCTTTTCTCCCACAAACCTGGCCGCGCTATTAAACTCTAAAGTCCCGGCCCCTCCAGGTTCCTAAACCTTTCACATGAACCTAGCTTAGAAGCAAAATCAAAGCATTACTCAGTAGGCCATCTCATCACTGCTCTTTCCCCAAGATGCTCTGCAGGATGTTGGCTCGAGATCCCCTCTTTATGCCAGGGAGCAGCTGTCCATAGTCCACAGGAGGCCCAGCGGCCTCGGAGGGCCAAGCCTATAAAGGTCAGGCTGCACTGTTCTGTGGCTCACACATCACAATGCCGCCGGCTGCCCCGGCTTGCAAGCTGGCCTCCCCTCACTGGCGCTGGTCCAGCAGCAAGAGAAACAACTGTCTGAGGCCACAAACTGACTCATGGAGTGAAGCAACTCGGAGATGCGCTTGCCCAGAGTGACAGAAAATGCAAACAGCATTTCCTAAAAGGCCCAGGGAAAGAACCACAGGCAGGTGTGACGGTTAACTTTATGTGTCATCTTGGCTAGGCCACGGTACCCAGATACTTGACCAAATGTTATTCTTGATGTCTCTGGGAAGGCATTTGGTTAGATGAGATTAAAATGTAAGTCAGGAGAGTGCAAGTAAAGCCGATCACCCTCCATAAGCCAGGGGGGCCTCAGCTCATCAGTTAAAGGCCTCAGTAGAAAAACACAGACGTTCTGCCCCCAAAGAAGAAATTCTGTCAGCAGACTGTCTTCAGATTCGAACTGCAGTCCTTCCCTGGGCCTCCAGTTTGCAGGCCTACCTTGCAGATTTTAGACGTCAAGTTCCACCATCACATGAGCCAATTTTCTTAAGGTAAATCTCCGGAGATGAATACATACGTATATACACATGCAGAAACACACACACACACATACACACACACTATCGGTTCTGTTTCTCCGGAGAACTCTAACAGCATGGTTCACGAGACTGGATCCGGGTACAAAATCATCCATACCCAGTGAGCTAGAACAATGCCACAGGTGGGCTTCCCTAACAGACATCAGGAGGAGGAAAAAACCCTGGGCAGGAAAACAAATGGAGCCAGAGCAACCTAACCTTAACCCTGGTTTTGCCCACTGCTTTGACAGATCTCGACTCTCTGCATTAAAGAATCTGGTTCTTTCATCCATCAAGTGGGGTGACACCCATGACCCCCTGGGACCAGCCTAAGTATTAGAATGCAGTGTGTCTGCAGCTTGCAGCATCTGGCCTCTCCTAGATGACACGGAGGCAATGCTACTATCGTGAGCATCCACGTGAACGAGGACAAGAGTAAAAATCAAAGACAAAAACAGGCAGAGTCTCACAAGAAAGAAGAAAAACTCTGACTCAACACATGGAGACGCCAAGCTTAGGACTGGAGGCCGCTTGGCCTCTTCGGCGCCCCATGGGGTCTCGGCTTCTTCACTGTATGCTCTCGCAGCTGGTTTTGAAGACGGCCATGACTAGGCGGCACTGCACACTCAGAGCTCGGGTGAAGAAGTCACTAGTTGATTCAGCATCAAGAGGAAGAGCAGGACTTCCCTGGTGCTTCAGTGGTTAAAAGTCCACCTGTCAATGCAGGCAACATGGGTTCGATCCCTGGTCCAGAAAGATTCCACAGGCCAAGGGGCAGCTAAGCCCCTGTGCCACAACTTCCGAGCCCACTCTCCAGAGCCCATGCTTTGCAAAAGAGAAGGCGCCACGGTGAGAAGCCTGTGCACCGCAAGTGAGCGCAGTCCCGGTTCTCTGCAACTGGAGAAAAGCCGTCACAGTAATGGAGACCCAGCAGTCAGGAATAAGGGTAAGAACAAGGACAGGAATGATCACAAGGCTTACAGCGCCACAGCGGCGGGGCTGTCCTTCTCGATGTTCCAGCACCAACCCAAGGCCTCACACGCAGGGTCCCATAGACGGGACAACAACTCTCCAAAGCACGTGCTGTTGTTCTCTCAGATCTCAGGTGAGGCCTGAGGCTCTGGGAGGCGAAGAAACTTGTCCGACCTAGTCTAAACTAAGCCACGGAGCTAGTAGATGAGAGCCCGGGTTGTCAGGATTCTAAGGTTCAACCTCAACTTTGCTCTTCTGCTTCACACGTTCACCTGCATCCAGCCCCTCTCGAAGGTATAAACATACTACAGCCCCAGTGTTAAGGCGATAAGTGCAGGCAAGTTACCCTGCGAATAAACACAGATATTACCAGCCTGAGACTGTTCTCTAAAATACCCTGCCTCTCTCCTGAACTTCCTGGGCTGGTGGCAAGTAAGACATGTGAGCAAAATTCAAGTTATAAAATGAAAGACATAAACACAAAGCAAGAATTTCAGGTCATACCTCTTGACACCAATGCTATAAGTAGCTTCCAATAATATGTACACTCCCTCCACTGAGTTCTCAGGAGAAAGTAAGTTCACGCTCCTTCCCCCAAAATCAAGATCTGAATAATGAAAGATGCTGCAAACAAATAAAAAACCTGCAGTCTAACATCACCCAAAACGGCAGAAAGAGCCAGCAGCCTGTGTACCTCCCCCTTTTTTTAACCTTTTTTTAAGGTTTGATTTTTTTTTTTTTTTTTACTGTGGATCTTTTTTTCGTAACTTATTTATTTGGCTATGCTGGGTCTTCGTTGCTGCGTGGGCTTTTTCTCTAGCTGTAGCAAGCAGGGGCCACTCTCCACTGTCTCTAGTTGTGGTGCTCGGGCTTCTCATTGCAGTGGCTTCTCTTGTCGCAGAGCACTGGCTCCAGGGCGTGTGGGCTTTAATCGCTGCAGTCCACGAGCTCAGCTGCAACTAGCAGCTCTCGGGCTCTAGAGCACAGGTTCAGCAGTTGTGGTGCACGGGCTTAGCTGCTCCGAGGCATGTGAAATCCTCCCAGACCAGGGATCAAACCCATGTCACCTGCGCTGGCAGGCAGATTCCTGAGATGTGGACCATTTTTAAAGTCTTTATTGAATTTCTCACAATATTGCTTCTGTTTTTCACGTTTGGTTTTTTGACCTTGGGGCACGTGGGATCTCAGCTCCCTGACCAGGAATCGAACCCACACCTCCTGCACTGGAAGGTGAGTCTTAGCCGCAGGACCACCCGGGAAGTCCCCAACTACCCTTTCGTAGAAGCTCTCGGGGGGAACTTACTTCTCTGGCGACTCCGAGTGGCCCGGGCGCTTCCTTCCCGGAGTGCTCCCGCACACGTCGTCCTCGTTCTCGTCCACGTCTTCATCATCGATGCTTTTCACATCCAGCTTCTGGTACCCAAACTCCCCATTCAGAGACAGAGAATCAATTTTCCAAGAGTTGCTGCCCTGACTTCCATTGGAATTTGGCCCAAAGGGGCTTTCGAAGGCCGACATGATATTGATCGAGGACCGGTCGGAGTTCTCCTCTGAGCTCTCCCCAGCCCCAGGGATCTTCTTAAAAACATCCCCGGAGCTCTGCTCATCTTCCTCGTCATCAAATGAGATGATGTTGGTCACCTTCTTTTTCTTCTTCCGCTCCCTTTTACATTTGGCATCTGGCAAAAGATACGAGATAAGAAAAAGCGATGATCCTGCCTCTAGACTATGGAAAATCTCTTACTATTCTACTCAAAAATAAATTGAAGATAAACTCAGATCTTTTTTTTAATCCTTGCAGGGGGCAGGGGGTGGAAATCTGTCTATGCCAAGACCAAGCAAAATGAATGTGGGCCTCTACTTCTGGTTTGAAATATGTCACAGAGCACACATTACAATCATTCCTTCTAAGCAATCTTTCCAAGCACTTTGATTCAAAAGATGAATCATTATTGAAATGATTTTTACCCGTTCACTTTGGAAAACACTCTCATGGCTGGGAGATGAGACCAAGAAAATCAGTTCAGGGATTGTAACTGATTGTTCAACAGCCCCAATTTCTCCCAACCCTGCAAGGTGCCCCTTTTCAGCAGGACTGCTCCCATCATGGGTGGTGCCTACGTCTCCACCCTCTTGACTCTAGCCAGCTTAGTGCTCTACTTTTAAGAACAGAATGTGGCAGAAATAACAAATCTGTGAGTTCTAGAGCCCAGGCATTACCCTCATGGAATAATGCCCTGAAACTACCACAGAGGAGGCCAGTCTAACTTACTGGAGGATGAGAGGCCAACGTAGGGGAAACTGAGACGCCCCAGCCAGGAGTCAGCACCAACTCCAGATGCGTGAATGGGGCCACCTTGGACCTTCCAGCTCAGTCACCAGCTGAATGCAGCCCCATGAGGAAGCCCAGGTGAAACCAGCAGAAGAACCATCCGCCAACCCACAGACTCACAAAAAAGGAATGAACTGAGGTTGTCTGTTTTAAGCTACTACATTTTGGAGCTGTTTGTTACGCAGCAGAGACAAACTGAAACAGAAGTCAGGACTGCCCTGGTGCCTGGCACTTAGGTGAGCCAGCCTGTTCATGCATTTTAATCATCAGTCTTGGGCGTGAAGCACTTTGGAGCCAATTCCAAAAAGACCAATCCATCCACTAAGTGTGACATGGTGACGTATCACCAGTGTGTCACAACGAGGAGACGACGCCAACAGCAGGGTTCCCAGAATGGATGGAAAAGACACTCCTTCGGGTGTACAGATCCCAGCATCTCTGGGACAGTCATCAACAGTCCATGTCATTTGCATGAGGTCTCTGCTCAAGAAGGAGAGGGTGGGCCTCCTGGTGGTCCAGTGGTTAAGACTCTGCACTTCCAATGCAGGGGACACAGATTCGATCTCTGGTCAGGGAACTAAGACCCCACATGCTCTGCAGCACAGCCAAAAAAATTTTTTAATAATTAAAAAAAAAAAAGGAGAAGGCAAGACAGATAAAGCCAGTGTATACCAAAGACTTCACAGAATTCTGAGCTTCCCCATCATTAATAACTCCAAAGGGAAGACCATGACTACTGCCTTATTTAAGGGATTTGAGAATACCAGGATTAAGCCCTTATACCCCAAATTTCCTATTTTGCTGTTTCAATGTTCTGGATATCCCAAAAGGTTCAAGAGACACTGTAAAACTTCTTACGAAATTAATCAGAACTGAATCCACTTTCCTTTGCCTCCCCAGAGCCTAGAGTCAAAACCAACCATTTCCTCTCTTTCCCCGGCCTCCACTTAAACGTCTCCCCCTCAACAGGCTACATTCTCCATAGCTGGGCTTTCATCCCACTGATCAGAAGGATAGTTAAACGAACGAATGGATGAAGGGACAAAGGCATGAAGGGCAACCTCCTCCGGCTTCACGTGACCATCATGCCCTCCCTCTCGGTTTGCTCTGATTGAGCTGTTGGCTTGGCTACCCTGTCATCTTCACGTCCCAGGAAGCCTCTCAGCACCCTTTCTGAGTGAATAAGAGTAAGAAAGACAAACACAAACATGAGCTGAAAACACCAGTGTATCGGATTTCACTTCCCGGGGCGCTTTCATCTCATCCCCGCCCGACCCCAGTGTCCCCGTCCTCTCTCACCGGCACTGACGTGCTTGGACACCACAGGCAAGGGGTCGGTCTCCTGCTCAGCTCTGCTGAGGATGGAGACAGCCGAGGACGCTGTGATCTCCCTGAAAAGGCTGCTCACTCCTTGCGTGGATTCCTTCAGCAAGGAGGTCACGTTCTGCGTGGATTCCTTCAAGAGGTCCGAGACGGTGGGAGCAAACTTACTCTGCCCGTTTAAGTCCTTGTTGTCGATGTTAATCGCGAAGAGTATGGAGTTCAGACCTATCCCCCGAAAAGGGAAAAGTCTGGAGTGTCTGCTGTTCAACAGTCACACTTCCAACACAATAAACAAGCTGCAGACGTCAGAGGACACAAGACACACTCATCTCAAACGGTGACTTAAAAAAAAAAACTCCCACAAAACTGGGGTCTGGAGACACCGCTATCATGGGAGTTGAGTCTTCCAAAGTCTCTCCCTATCTGTCAGGAAGACAAACTCAAGTAAGAAGTTAGTCATGGGGAGGGGAAGGCTTAAATTCTGGGGTCGGTCTGCCTGGGCTGAGCCCCAGCACGGCCACTCAGTAGCTCTGAGACCTTGGTCAAGCCATTCATGACCTCTCTGAGCTTCAGTTTCTTTACCTATAAAACAGGGACAACAGCATCTCTTACAGAGTATTAAATACCATCATCCACCAAAATCAGCTTGGTAATCAATCAAAAAATGACATATACACACTATTGTGCAAAACAGGTAATTAGCAGGAAGCTGCTATATAACACAGGCAGCCCAGCCTGCCATTCTGTGATGACCTAGCGGAGTGGGATAGGAGCGGGGGACGGAGGATCAAGAGGGAGGGAGGGAAGGAGTGATAGTTGCTCAGTCATGTCCGACTCTCTGCGACCCCATGGACTGTAGCCCACCAGGCTCCTCTGTCCATGGAATTCTCCAGGCAAGAATACTGGAGTGGGTTGCCATTTCCTTCCAATCAAGAAGGAGGGGATATATAAAATTATGGCTATTCACCTTGTCATATGGCAGTAATCAATACAACACTGTAAAGCAATTATCCTCCAATTAAAAAAAAGAAATGTGCACCAATACCATGTCCATTATATCTTCAGGCAAAAATGCGCACTGGTCTCCTATGGCCTACGTACGACATCATGGCCATCTGACTTTTCCTCATCGATGGACAAGCCTAATGTAACTCAGTAGGTGGGACTCTGAAAACTTTCAGGAAAGAGAGAAAGGGGAGGCACAAAGGATTTGGAAGAAAGAAGCAAGGCACCCACTTCGGTTGCATTCACCTTTTGAGTGAGAGTCAAACGTCAGACAATTTTACAGTTCATCAACTAGCATCAAGGCAGGGCTTTCACCAGACAAATCAGATACTGACTCTCTCATCTGGTTCTTTCACAACCCTATCAGTGTGACTGCAGTGCCATCAGGATTCCCACCTTGCAGAAAAGGAAGGTAAAGGTGAAAAACTCAACGGATCTGCCTCAGGCCACCTGCCAGAGGGAGGGAGAGCCAGGCTTCCAAGACGTGTCTCCTCCCCCAGTTCCCTGGATCTCTATCTCACACTTGCAAAACCCCGCAACCCCACGCTTTCCCAGCCAGGGTATCACAATTCTAGATAAATGGACTCCGTGTTCATCACCACTAAAGGAAGGATAGTGCCGAATGATGAGTGGTCCTTTCATTCAGTGAGGGACAGGGAATCCACAGCACCCCGTGGAGTTACACATTCACTCCCAGGCAGTGCCTCTGCTCACCAGGCTTCATAGGACCCCCTGCCCCGCACCCCTGGCCCTGGCCAAGCTTACCAGCCGCCATGGTGGGAAGCATGCTAGACCTTTCTTCATCCATGACAAAAGCCCAGTCTTCATAAAACGTGCTGCAAATGGAAAAGAGAGAGAGGGAATGCTCTGAACTGTCGTTCTCAGCATCCGTTAGCCAGACAATTCCTTCACATGGCTCCCTGAAAGTTCGTGCCTGTCCATGCCAACGTGGCCGTGCAAGGTCTGCTGCGCTGGGTCTTCTGGTTATAAACAAAGGATTGAATGCATATACCCTACAACTTCCTCACGGGTCCCCTGAGATCATTAGAGCCTGAGCGTACCAAGACAGGCATGAGATGGAAACGCACTACTTATGAAGCAGAAAAGGAAAAAGGGACAAACAGTGGTGACTTTCACTCGAGCAACGTTTCTAAGAAATAAAACAGGAAATCCAAGCCAGCCCACAGGGACCCCCGAGTGGACTCATACAAGAAGAGACGATTTCAGAGCGAAATTTTAGTTCCCTGGGCCCTTCAACCGAGGCATCTGTATGTAACACCAGTTTGGGCAGCAGCCTCAAAAGCCCAAATTACCCCCTGGAATGGGCTGGGAAGCTAAAAAAGCCCACAGACCTAAAGGGCAGTTGTAGAGAAGGGGACCAGAAGGCCAATTGGTCATTCCATTGTCCAAGGTCATTCAGCAATAAATGGTACAGCCTGGGCTCAAAGGCAGCTCTCCCTGCCCCACGGCCCAGCTCTTTAGCCGACCCCCGGCTAAGCAGTAACAAGTAAATATTCTCATCTCTGACTTCCCCACCAGGTCAGAGAACTCTAAACTAATGGAGTCAAAATTCAATTTCACTGAAGCACGGTCACTGATGGGTGACCTGGAGTTCAGCAAAAGACCGGATACATAGCTGCTGAAGTGACTGAATACAACCAACAGAAAGAGAAAAGACAGACATCATTGTCAACATACTTAACCTAGCAAAGAAGTCCGTGGAAGCACAGACTGTGTCTTCAAGCTGGCAGTGCAGTCAGACTTCTGATTCCCCAAACTGTGATTCTTTACAGACTGGAGCCAGTTTTCTTGCATGTAAATGAATTTGGTTTTCCCACACTGAATTAGAGGCTAGTGATTCAGCAAAGTACAACAGTGAGTCTTAACAGCATATTCCCTTCTATTGCTCACTGTCACATTCAACCTTGACACAGAGTACAGCTCTGAAGGACACCTGTCCCTCAGTATCCATGGGGGATTGGCTCCAGGACCCACTATGGATACCCAAGTTGAGGATGCTTGCGTACAAGAGCATAGTACAGGTAGCCCTCCAAATCTGTGAATTCTGCCACCATAGGTTCAACCAACCACAGATCTTAAACACGGCACTCAATCCACGGCTGGTTGAGTCCACAGATGCAGAACCTGGGGATATGGATGGCAGATGGCACTTGTAAATAATCTGCTGGAAAGAGCTTCACAAAAAAAAAAAACAAAAAACTACTGTTAAGAAACATGAGTTGTTGTTTGGTTGCTTAGTTGAGTCTGACTCTTTTGCGACCCCGTGGATTATATGCAGCCCACCAGGCTCCTCTGTCTGTGGGATTTCCCAGGCAAGAATACTGGAGTTGGGTTGCCATTTCCTTCACCAGGGAATCTTCCTGACCCAGGGATTGAACCTGCCTATCCTGCATTGGCAGGCAGATTCTTTACCACTGAGCCACCAGGGAATCAAGAAACATGAGTGTGTTTTCTTTAGTGAAAGCTGGTTAATGCTCAGAGGTACCCGCAGACATGCACAGCCTCCCAACTCAGACATGAGTAGTCCTAGGCAGCATGTGGGTACTGTTATCTCCCGTCTTCCTGGCCCCCATCCCTCCCATTTCATCCCTACAGCTATATCACAGGCCACATCAAATAAGAGAACCTCAAGAGTATCTTTTACAGCCTTAGTACACAAGCCTGGAACACGTAACACCAGAACCCCCTAAACTATTGGAAGAAAGATGACCTCAAGCAGCAGAAGAAACACCAGAGGAGACCTGAGCCAGGGAACACACAGCAAGATATGAAATCACAGGATTGTATCACAGCACTGATGAAATAAATGCCAGCTTACTGAATTAAGTGACATCTCATTGTTGAGGATCTGGGCACTGCTGGGTGTGGAAGTTATTCAAGGGACCGGGGCGGAACTGATCACTGTCTCTTTGGACCATCAGGTGACGCAAAACAACATGTCTGGTCCACCCATCTCAGAGGGAAAATAATAACGTGAGAGAGGAGGAGGGAGGAAGGGAGACAGGGAGGGAGGGGTAGAGAGAGGCAGACAGAGAGAGAGAAGTCATAACGATCAGCACGCAGGCACAACGACAGGGAAACACACCAACACGCCAGCAGAGCTACGTCTATGCAGTTTACGAGTGATTTCAGTCTCATCCCAGCGGGTTCCACAGCATCCATCAAACGTGTCTGTCTATTCACTGATACACATTGAGTGCCTTCTCCCTATGGCTGTGGAATAACCATACCTTGCCCACCCTACTGAGTGTGACTTGCTGGCCAATAAAATACGCGTGGAAGCGAAGCTTCACGGTGGGCAGAAGCTTGGAGGGCCAGTGTTTCCCTTAGCCAGAGCCCCCTGTCTGCCTCGACAGTCCAGAAAGCATACACAGAGATGTGCCTCTGTTAGCCTGGGTCTCTGAGATGAGACCCTCAACCCATGACAGACACGCAGCAGGCAGAAGACATGGACCTGGTGGTCTCAAGCCACTGAGGTTTCCAAAACGCTTGCTTCGGCAGCGTAACCGCACTTCTGGAATAAACTTTATGATCAAGAAAAAAAGAAAACAAAAGGATGGGAGGGGTTCTTTTTAATAACAAATGACTTCTCTCAACTTAAAACGCCCCTATTACTTTCCATCAGTTTGAGATCCACGAAGCTCTTAAAAAAAAAAAAAAAGCCAGAAGAACCATCCAGTACCCGGTGTGCAAGGAGATACACGGCAAGAGACAGGGCACTGAACACCCGACTTCTAAAGAGCAAGAAATTCTGGATCTGAAAGAAACCAAGATTAAGATTCTGCCAAGAGGGGCACACGTGTCCTAAGACAACAGCTCCCTCCACACCCCAGGCCTTATTAATAACAGGCATCTATTGAGTGCCTGCTGCATGCAGTTGCCACGTGGAAGGAGCCCGACAGGCATCTTCACTTGGTCTCCAGTGGACTGTGCCCAACGGCTCAGCCAGACAAGCTGGGGCTGGAAGAGGGGAACCCAGCCATCCTGGATGCAGGCGGGCACATCCTGCGATGGTCACCCCCAGCCCCGGGGGCACCCACTCCCCCACCCTGCCCGGGTACCTGAGCCGGCCGCGGTCAGCCAGGAGCATGTGCAGGTAGCGCTCCAAGGAGTTCTCGTTGAGGGCGCAGCGCAGCCAGGCGCGGCCGCGGCCCACGTCCGAGGCGATGTGGCGCAAGGCGTGGAAGCGCTGCAGCTCGTGCTTGCTGAGCACCTCCTTCACGTAGAACCAGAACACGGGCTCTGTGGAGACAGGGGACCACGCCGTGGGGCGCACATCGCGTCCAGAGGAGCATCCAGGGGCCGTGTTGATGGTGCTAAAAGACTTACTTCTTAGCACGGAAAAGGAAGATACCGGAGAGTATACCCAAAATAAACGTAACCCCCCCTACCCAGGGAATTCCCTGGCAGTCCAGTGGTCAGGACTCAGGGCTTTCACTGCCGTGGGCCTCGGTTCGATCCCTGGTCAGGAAACTAAGATCCCACAAGCTTCTTGGTGCAGGAAAAAAAAAAAAAATGACCTGATCACCATCCAGAGGTGATCACTGTTAACATTTTCAAATCAATCTCTTTGCCTGCACTTTGCTTTTTTCTACAAAACTGACATCTGTGATAGCTGAATTGTGACTCCCAAAGATAACCACATCATAAGCCCTGGAACCTGGACATCTTACCTTACACGGCACAAGGGACTCTGTAGCTGTGACTAAATTCAGGATCTTGAGATGGGGTGACTACCCTGGATAGTCTCTCTGGGCCTGACATAACCACAGGTATCTTTAAAAGAGGTAGGGGGAGGGCTTCCCTGGTGGTTCAGTGGTAAAGAAGCCACCTGCCAATCAATGCAGGGCACATGGGTTGGATCCCTGGTCCGGCAAGATCCCACATGCCTTGGAGCAACTAAGCCCATGCGCCACAACCACTGAGCCTGTGCTCTAGAGCCTGGAACCAAAACCAGTGAGCCCACATGCTTCAGCTACTGAAGCCCACTCACCCGAGAGCCCGTGCCCCCCAACAAAAGAACCCACGGCAATGAGAAGCCCGTGCACAACGAAGAGCAGCCCCTGCGCTCCACAACTAGAGAAAGCCTGTGCATAGCAACGAAGACCCAGCACAGCCAAAAACAAAAATAAATAATAAAATTTTTACAGAAAAGAGGGGTGGGGAGGGAGATCTGAGGCAGAAGGGAAGGCAGCAGCATGACCAGAGAAGCAGAGCCTGGAGTGATGCGGCCACAGCCAAGGAATGCTGGAAACTGCTAGAAGCCACCAGAAGCTGCCAGAAGCCGGAAGAGGCAAGGAACAGATCCTGCCCGGGAGCCTCCAGAAGGCACCAGCCCTGCCATCGCCTTGCCTTTAGCGCAGTGAGACTGACTCTGGACTTCTGCCCTCCATAGATGTAGGAAAATTAATTCGTGTTGTTGTAAGCCACAAAGTTTGCAATAATTTGTTGGAGCAGCAGCAGCGAGAAATTAACATATCGTCATATTGTGTGCTGTATATGTATGTGTGTGCGCTCAGTCACTTCAGTCACGTCTGACTCTCTGTGACCCTATGGACTGTAGCTCGCCAGGTTCCTCTGTCCATGGGATTCTCCAGGCAAGAATACTGGAATGGGCTGCCATGCCCTCCTCCAGGGGACACGTGTACATGTGTGTGTATGTGTGTATATATATATACACACACACACACACACACACCACACATTCGTAGCTTTGTATCTGGACTTGTTTCTTTCCTTGTCTAGATCATGGACATTTTCTCCGTGACATTTGAAGATCTTTGGAAACATGATTTTTGATGGCTCCCCAGTTAAACATAATTTATTTCATGACTGCTGGGAACATAATACAATGCCAATTTTCCCCGTGTAGTGATTTGAACATCCCTGTGCATAACTAACCGTCCTCATTTCTAGTTCCTTCAGGGAGATTTCTGTATGTCTAATAATAGGAACAGATTTAAGGCTTTAAGGGAAAGCTAAGAAGTGTGTCTTTATCCATAAAATAGTCATCACGTCGCTTCACATCCTGCCTTTTTTGTCCATACACACACAGATTTTTTTCATAGGTGTGATTCTAGTATATACCTAATTTTGTGACCAACCTTTACTTAATAGTAGTTCATCAATACTTTTCAATGCTGTCAATAATAATAACAGCAACAACAGGGACAGACACTGCTATTTATTGAGCATTAAGTACGTACCAGCCACTGCACTCCACACTTTTCATCTAACCTCAGTCCTCTCAACCACCACTGCTGTCTCCATGTCAAAGACAAGGCTGAGACCCAGCCAAGTGAAGTAACCGGCCCAGTGATACACAGTTATAAGTGGGACAGCAGAAAAGGACCTCAGAGCTGTCTCACTGTGAACCACGTCATCAAACCATCTTGCAAAGTGAGGGGGGCTCCCCTCCTTGAAAAGGATCGTGTTCACAATTGCTTGATGGATTCCAACCCAGGAGCTAAACAGACTCACGGACCCCTCTGAGAAGGTGACAAGATCTTTGAACCTTCCTTCCAGAAGGATGTGAATACGCACATCTCCATAAACTGGACACCAGGCTGACAAGCTGAGTCTAAGATTGCAATTTAGCTCAGGGAGCACAGACTGCCTTCTTCCTGGGAGCCATGAGCTGGGCGAAGCTATGGGCCCCCAGGTAGACAAGAAGGACGTGTCCCTAACAAGCTTCTGGTCTCGTGGGCAGGACAACAGGTGAGGAAGTCTTCAGGGGAATGCCTCTGGGCAGGTCCCTCAAGCATGCTAAGCTTCAGACTCCTCTCTCTTAACAGAAGCCCCCAAGTGTAGACTCCCCCAGGGTTTCTGGGGTAACTGGAGAAAAGGGAGATAAAACACTGAGTGTGACGTCCAGCCCATGGTGACCAACCACTGTTTGCTAAAGAATTACCTTCTTATCCGAGAACATACAGGTTGTTTCCTCTTTTCCTTTTTCTTTTCACGGCATCTAAATGTGTACATACGTATACGTGTGTGTGTGCATTCGTGGATCAAGTCAATCTCTGAAATCATTTCAAAGAAACATCCCAAGAAGGACTGGTAAAACCACCAGCAGAGTGGATCACTCAGAATGCCTTCTCTCAATCCCTAAATGCCAAACTAACCCCCTTCTGAAACCCACTAGTTACTTCTTTAAAATTTTAACTCAGTTGCAGCATGTGAGATCTAGTTCCCTGACCAGAGATCAAACCTGTGCCCCCTGCATTGGGAGCATGGAGTCTCAGCCACTGGACCACCAGGAAAGTCCCCCGAAACCCATTAGATCAGTGCAAACCACACAAATGCATAACTTTTCTTTTAACATGTTTCCTATTTAAAAGTTAAAATTTTTTCTTTTAAAAAAAATTGGCCTAGGCAGCAAAGTGTTGCATGAAATCACTCTGCGTCAGTGTCTGCACATAAAGATAGAATAAAATGAAGGAAGGCTTCTACTTGAAGCCTTTCTCAGAAACCAAGACAGGACATTTGCTGAGAGTATTGGGGCCAGCCGGCCAGCCAGCCAATAACTTGCATCGTAACCCACCAGACAACCATCAGTACATCCAGCACGACTTCTGTCCAGAGACTCTCATCTGCATCCTGTCTTTTCTGAAAACTGCAGTCACCTCCCTCTGACCTTGAAAACACACGAAACACTTCAAGGCGTGTTTTCATCTTTCCATTTCTAAATTGCTTACCACTCCGGAATCCTTCTAAAGCTCGCCTGAATGATGCGGCTGCTGATCATCAATATCCCAGCAGGGCTCCGCTCCCACTGCCAGAATTAAAGTGGTCTACTTAAAGCGCAGCTCACCTGCCACTTAACACTGCGGTGTCCATAATTTAATTGGGGCGTATACACTGATTGCTTACTGCTCCAAACCGGAGGCTGATTCCAAAAGCGGGTGAGGGCTTCTGGTTCTCCCAGCTCCTGAAAGCCATCTGCTGACAAGAACAGGAGCCAGGAGGGGAGCACTAAGGTGAGCTACCTGGGGGTCCCTGCTGACAGAGGATGACAGAGGATTTTTGCAAAATTTCAACACTAACCAATGCCAATTCAAAGAATGCACTTTGGCAGACAAAAACCCTGGCTCAAATTCTAGTTCAGGCCTTGTGTGACCCTGGGCGACTTATTCTGTCCTTCATTTTCCTCATCTGTAAAATGGGGATTACTACCTGCCTTTGAGGTTTGAGATGAGGGGGAGAAAACTGAGAAAATAAAGCATGTGCATGAAGTACTTCACGGCCAAGACAGGCGAAGAGCAAGCCTTGCCCTTTCCTCTGGCCCGTGTGCCTCTCTTTCCCAGGGGATCTGTGTTCCATTCGCTTCTCTGTAAGGTGCCTTTAGCGCTACAGGGCTCGGCAGGTGACCCGGGCTGAGCAACCACCTGGCCACAGCAGGGCGGGCGCCTCAAATCACCTTACTCAGCGCCCCCTCGTTCTGGCCCTGCTTGACATTTTGTATGACTTTTGTGTGACCTTCGTGTGATGGAGTCTTTTCTGTGTTTTCATTTTTTTAATATTATATAAAAATATGATTGATCTTGATTGCTGAGGGTTTTTGGAGCTCCCTGCAATTCTCTGCCTAAAGTGAGTATTCCCCTGGCCTCACCCTGGTCCCAGCCCTGGACCAGTGGGCCCTCCCCAAGACTCTACCTGGACCACTAGAAGAGAGGCCTTGTCTCTTTTCAGAGTGAAGTCAGCAGACAACAACCGAAGGGCCAGATTGAGCAGCCCCATCAATGTGTGTGCAAATAAAGTTCTATGGGAACGCAGTCACGGGCATTTGTTCACAAGTCGTCTGTAGCTGCGTTCCTGCTACAAAGGCAGAGCTACCACAAAAACTCACAGCCCACGAAGCCTGAAGTGCTGGACTCCCATTCGACCCCTTAAGGAAGAAGCTTGCTAACTTCTGTGCTAGAGGCAGGAACTCTTCATAGCCATGCCAATCTGGAGCTTCCTGGGGCCACTGTACCCTCTCATGTAGAGTGGCCCACCCAGAGAAGTGGTGATGAGAGAGATCCAGGGACAGACGTGGGGGATGCTGAGCCCCTGAATCCGGCTCCACCCCTAGTTTTCTTATTTACTGAAGTCAGGAAGTGCCCTTTTCTGCTTCGGGCTGTCTGCGAGTCTGGCTGTCACTTGCAACTAGAAGAAGCCTAATGCAGGGAGCACGGGCATGTTCTTCAATCACCTGACAATCATTTCAGGGGGACCCACAACATGGCAGGCTCTGGGGGGGGGTGGGGATATCCCTCAAAATTAAACAAGAAACAGGGCCTCCTGCAGCAGTCCAGTGGTTAAGACTCTGCCTTCCCATGTAGGGCGCGCGAGTTCAACCCCTGGTCGAGGAACTAAGGTCCACATGCTATGGGGTATGACCGAAAACCTTAAAAATAAAATTAAAATAAACAAACAAATAAAAAAAGCACCACTCAACAAAAAACAGGAAACACAGAGACAAGGAGCTAGGCTCCCCATAAACTACAAAGGACAATTCAGTCTGGAGGTACAGACAGCTGGTTGGAAGGCTCTGTCGTGGGCAGAACGCCCACCCTCCTGGCCTTCGCCTCACTGTCTCAGGGCACTGTCACCTCTCTGCTATCGTTCAGTCACTCAGTCGGGTCCGACTCTTTGCAACCCCAGGGACTGCAGCACGCCAGGCTTCCCTGTCCTTCACTATCTCCCGGAGTTTGCTCAAACTCATGACCATTGAGTCGGTGATGCCACCCAGCTATCTCATCCTCTGTCGCCCCCTCCTCCTCTTGCCCCCAATCTTTCCCAGCATCAGGGTCTTTTCCAGTGAGTCAGCTCTTCGCATCAGGTGGCCACTCTGGGCCTCGCATTCACAACGGGAACAGAAGAAAGAGGTTAAGATAAAGCCAGCTCTATTACCTCGTTTTTTTCAGACAAGGATAAATGCACACAGGAGAGTGAAGAACGTGTCAAGACTGGCTAAACCGCTCATGAGCTTTGACCTAGAGAAGGACACCCCACAGCCCCAAGCACAATCAGGGCTCTAATAAGCCAAAGAAGAAAAGAGGGATGGATTTTTCAGTAGGAAGCCAACAGAATCAGCCATACATAGTATCAACCATTCCAGGAACAAAAGGCAAGCCAAGCGCTTCCACGTTTCCACCTGAGACCTGGGTGACCACAGGCGTCCTCAAAGCCCGCTCACACCTCGGTGAGCCTGACGACAAGACACAAGCTCACTGGCAAAGCCGAGTTTCCAATGAGGGGCCGTGGCTTTCTCACTTGGCCGTGACTCAATCAGCCACAAGGCTGCCTCCTGGAACTAGAACACAGGGACTGAGCTTTGACCACGAAGAACACATGCTAAAGGGATGGGGAACACATGTATACCTGTGGCAGATTCATTCTGATATTTGGCAAAACTAATACAATTATGTAAAGTTTAAAAATAAAATAAAATTAGAAAAAAAAAAGCAAAAAAAAAAAAAAGACTCATACAAAACATGTAAACTTGAAACTTTTTTGCTCTCTTAAATTGTAGCAAAACATGCATAATAAAATTTACCACCTTAACCATTTCAAATGTATAATTCAGTGACATGAAATACATTCACAAAGTCATGCAACCACCACCACTCTCCATTTCCAGAACTTTTCATCACTGAAACAGAAACCTCACAGCCATTAAACACTAACACTCTCCCCATCCTCCCTCCCATATCCCGCCCCCCGTAAACCTCTATTCCACATACTTTCTCTCTCTATGAATTTGACTATTCTAGATTCTACGTATAAGTGGAATCACACCACATGTGATCTTTTGTGTCTGACAACTCTCACTTAGTATGTTTTTAAGGCTCATCCATGTTATAGTAAGTAGCAGCGTGTCTTCTTATGACTGAATACTATTCCATTATAAATAGTATGGGCTTCCCAGATGGCTCCATCGTGAAGAGTCTGCCCGCCAATGCAGGCAATGCAGATTTGATTCCTGGGTTGGGGAGATCCCCTGGAGAAGGGAATGGCAACCCACACCAGTATTGTTGCCTGGAGAATCCCATGGACAGAGGAGCCTGGAGGGCTACAGTCCATGTGGTTGCAAGAGTCAGACACGACTGAGTGGCTGAGCACAAACATACTCAGAGTAAACACCACACTTCGTTATCCATTCACCTGTCAATGCACGTTTGGGTTCTCGTTTCTTCGTTTTGGCTCCTGTGAATAACCCTGCTATGAATATTTGTGATTCCCTGCTTTCAGTTTTTTTAGGTCTGCATCTAGGAAAAGAATTGCAGGATTGTTTGGTAAATCTGTGCTTAATTTTTTGAGAAGCCATCAAAGTATTTTCCACATTGGCTATACCGTTTTACATTCTGAAACTGAAATTAACTCTGCGATTAAATTCCCTTTCAGTTAGGAAAACAAACTTGCCAGTAAAGGCAACTTAGCCTCTGTCCTGTTTTTTGGTTTTTTTTTTCAATTGTAGTAAAATTCACTGAATATAAAATTCAGCATTTTAAAGTGTATAATTCAGAACTTGATGCATTTTTAAAGAATAAATAAACACACAATGATCTGAGATTGCTTTTGAAGACTTCAGGAGATTTAAACGTAAACATCCCTACTGACTCTAAAGAACAAGCGCCAATTATCTTGGTGGGGGTGAACGGAAATTACAGAAATAAAGCAAGGAAAGGAGGGTGAACTGGCACTTACTGCCCAGACGGGACCTGGCTGCCTGCTCC
Organism: Bison bison bison; assembly: GCF_000754665.1. Taxonomy (NCBI): domain Eukaryota; kingdom Metazoa; phylum Chordata; class Mammalia; order Artiodactyla; family Bovidae; genus Bison; species Bison bison. Next base: position 2,354,401 of record NW_011494865.1, on the reverse strand, counting down.
CTCTCCCTCTCCGCCTCACCTCATCCCACTCTTGCTGTCACTCACCCTGCGACAATCCCCCGGGTCTCCTGGCCGCTCGCCAACAAGCCAAGCTTGCTCCATCCCAGGGCCCACCCAGTCACAAAATCAGAAACCACATGAGCTAGCCCACTGAAGGAGCTTCACATAAGACATCTGTTACAGAGACCGTGGAAGCCAAAAAGCGAATAGGAGATACCGAGGGAACCCAGAGACAACCGACGTCAGACATCCAAACCGTTTTGGACTTCACGGGTGGTCCAGTGGTTAAGAACTCCATGCTCCCAATGTGAGGGGCACAGCCAGTGCGGGGGGACACGGGTTCGATTCCTGGTCGGGGAAGATCCTGCATGCCATGTGTCGTGGCCAAAACAAAAAAGGACCCAACCCTAGAGCCAGAGGAACCAAAGGCGGTACCAGGTGATGCTACCGTGGCTGTGGGTACCAGCTGGACTGTGGCAGAGGGACCAAGGGGTAAAGTCGGGGAACCGGCAGCAGAGGGGGGACCTCCACGGACCACAGGAAGCACTCACTGCTAGAGATGCCCCCACCCCCAATCAAGCTGCTTCCCTGTCCTCTCACCTGCCCCCCGCACCACCACCTCCCACCGAAAGGATGGGCGAGGGGGCCTGGGAAACAGAGCTTGCACGGGAAGGCAGGGAGTCAACTGGAGAGCAAACACACGACTGACTGCTGCAGGAGTGTGTGTGTGTGTGTGTGTGTGTGCGTGTGTGGTGTGTGCGTGTGGTGTGGGTGTGTGTGTGTGGGTGTGTGTGTGTTTTAGGCAAGAAAAAAAATTTTTTTTAATTTTAATTGGAGGCTAATTACTTTACAATATTGTGGCGGTTTTTGCCATACATTGAACTTGTTGAACCACCTGGGATTCCTTCTCGCAATAACAGGACGGCTAAGCCCCTCCCCTTCCTTTGGGCTCTATTCTAATGCCCCCATCTGACTACTCTATAAAGAAGAGGAAAACATCCACCATGGCAGACTGCTGGTGGCTCATCTAACTCTGTCCTCGCTTCCACCTGAACCCACAGACGGACCACACGTCCCAGCCTGCTCCACGGGGGCAACGTGCCTCACAGGTGCCGCCTCTCCCTGGCGCCCTCCTCACTCATCTCTGGGGGCTGTCTGGCTCTGGGAGCAGCTGGCGTCTGGGTTCCCAGCTCTAACACCTCAGCCCGGCACAGCTGGCCCTTGTCCACGTGACACAGGGGTCCACGTGGCACCTCCTTCATGCTCCCAGTGGGAACATCCTCCAGCACTTCCCAAACCTGTGCCCCGTTTTCCTCTAGGGGTGTGCTCCATACTCCGTGCAAGATCCATTTTCACACTGACAGGGTGAAGGACCCACGGAACCAACAGACTGGATAATAACTCTAAACTGACAACTCTGAGCCCAGGTTTGAGCCTTTTGAAAAAAAAAAAAAATTATTTACTTGGCAGCATCAGGTCTTAGTTGTGGTATGCTGCTGCTGCTGCTGCTGCTAAGTCGCTTCAGTTGTGTCCGACTCTGTGTGACCCCATAGACGGAAGCCCACCAGGCTCCTCTGTCCAAAGGATTCTCTAGGCAAGAACACTGGAGTGGGTTGCCATTTCCTTCTCCATGGTTGTGGCATGTCGGATCTTAATTCCCCAACCAGGGATCAAACCCACATCCCCTGCACTGGAAGGCAGATTCCCAGCCACTGGACCACCAGGGAAGTCTCCGGATCTGAGACTTAACATACCGGACATCAAGATTAAACACCTCTGAAACAGCCAGAGGTCCCCTCCGGCCAAGAGGCACCAGTCTGGCTACAGCAGATCCTAATATGTGCCTGCTAAGTTGATCAGTCATGTCCAACTCTTTGTGACCCCATCGTCTGTAGCCTGCCAGGCCCCTCTGTCCATGGGACTCTTCAGACAAGAATATTGGAGTGGGTAGCCATTCCCTTCTCCAGGGGATCTTCCCGACCCAGGAATCAAACCCGTGTCTCTTACGACTCTTGCATTAGCAGGCAGGTTCTTTACCACTAGTGCCACCAGGGAAACCCCAGATCCTAATATCCTGGGGCAGTTTTGTTCCCCTTTCTAAGTGGCCACTGGCCCAAGACCTCAGCCACCCCAGCAGTCAAGGACCCTCCCCAGGACTCTGTGGACACTGCCTGAATCTAGCATCTCACTGGTTAACAGCTCACCCATGGGGCAGCACACTGGCTCCCTCCCTAAGGCCAGCATTTCCCCTCCAGCTGCTGAACATTTTTATTGCCAATCTGGACATCTTCTCTGCCCCTTCGGCAAACATCCTCCCAATGTCTCTTTCACCAGACCTAGCTGATTTTCAAGTTTTCGAATTCACCAGAGAAATAAAAACAGGGAACTGAAAACATGACGGGATGGAAGGCTGGGTAGGGTGGACTTCCCCTCACGGTCAGAAGGAGGGGCCCAGGGCTCTCCTGGCACAGGCGGCTTCCTCCACAAATAATTTTCTACAGAAATGAAATTGTTACCCAAGGTGACGTGGTGAAGCAAAATATAAACTCAGATTTGATTTAAATGCAATCAACCATTTTCAAAAATCCCCACCGAGGATCACGGGAGTTGGTTTCTCTAATTTTAGAGTTGGGGGTATATTAATACCACCTGCTTTCAACTGTGAAGATGCACAGACAGAAGGGGCGGGGCTTGGCACCCCAGGAGAATGAGCAGCAAGACCTGAAGTCTGGGTCCTCCAGTCATTATTCCGAATGCAGTCTTTCTATGGCCAGGTCCTTCTAGTACACCAGAGCTGCAATGTGAGCAAGAATGGACCCAGCCCCGGACCACCGAGAGAGGGAGACAAGAAAACAGGTGGCATCATACTGAGGACTCAGGACTACTGGGGGGCGTAGGGCGGGGCGGGTGGCAGGGGCCAAGAGGAGGGGCACTGTCAGGCTGAACTGGTGGGGAGCTCGTGAATGACTTTGAGAGATATCTGAAACTTCAAGAGAGAAGAGATCAAAACCACCAATGAGATATCACCTGGCAGCTGGCAGAATGGCTACCACCAGAAAGAACACAAATAGCTCTTGGGCTCAGATGTAAGTGGTGGCAACCTGGCGAAATGCACCAAGGAGGTCAGAATCATGAGCAAATACGGGGCCCGTCACGATGCCTCCCTCAGGAAGACGGTGAAGAAGACCGACACCAGCCAGCACGCCAAGCACACCTGCTCCTTCTGTGGCAAAACCAAGAAGAGACGAGCCGTGGGCACTCGGCACTGCGGTTCCTGTGTGAGAACAGCAGCTGGTGGTGCCCGGACCTTCACCACCACCTCTGCCGTCACAGTCAAGGCTGCATCAGAAAGAAGACTAAGGAGCTGAAGGAGCAGGAGAAGCACCACCGGACAGTGTTGTTAGCTTCCCAGGTGGCGCTAGTGGTAAAGAACCCGGCTGCCAATACGGGAGATGCAAAGGATGGTGGGTTCGATCCTTGGGTCAGGAAGATCCCCTGAAGAAGGAAATGGCAACCCACTCCAGTATTCTTCCCAGGAAAATTCCATGGACAGAGGAGCCTAGTGGGCTACAGTCCATGGGGGCGCAAAGAATCAGACACAACTGAGCAACTAATACTTTCACTTTTAGCCTATAATAAATAGGTTAATTTATGTAACGAAATGTTAAAACACACACACACAGGTAACAATGTTGGTGAAGACATGGAGAAATTGGAACTCTTATGTGTTATGGAGAAACTGGAACTCTTGTGCATTGCTGGTGGGAATTTTAAAAGCATCCAGTATGGAAAACAGTATGGTGGCTCTTCAAAAAACTAAACGTAGAATTACCATGTGATCCAGCCATCTACTTAAGCTTGAACAATTATTTGTACACCCATGTTCACGGCTGCACTTTTCACAATAGCCAATAAGCAGAAGTAACCCATTGACAGATGAGTGGATAAACAAAGAGTGCTCTATCCATGCAATGGATTATTACCTAACCTTAAAAGACAAGGAAATTCTGACACATGCTACAAATGCATGAACCTTGAAGACATTATGCTAAGTGAAATAAGCCAAATACAAAAGTACAAATACTATCTGACTTTACTTATATGAAGGACCTAAAGTAATCACATTCATAGAGACAGATTGGTGGTTGCCAGGGGCTAGGGGAAGGTAAATGGAGAGTTGTTATTTAATAGGGGAGGCGTTTCAATTTGGGAAGATGAAAAGGTTCTGAAGATGGATGGTGGTGATGGCTGTATAATGTGAATGCACTCAATGCCTTTTAACTGTACACTTAAAAATGGTTAAAATGGACGTTTTAATGGTGTGGATACTTTTTTGATCTTTT